>NC_061097.1:11008482-11168482 GCF_015104395.2 Macrobrachium nipponense | reverse complement strand
CACATAAATATGAATATGAGTGAAATAATTCTAAGTCCCTTAACCTAACCCAACCCAACCTAACCCATATGAAATACCCAATCCCATTTTGGCTCAAGATATACCCTTCAGACGAAAAATCGCCATTTCACATAAATATGAATATAAAGAAAAATAATTCTAAGCCCCTTAACCTAACCTAACCCACATGAGTAGATGAAAAATATGAATATCAGGAACAAATTCTAAGTCCCTTAAACCACGAGTAAGTATGTGAAAATGTATGAATACGAGTAAAATAAATTATAACTCCCTTAACCTGACTTTCTTCATAACTCACTGTCAGGTGTGCAACACGTCATATCACGTGATAGTATGAAAATGAAAATATTTCTAAACTCCATTCAAATTCAGATAAGCAGCTGATAAGCACCCACAACAGTCACCGTTTCTCTGTCACTCACTACCAGGTGCACAACATGTCATATCACATGACAGTATGAATGAGAAAAGATTTCTAAACTCCATTCAAATTCAGATAAGCAGCTGATAAACACCCACAACAGTCACCCTTTCCCTGTGACTCACTGCCAGGTGCACAACATGTCATATAGCGACGGTGCGCATTCACACGAGGCACACAGCACAACGCGACTATCACAGCTTGATAACCTATCTCCATGTCCAGTGTCATACACACACACACACACAACACAATATACCCCTTCAGCAAAATCTCAAATGGGGGTAATAAAAAGATGATTGTAACCACCTGCACACACATGCACTGATAATTCTGCAGGTTTCGCTGATGCAAGTTAATCCCAGAGACCCAATGTGAAAAGACATTTACAATTGCTACCGCCGGTATATAAGCTCACGTGATAGTATGAATGCAAAAAGATTTCTAAACTCCATTCAAATTCAGATAAGCAGCTGATAAGCACCTTCACCATTTCTCTGTGACTCACTGCCAGGTGCACAACGTCATATCGCGTTGGTGCGCATTCACACGAGATACACAACACGACACAACTATCACAGCACGATAATCCATCTCCATGTCCAGTGTCGCACACACACACACAAACACACGACACGACACGACACGACACGATATACCGCTTTAGCAAAACCTCATACGAGGGTGATAAAAGACAATTGTAACCACCTGCACACACATGCACTGATAATTCCACAGGTTTCACTGATGTGAGTTAATCCCCGAGACCCAATGTGAAAAGACATTTACGATTGCTACCGCCGGTATATCAACTCAGAACAGCAGCAAGACCCACATCAGTTCGCCAACAGAATCCTCTACTCCAACACATCTCCACAAGCAGACATTGGTAATTCCACCATCAACAGCGGCGATGAAACTACGAGTGACAGCTCCATTGAAATTCCTTTGCCGTGGCTTATATGTAAGGCACCGAAGGCTCGGACTAGCCACAGGACTGCAGATTCTGCTGTCAATTTAAAAAGAAGAGGAGAAAACACGGGTGCAAACAGACCCGTCATGGGACGATCTTTAACAGGAGGTGCAGGAGGGAGTGCCACTCCCAAGGATGGTGAGAACAATTCTTTTTATTTAGAAGTTTGTCGAGATGTGACACACTGCAAAAAGAAAAAAAAAATGCACATTCTCACCACCACATTTACATATACAACAACCAGTTTATTTTTATTAAATTCCCTATTTGTTATTCCTATTTTCTGCAGGTTCCATAGTGAACGCTGTGTCAGCTCTACTGAATGGGGAAAATGCAAGGGAAACATTGTTGAGAGGAGGCCACTGTCAAGTAGGAGGTGGCAAACAACAGCAAACAGCATAACAGGGAAGGAGAGGAGGCCAACCGAAATGTGAGTACTATCACTTATTCAAATGTAGTAGGAACGCACATTGACGTGACAATGGCGCTCAGAATTAACAGAATGCAGCTCGCCAAGGATGTCTTGCAAACACTCCCGGAGACGGATATAAATTCTGTCATGTTACACCTGTGCATCATCATCACCAGGCAGAGAATGGTGGCTGGCAGTAGTACCACCTGTGAAATAAGTTCTTTTTACGTTAATACGCCACCTGTGCTAACATTGGTGGACACAGTGTACGAATCGCTAGACGAAGCTATTGAATACGTGGAGAGCAACCTTGAATACAGGCTCAACTTAACCCTTTAACGCCGATTAGATGTATTAAACGTTGATATAAATTGTCTGTTGGGTGCCGATTGGACGTATGGTACATCGATATAAAAAAGTTTTTTTTAATATTTGCGGAAAAAGAGTTATAGGCCTACTAGGCGAAAACTTGGGGGATGCTGGGAGCTCACGGATCAAGGTGTTGTTTTGTTTACAATCGTTAGCCAGGCGCGCAAGCGCGAATTTCTTTCTTCTCAAACTAAAAAGCATCAGCCTTTCATCAGTTTTGAAATATTTTCATATAAATAACGATAAGTGCCAAACTTTCAACCTTCGGTCAACTTTGACCACCAAAATGGTCAAAAAACGCAATTGCAAGCTAAAACTCTTATATTCTAGTAATATTCAATCATTTACCTTCCTTTTTGCTACAAATTGGAAGTCTCTAGCACAATATTTCGATTTATGGTGAATTTATCAAAAAACTTTTTCCTTACATCCGCCCGGTAACTCTTCGGACAGATTGTCGTAATGTTTGCACCATTTTAAATTAGCCGTTACATAAAGTTTTATGTATGGATATGTGCGCAATTTCATGTAGAATACAAAAGAAAACAACCCATGGTTGTAGCTTTTATCAGTTTTGAAATATTTTCATATAAATAACAATGTGCCACAATATCAACCTTCGGTCAACTTTGACTCTACCAAAATGGTCAAAAGACGCAATTGTAAGCTAAAACTCCTACATTCTAGTAATATTCAATCATTTACCTTTATTTTGCAACTAATTAGAAGTCTCTAGCACAATATGGTGAATTTATGAAAAAAAAATACTTTCCTTACGTCCGCGCGGTCACTCTTCCGAAAAAAATCAGAAATTTTTTTGTCCGATTGTCGTAATGTTTGCACCATTTTAAATTAGCCGTTACATAAAGTTTTATATATGAAAGTGTGTGCAATTTCATGTAGAATACAACAATAAAACAACCCATGGTTGTAGCTTTTATCAGTTTTGAAACATTTTCATATAAATAACAATAACTGCCAAATTTTAAACCTTTGGTCAATATTGACTCGACCGAAATGGTCAAAAAACGCAATTGTATCAGTTTCGAAATATTTTCATATAAATAACGATACATAGAAAAAATTCGTCCTTCGGTCAACTTTAACTCGACCGAAATGGTCGAAAACTGCAATTGTAAGCGACAACACTTACAGTCTAGTAATATTCAATAAATTACCTTCATTTTGCAACAAACGGGAAGTCTCTAGAACAATATTTCCATTTATGGTGAAATTTTGAAAACAGCTTTTTTTTGTCCGTGCGTTACGAATTCATGCATCATTTTGTGATAATATTTTCTCTGTGTTACCTTGATCGTTTTGCAATGTGTTATATACCAAAATGATCGCAATTTAGTTTACAATACAACGAAAAACATTAACTCTTTAGCTTTAGCCGTTTTGCTCACAGCGCGATTTGTATACAATTATATACATTTTTTTTTGCGCTGTCATATATCCCAATATTTATATATGATCATGATATTTTTTTTTCATTTCTGGTGGTTGCATACTAAACTTCAGGCAATGACAAAAGAAGGGGCCAAAAACGAACTCTTAATCTTGAAAACTAAGCGTGCTGTGATTTTTTGAAAAAAAAAAAAATTCCGCTTTGGCACTCACTCGCGAACGCCGCCGGCATATGGGAGACGATTTTTAAAATACCGCTTCGGCATTTAAGGGTTAAGCGAATGTTCGGGTTGGCGCATCACATCGCTACACAGTGAACAAATCAACATCTCACAGTGAGAAATAGTGAACTTAGCAAGCTGTAAACATCACATCGAATCGTTACAATGGTAGAAGCGTATGTGCTACTCACGGAAAACTGCAACAAACCAGGTAAAAACCTCACTTGGGATGTGAAAAACCAGATAAGGACAAATCAGATCAGCATTTAAGACATCGGAAAAAACAATGGACTGTGCATCTTGCTAGAAAGGGGGATAACACATCATGTCCCCAACTGGTCACTCTACTGATAATCACAGATGACAACCTCGCACTCATCAAAGACATGTTTGCCTAAGTGAAGGCATTCCGCCATGGGGTAAAGACAATGAGGAGAGAATACACAGGTGGCATGTGTTATCACTGTCTAACTTTGTTTAATAAACCGGCCCCCCGCCCCCCATTCGCAATGCCCACACCCGAAGTTGTTCAACCTGAACCACAGTTCTATACCCAGAGCCCGCCCAATTTAAAAAGTTTGAAAAAGCGAAATCACTGAATAAAACCTCGCATATCGACTTCTTAGATTTTGAAGCGTACACCAGACAGCCTGACTTGGATGAAGACCAGAGAGTTGTGTCAAAGCAGAGTGTTAGCATACTGCTACACAATCGTCGATGGCAGAGGCGATGAATACTGTACGCACAGAGTAGGTGTAGGTGAATGTCATGTTGACGATTTTCTGGTAAAAATAGCCGAAGACAGGGTCAGGATATGTGAGACGATGGTGGCACACAAAATCAGCATGACCTCTGAAACAACCCACCAGTTTGACAGTCTACACACAGCAAAAGATGCAACATTAATTTCACCGATAACACTATCAAAGTGCGGCATCACACACATTATGCATGAATTGCAATTTTAATTTGAAATATGCAGACAGAGCCCTACCAGTGTTACTACACAATTTGTCTTAAGATGCAGCACTCATCTTGAAAGAAGTGGCCGCCAAGCATAACTTCAAAATCTTGAAACATGATGGAGGTACATTTTATTATCTTAAAACTGGCATCATCAGATCGATGGACAGTGCCCACATGATTAGAGGATCACTTTCCAGTCGCGCCTCGAGTCACATCAAGCAGAAAGGAGCTTTGGACATCACATGCCAGATGTTATCAAAATATCCCAGTGAGTGCACCAAACTAGATTTGAACACAGGTAAACAGTACTACCCTTACGATTACGTCACAGGTTTCGAAGTGTTGCAAAAACCCGGCATCCCTCCCAATTCCTCACTGACAGGGAAAGCATACCCTGTGAAGGATATGAACAAGTCTGCAAAATGTGGAATGCTGCAAATTATTCTAACTTACTGGAATTGAATTGAATTTATAAAATTTGTGGCCATTTGCCACGCTCCGTAGCCAAAGGCCATTCAGCGCATATATATTTACTGATATAAGATACACTTATATAATTAAATCAAATTATTAAAATCAAATTCAAATTAAAATACTCAATTAAATATCAAAAAACAAATGGATTTCCTTAAGAAATTTAAAATTCTCCTCTGTGGAAGCACCCTCTCCTAAAATATCTGACAAAGGTTTGTTGGCGAAACCAAACCTACGTCTATGATTAAAATAAAGAGGATAGTCAACAAATATATGCCTCCCTGTAATGCCAACATTACAATTGGAGCATTGAGGAACCTGCATCTCTGCTCCACTAGTTAAAAGATACCTGTGAGTTAAAAATGTATGCCCTATACGCAGGCTTGTTAAAACTACTGGATCTTCTATCCATCCCAACAGAAGGTGACCAGGGATGAACAGAAGGTCTGATCGATTTCAACTTTAAATTACTATTTGAGTTGGACCAGTGATTCTGCCACTTAGTCCTACAAAATGATTTAATAAAAAGTTAAAAATCTTCACAGGGAACCCTCACAGAGTGGGAAGCCCTGGAGGAAGCTGCCTGCTTAGAGGCTGTATCAGCCAGCTCGTTACCACGAATTCCCACATGCGAGGGAACCCAACAAAACTTCACTGATGTGTTTTCGAGAATGCAGGAGGACGAGCCAATCCTGCACCTCTTAAACGAGTTGATTAGATGGCATCAACTTCTGGAGTGCAGCTAGAGAACTCTGGGAATCACAATAAATAATACATGAGTCCCCAGTGCTACCTGTACTAAAAATAAATTTCAAAACACTAAAAATAGCATAAATCTCAGCATTAAAAATTGAGAACTTAATAGGGAAGCTTTTTTTAATTGTTCTCTCACCGACGATGAGAGAACATCCAACTCCATTTGCTGATTTTGACCCATCTGTATATACAGCAATCGAGTTACTATGCTCAGAAACACGGGCCAAGAAGTTACTTTTAAACTGAACACTTGAGCTGATCTTTTTGTTGTCTCTAATTTGGCAAATATCTAAAGGAGGCCTACACCAAGGAGGGAATTTAGAAAATGTAGTTTCCATAACCAGTGGAGGAATAAGGCCTACCTCTCTCGCACTGATGTTTAATCTAACTTCAAGGGGCTTAGGCAATGTAGGTTTAGTTGGTGCTCTGTCAACAGGATGTTTTATATACTTAAAATTTGGATTAAACTGAGAGGTTGGTGCTCGTGACAAATATCGGAGACCCTCTTCCTCCCTCCGAATGAAAAGAGGAGGAAAACCAGAGTCTACATAAAGGCTCTCAACAGGAGACGTTTTAAAAGCACCTGTACAAATACGCAATGCCATAGTGTCTGCTACATCCAGCTTGCCTAACAAGGTCTTACATGCCGAGCCATAAATCTGAGATCCATAATCAATCTTACTCAAGCATAGGGCCTGATAAATTCTTAATAAAGTAGTATGGTCAGCTCCAAAATTCAGGTTACTAACAACTTTAAGAATATTGCACCGTTGTTGAACATTTATTGCAGTCTCATTTATATGTTCAGCAAAAGTCAACTTTTTGTCAAAAATAATTCCTAAATATTTGACTTCATCTTCATACAACAAGATAGAACATTCTAAAAATAAGGTTGGAATCTCTTCCCTTCTTCGTGTTCTACAAAAACGTATAGCTTTAGTTTTCTCAGCAGAAAATTTGAAACCTTTACTATTAGCCCAGGTAGTAGCAGCATTAATTGCAATCTGAATTTTAGTACAAGCTTCAACTTCCGTAGCTCTACTACACATAACAACAATATCATCCGCGAATGCTTGACCAGCTACTCCAACAGGGAGATGTTCAAGTAAACTGTTAATGGCAATATTAAAAAAGGTTGGACTAAGCACACTCCCCTGTGGGATGCCTTCTTCCTGAAGATACTCTGATGAGAAGGTAGACCCAATTCTAACTTTAAGGTACCGGTCAGACAGGAAGTCTTTGGCAAAATTAGACATAATGCCACCAATACGCCATTCAACCAGCTGCATTAAGGGAATACATCACAGAGAATGGGGAGAGGAGAGCGAAAGAATCAGACCATGACAAGAGGAACACCATCAAAATCTTGAACAGTTGTTATCACCGATGAACACTCACTACTTAGATTATTATTATTATTATTGTAGTTTAACCACACCACTGAGCTGACTTTCAGCTCTCATAGGGCTGGCCCGAAGGATTAGATTAAAATGAAAAAATCATGTCTAGGCAAGAGGTAAAGTTCTGGAACCGAATTGTTCTTTCGGTGCGATGAAAATGAGTGAAAATTAAACTAAAAACTGCACAAAGGCACACACTCACACTGGAACACATGCACACAATAAATACATTTACTCATATATCTATACTTTTATAAAAAATCAAATCAGAATAAGTTAAGTAACATTTAAAAGTTTTGTTTTTAAAATTCATTAGTTTAATAATTTTCGTAATTTTAAATTTTATTTAGGTTTATATTTTTTCAACTAAATTACACCTTTAAGTACATAAAAATAGACATGACTGAAAACAATGCAGAGGATTCTGAGAAGATTTCTTACATTGATCTGTTTCCAAGTGTCGACATTCGTTGCATGTTTGAAGGTTATAACCTCCTTGCACTCTGCGCATTCAGGAGATGAGCTACATGGGCTGCTCATTAAGTGTTCAAGTGTCAGACGGGTATGGCCTCTACAGAGACGTGTCAGAATTACTTATTCATGTCTCTCTCTCTGATATGATAAACTCCACTTTCCAACTTCAGGTTTCATTTGCTTTAATTTATTATTTTCTGACTCTTCATTCCAAATACGTTGCCATTTCCTTATAAAACCTATCTTTACATGTTACATAATCACTCATAGGGAGATTCACACTTGACCTTGTCATTTGATTTGCTTCCTTGGCTGCTTTGTTAGCCTCTTCATTTCCTTTGATCCCTACATGGGCAGGGATCCAACATATTTCTACATTTTACCCAATAATACCTAATTTATGATGTGATAATTTAATTTGTTGTACAATATTATTTTTTGGTTTGTAACTCTGGATGGCTTCTATGGCACTTCTTGAGTCACTAAACATCACAAAATTATTGAGTGATGTTTCTTTAATTATTTTATGGCCTAGGCAATTGCGCAAAGCTCCGCTGTGAATATTGAAGCTGTATTGGGTACAGAGAACTGATATGATTTGTCCTGGGCCACTGCAGCATATCCCACTACATGATCAGATTTAGATCCATCTGTATATTACATAATGTGGACCTTTTCGGTTTATATGTTCTATTGTATGTTGTCTATGGTGAATATGGCATATATAAGTATTTTTTTGATAAATATTTTAATTAAGTGCAAGTTTTCATTTTATTCACTGTCCAAGGCGGAGGTAATTTTGCTACTGGAGGAATTTGTATATTCACATTTAGTGACTCAAACAATCTTCTAGCTCTAATTGGAAATGGGGGTGGATGACTGTAAATATATCTCTGAGGTCTAAATAATTTTTTTGTTGGAGAATCGCTTGTTACCTAATTCTCAGAGCACTCTTCATTATTACAAGCTCTTCTATGGGAGCTTTTCAGAGAGATTTAGTTCAACCACATTTAACCTGTAAAGAAGAGGTCGGTGATGATTTAAAGGCTCCTGAACATATTCTAAGGCCCTCATTTAAACTGGGTCCAACGTTATCAGTGCTGCGTCTGACGCCGAGCCATATATTTTGCTACCGTAATCAATGGTAGACAGGACTGTTGCTTTATACAGTAATGTAAGGGTTTGTCTATCGGCTCCCCAAGTAGTGTTTGATAATTTTCTAATTAGATTTAATACTTTTTCAACTTTTGATTTCCCATTTGTTATGTGGGCGTTCCAGTTTAAGTGAGTATCGAACACTAAACCTAAAAATTTTGCAGTTTGTCTAATTGGTATACTATGATTTCTGATTTTTAAATCTATTACTTCACCATTCATCCACCTTTTATCTTTATAAAACACTACTGCTTGAGTCTTATATATGGATAATTTAAATCCTGCAGATGAGGTCCATTCATTTATTTTTATTATACTTTTATTAATGATGCGTTCTGCATGTTTAATACGAGAGGCTGAATAATATATGGTAAATCATCTATGTATAGGTTGCTTTTAATTCCAGTAGGTAGATTTTTATTAATATTCATTAATTGCAAGGGTAAACTGTGCCACTAAGGACACTTCCCTGTGGAACACCATTTTCAAGTGGAAATGTTCGACAATACATCATCAATTCTCACTTGAAAACTACGATTTGTTAAAAAGTTTTGGATGAACCTAGGTAAATGTTATTTTGTAAAGTTTTTAATATAGGGTACCTCCAGGTAGTATCATAAGCCTTTTCGATGTCAAAAAAGACTGCTACAGTTGTTTGTTTCGCTCAAATCCTCTTCGTATATGGTCTTCCAGGTTTGAGAGAGAATCTAACGTAGATCTGTTGCACTGTGACCCAAATTGAGTGGGAGTCAAGATTTCATTTTCTCCAAAGTGCCATGTTAATCGACCATTTACCATTTTTCTAGTAACTTGCATAAGCAACTTGTTAAGAGAAATTGTCTGTAGTTATGGATCTTTTCTAGGTTTGGGATAGGAATTATTATTGCTTTACGCCATTCATCAGGAAAAAAATTTCTAAGCCATAAATGATTATAAAATTGCAACATGTATGGATGGATGGATGTATGAGTTTTAGGGCAAAAGCCCAGGCACTGGGGCCAAAGAAGCCATTCAGCGCCGTAATGGAAGGTAAATAGATTACATTATAAATGAGTTAAGGTGTATGAAGAAAATGTTCATATATAAATTACCACATGAGAAATGAATGAATTAATGAAGAAATGAATGAAGGCAAATGCTTAATAAATAAATAAATAAATAAATATATATATATATATCTATGATGTGATAGGTAAAAAAATAATTAAATGTTATTAAAAATTAAAAATATTTATAGACTTTAAAAAGGAGATGAGAGCAGAAATATCTGCTTCATCTCCCAAAATATCACAAAGGGATTTACCCCTAAGATATCTCTCTCTCTGGTTAAAATATCTGGGGCAAACAACCAGAATGTGCTCCACTGTTAGCATCTCGCCACCGCAAACACACTTCTCAGAGGTTGCCCCTTCTGAAATAAACTGATGGGTCAAATAAGTGTGCCCGATCCTCACTCAGTCTGCTTAAAACTCTTTTCTGTCGCCCCCTATCAGACTGGAAAGACGAAGACCACGGCAAATAAAATTATTTCTAATATTTCTGTACCTTTCTATTATTGGCAAGATGAGGAGAAGTCCATCTTTCTTGCCATTTGATTAAAATATAATGATTCTTGCCATTTGCTTAAAATATAAGACATAAAAGGACCTTTTAGATCTGTATGAGACACTTTACTAAAAGCTGTTTCCGATGAGACACTAGCAGCTTTTGCTTCCCTATCTGCCATCTTGTTTCCGCAAATCCCCACATGTGAAGGGACCCAACAGAAAGAGACAGATTTACGCAAATAATACAAATGGAGGAGTGATTCCTGAACTTTTTGAACTAACGGATGGAAGCTATTGAATTTTTTAATAGCTTCTAAAGTGCTTTTGGAATCCGAGTAAATGACAAAATTAGTGTCGCTACTTTGAAAAACTATATCCAGGGCAGAGACTATGGCTATTAATTCTGCTATGAATATGGATGCAAAGTCAGGTAGTTTAGCTGTATATGCTGTATCACCAAGGATAACTGCACAGCCAACACCACTATTCTGACTTTGATCCATCCATATATATTTTTGTCACATTAGTATGGTGACAGTTTCGTGGTTTATTTTTACATTAGTATGGACAGTTTTCGTGCTCCAAGAACTTTCCCCAGGACAGTCTTTTTTATCATATGCTTTTTTGCACACAGATACTTCTGGAATAAGCCATGGAGGATACACAAGGCTGTTTTACTTCCATGACTGTCTGAAATTTAATGAAGATGGATTGGTTAAACCCAAATCTTCATTTAGTCTACCTTGGAATGGTCTAGAGGCTCTTATACCAGAAAAGACCAGTGAGTCTGCTTCCCTCAGCACCTGGAAAGAGGGATTTTTGGGTGCACTTTTAATTCTAGCCATGTACCTTAATCCTAGTTCTTGCCTTCTCAGATCAAGGGGAAGTTGGTTAGTATCAACATAAATGCTTTCAACAAGAGAAGTTCTAAGAAAAGCCCCCCTGAGCATATTCTCAGCCCCATATTGTGTGCAACATCCAGTTCCTTCAGGCTGGTTTTACAAGCTGAGGAAAAAATAAAAACTGACAGCCATAGTCTAGCTTGGATCTACACAGCGAGTCATATAGTCTCAGCAGGGATTTTTTATCAGCTCCCCAACTAAATCCAGAAACAACCTTTAAAATACTTAGAGATTGTTTAACCTTAATCTTTAAGGCATTTACATGGCTGGCCCATGTCAATTTCTGGTCAATGGTCGTTCCCAAAAATTTCACTTCATTTTCATAAGGAATGAAGGATCCTTTTAGATTAAGTGTGTGAACCTCTTCCATACGCTGGCACTAGTAAATCTTACAGAAACTGTTTTAGAGGAGGAGAATTTAAAACCATTCTCATCAGCCCACTTTGTAATAGCATTAACAGACCTTTGCAGATGTTTACGTATTGACGAGGCATCATAACCTGTGCAGTATATTGCAAGGTCATCCACAAAAAGTGAGCATTTAACAGGTGATGATATTTGTTGGACTATACTGTTTATTGCCACTGAAAAAAGTGTTACATTTGAAACGCTTCCTTGTGGAACACCCTCCTCCTGCACAAAAGGTTGGGAGATAGTGTTGCCCGTTGCCCACTTTAACCTTAAAAAATCTCTCTGATAAAAAGGAATATAAAAATTTAATCATTCTTCCACATATGCCCATCTTGTGCAATTGTTTTATGATGCCAATTCTCCAAGTAGTGTCATATGCTTTCCTCAAGGTCAAAAAAACACACCGATTGTCTGACATCGTTTGGCAAATCCTTGCTGGATTTTATTGGTCAGCCTCAGCAAGGGATCAAGGGTGGAACGATTTTTCCTGAAACTAAATTGAAATGGCGATATTAGTTCTTTGGTTTCCAGGTACCGAACTAATCTGGTGTTTATCATTTTTTCCATCAGCTTACACACACAGCTGGTAAGAGCTATTGGTCTATAGTTGGTGGCTTGGGAAGCGTCTTTATTAGGCTTTTTTTATGGGAACAATTATGGATATTTTCCAGTCCTTGGGTAAAATTCCAGTTTCCAATATTTTGTTTATAATCTGAGTAGATACTTTTTGGCGTCATCTGGGAGGTGTTTAAGCATTTCATATAAAAACTGAATCACCCCCTGGAGCTGTTGATTCAGTTGAAGAGGGTGCCTCCCGAAATTCTCTTAAGGAAAATTTGTGATTGTATGGTTCAGATTTTCCAGATTCAAATTTCAGAGTCATTTCGGCATTACGAATTCTTTGGAATTCTAGAGAATAATTGTCAGGGCCGGAAACTTGAGAAAAGTGTTTTCCAGCTCATTGGCAACTTCAGTGGGCTCTGTGATCAGAGTGTTATTGACTTTTAATGAGGGTAATGGTGACGCACCAAATTTTCCCACTTAGTTTCCTGATTTTGCACCACACCACTCTCAATGGAGTTCTAGAATTGATTCCACTGATATAATAAAGCCAACTTTCTCTTTTGGCTTTCTTATAAAAGCGCCGCTGCTTGGCTAATGCACGATTATAGATTAATTTAGACTGAGGGGAGCCACTAGTTTTGTATCGTCGGTAGCACTTCCTAGTGACTTTCCTCAGAATACCAAGTCTTATTCCTCCAAGGAACTGCAGGTCTACGAGGTTTACCTTTTGTCTTGGGAATCGAGCCATTGAGCACTCTTGCAGGATAGGTGATTCAATGAAGTCGTCATTCGGCAATCCAGGTGAGAATGAAATGACTCAAACTCCCTATCTAGATTGACTCCTTTACTGAACTTGTCCCAGTCAGCATCCTCTACCTTCCACTTAGGTAATGTTGCACATGGAGCATTTACAACATATTTCAGATGGATCGGGTAATGATCCCTTCCATTCAAATCTTCATTAACAGACCAGTTAAAGTCAAGGTGGATATTTGTTGAGGAAATACTAAGGTCCAGTGCAGAGAAATTATTATTAAGATTGCTGTGAAGGTCACTGACCATTATTATATAGGACGACATCATTCGTGTCAATAAGGTCCTCGATTATTTTCCCTTTGCTGTCTAAACACAAACTTCCCAAAGGGAAGTTTGTGTTTAATCAAGGACTGAATATCTCCAATGTTGAAAGAAAGTTTCTGGGGGGATGGTATAATGAACAACCGTTATTCTTTTTTTGTGCTGAAGAGATTTATTAACAATAATTGCAGAACCTCCATGGGCACGATCACAATTGGGAAAAAAAAAAAAAAAAAAAAAAAAAAAAAAAAGTTAAAAATAGCATAATCAAGTCCAGGATTATAAGGAGAGTTACCTAACATAGTCTCCTACAGGAATACAATCCCTGGATTGAATTCATGCATTAAAACTTTAGTCTTGATTGATTGATTGTGAGTTATCTGGCGTCACAACTACCAGGGTCACTGACGCCGAATACTAAATGTGATCTTTTAAATTTTATAATATATTATACAAAATTTAAAATAACTTAATTTAATGAGACACATATAAATTTGATTTAAAAAACTTAAAAAAAAAATAAATTTCTAATAGAAATAAAAATAAAATATGCCGATAAAAAAAAAAGAAAAAAAATTGTGATTGATCACATAAGAGTAAAGCTATTAAAAAATGTATATTACTAAGACAACACAGCTGTCAGATATATTTGAGAAGACCAGCTTCTTTAATAAAAGAGATAATGTTATTAATACTTATGCTTTCTCCCAACAGTTTTGCCATGCTATAATTACCACCTGCTTCACTACTATAACCAAAAAAACGATTCCTAAGTTCCACTAGACTGGGACATTCAACCAGCAAATGCCTAACAATCAGTGGAACTAAGCACAGAAGGGCTCATTCTCCCCATCCATCAGATAGCCGTGAGTTAAACGTGTATGGCCAATACATAATCTACACAATACAACCTCCCACTTCCTTGGTATTAGGTCATATTTCAAGGGTGTGTCTGACTAGTAATTTCTTTCTTTTATTGGGGCCTACTCTGTCCCACTGAAGTACCCATAAATGTTGGATGGATTTCCATATATCATAGAATGTATCACAATATGGAACAGGGCATTTTCTAGGTATCAAAGTTTGCGCTGCTGATTGGGCTAGCTTGTCTGCCTCTTCGTTTCCCGATATATTCACATGGGCAGGAACCCAACAAAATGAAACAATGCTCCCTCTATACTGGTGCAAGAAAATCCACTGCAAGATCTTCAACACCAAGGGATGAGATGATCAGTATTAAAGACTTCCAGAGACTGTAGGGCACCTTTGGAGTCACAAAATATTGTGTAGCTACACACTGGGAGTGTTGTAATATGTTCCAGTGCTACTAGGATGCCATACAATTCATCTGTAAAGTTTGAGGCAACATAAGGAAGTGCACCTCTTCGGTTAAAAGATTCGCTAAAAATTCCATATCCAACACCAGCATTGGACTTAGAGCCAACAGTAAATAAAAACTTGTATCTACATGCTCTGATACATGCTCTAAAAAATAGGGCCCTCATTTCCTCATCAGATTTATCCCTTTGCTCCATTGAAGTACCTGCAGAATTTCACATCAGGCAACCTCCAGACAAGAGTACTGGGATACACAATGGGATAATGGGAAATTTTTTAATATTTGTATCCTCTAAAAATTTTTTAAATTCTATAGCTAAAAGGAGTGGGATACCTTGGATGACTTTCGTAAAAACCGTTAAAAATATTTCTATTTGCCACAGCAAATGCCAGAGATTTGGGGAGTCTTTGCACTCTAAACCAGTACCGAAGTAATGATGGCTGGCAATAGGGTTCAAGAGGCATCTCTCCTGCATCAACTAGCATACTAGGTATTGGGGTGATGAACGGAAAGCTCCTGTGGCTGTACGAATACCTGAATGATGCACTGAAATCTAAAATTTTTAAGTTAGATGAGGAAGCTGAAGAATAAACTTCACAACCATATGACAGCTTTGACAACATTAAGGATTTATGAAGCTTTAGTAAAAGATTTCTATCAGCTCCCAATTGGTGTGAGAAAGCACCTTCAAGATGTGTGAGCCTCTAGGGTCTTTGCTTATATATGTTTGATATGGGGGACCCAAGTCAATCTACTATCAAAAACTAGGCCTAAAAAGTGTGCTTGTTCTATACATGGGATTCTATGGCCATACAAATAGAGGTCTGGATCAGGATGCACTCCCCTGATCCAACAGAAGGTGGACAGCAGTAGTCTTGCTTACAGAGATTTTAAAACCCTGTTTCTCAGAAACCAACTACTTTATTTTATTTATTGTTAATTGTAGCTTTCTTTCGGCTACATTCATCCAGGTGGCAGCAACCGATATTGACAAGTCATCCACAAACAGTGTCTTACAAAAGTCTCTTGAATAACAGCTGCAACACTGTTTATGGCCAGAGCAAAAAGTGTTGCACTGAGAACACTGCCCTGGGAACACCTTCTTGGCACTTTTTCTCTGATAAAGTACTGCCAACTTTAACTTTAAAATACCTACGATGTAAAAAAGATTTCACAAATAAAGGTAATTTGCCTCGTAGACCACTATTATGCATAGTCTTCAGAATCCCATGTCTCCAGGCAGTGTCATATGCCTTTTCTATATCAAAAACACTGTCACATGATGTTGCTTGGAGGGCAAAGGCTTCACAGACTGAGTTTCAAAGTTACAGTAAGATGTCCAGGGTGGAGTGCATTTTTCGAAAACCACACTGAGAAGGTGTTAGAATATTGTGTGCTTTAGATCCACATCAGTCTTACATTTACCATTTTTTGCCATCAATTTACACAAACAGCAAAGCAAGTTAAAGCAATGGGGCGGTAACTTGCTGCTCAGAGAAGATCTTTTCGAGGCTTAAGGAATGGTAACATGGTAGCTATTCTCCATATGGTAGGGTAGCTGCTTTTATCCCATATTCTATTGATAATACTTATTACAAAAAGTTTTGTGTTCCTTGAAATGTGTTTAAACATTTCATAAGGAATCTCATCAGGACCAGGGGCAGTGTTCTTGCTCCTAGATAAAGCAGAGTCAAATTCCCTTTCAGAAAAAGGCATATTATATGATTCAGCTTTCTTTGCTGAAAGTCAAGTACCTATTGTTCTTTCATCATTCTGAAATTATGTCCAGGGGAAACTATCCGATTTCTCAGAGACTCGAGCGAAGTGTTCTGAAAATGCATTACTAACTTCTGTAGCATCAGTGACATGATTATTATTCACTTTAAGTACTGGAGGAAGATTGGGAGTAAATTTTACCCTGGATTTTTCTTATTTTCTTCCAAATGCTACGACTGGTGTTCTGGTGTTAATAGAGGATACATACCGGCCCATGCTTGGCTTCTGGAAGCTTTCACAGCTTTTCGAAATCGTGCCCTACACTGTTTGTAAATTATGACATATCCAAAGTGGCGATGTCTACGGCACCTGGTCAATGATGACCTTGTAGCTTGGTGTAACAGCTTTAGGTCTTCTGACCACCACGGTACTGACCGCGTCTTCCTGAATAGTCCTTTAGTTCGAGGAATTGAGTGTAGACCTGCAGTGTGTAATGTTCCATTGAGTAGATCAATGGCATCATCTACACTTGGGAGATCTTTTGCATCCCCCTCCAACTCACTACTCAAGTCTTTGAATTTTCTCCAATTTGCTTTCTCTAAGCACCATCGTGGTGATCTCGGGATAGGTGGGCCATCATTGGTATCGATCACAATAGGAGAATGGTCACTGGTATGCCAGTCATCACTTGTTCTCCAACTAAAGTCAACACTGCAGTTGGAACTACATATTGAAAGTCGATGCAGGAGACGGTGCCTGTCTGAATGTGGTAATGGGTAGGTTCTCCAGTATTAAGAAGACCTATATCTTAATTTTCTATTAAAGATGCCATCATATTCCCTTTTTGATTTGATGTTACATCTCCCCACAATGGATGTCTACTATTGAACGTCACCAAGTAGAAGAAATGGCTCTGGTAATTGCTGCATTAAGAATATTAAGTTCTCTTGGGTGGAATGTAAAGGGAACATAAAGTATATTTCCTTCTTAAATTAATTTGTACAGCCACAGCTTGAAGTTGAGTATTTAGTTTCACTTCGTAGTGTGGAGCGTCTCGACGGATGTAGATGAGGAATCCACCATGATTTCCCACTTCTAGATCAAATTTAGTTCTATAGTGAACATATTCCCTAGGGACAAGGGTATATTCACCATAGCATAGTCTCCTGCAAACATATCCTTACAGGAGAGTGCTCATAGATCAAAAGCTTCACTTCCTCATACTTCGTTCGCAGTCCCTGACAGTTCCACTGAATAATGGATGTGAATTTATTCATGTTTAGGACCAACATTGTGGTTCCTTTTTACAAGACTGGGCAGATTTCTCTACTAGGGGGAGGCATTTTAATGGAAAGTTTTGTTGGCTTCTTGGGAGGAGTTATCGCCTTCGTAGAGCCGACATCTTTTCCTTCAATGTCTTTGACACTGAAGGGTTTTTAGTTTCTTTGTTCTCCATTTCTATCTAGATGGAGAGAGCAGAGGTGTTCTCTAAAGAGACCACCTCAAGCATCTTTGTACTGCTGGCGGTAGCCAGCTCTGCCCCCTAATGAGGCAGAAGTACCAGCGAGGACTGGCACCAGGGGACCAGCATCTGCTGCTTTGCCTCCAAAGAGACAGATGGTGGAGAGTGTGTCTCTACTGACACTTCAATTTTTTTCAATTCCACACTAGGGTCTTTCTTGTTGGTTCTAGTGAACCTTGTCTTTTACATTCTCATCACAGTTGACTCGGATGATTCAGTTAGCTGTCTTTTTTAATGATTCTTTATTTGATTTCCCTTTTGTGCTCTTACCTTGGTTGTTTTTATTTGTCTCTTTCTTTTGGTTTCTTAGTTTTGCTACTACAGAGCAAAAAACTTAGACCAGGTCTTACAGTCTTTGCTTTGGCTCTCTCTCGTGCTTCCTTAAATGTTGTTCTTTCTATTACTCAGATTGCTTGGATTCTTTTCGATTAAATATACATCACACTGCTGAGATGATGATGCATGTCCCTCACCACAGTGAACGCATTTAGGTTTCCTGGTGCACATACCATGCTCATCTTCTCCACAGTTGACACAGACTGCAGGATTTTCTTGCAGTTTGGATCAACACAATTGTAGGGTGTGTCCAAAATGCTGGCAACGGAAACACCTTCTGGGTCTTGGGATGTACTGTTTTATCTTAAACCTATACCAGGTTGCAGACAAACATTCTGGAAGTCTTAAAGTACTAAAAGTTAATATTAGTAGGCTGAGGCATTCTGTTATCAACCATTCTTCGTCATCCTGTCCACCATTTATTACACCCTTGGTCTTTAAATTTCTGTTAAAAGTTTTCTTTCCTCTGAGAAAGCCATCAACTGAGGGGCATAAATCAAGCCCTTGCTGGAGTTCAGGCTGGAGTGGGGAGTGCACTCAACCGTAACTCCTAAAACGTCTGACAATCCCATCAACTTAATGCTTCTTCTGGGGAGATGCTTTCTACTAGAAGCATATTTCCATTTTGAGGTGTTATTTTCGGTTGTCTGCCACAACATTTCACTATTTCTCTGTTTACTTGAAAATATCTATATTGTCACCTTCAAGCTTTAAATTTAGGTATTTATTATAAAGAATTGGGTACAAAGACCCCAGAAGCTATTTCATACTTTTATTTCTCTTCATGGCAAATGGTTCCAGTGTAACAATACTGGAACCAGATGCTTTTTTGTTGAGATTTCCTGGACGTATATCTACTCACATTGCTTGGGTCCATCAACTGTGTTCGTCTGTCATTCGGCCCAGGGGTACTACATTAATCAAGGGGACCGACCATGATTGATTGAAGTTCAGGTCCGTGGGCAAGTCCTTTGACAAAAGCATAGGGTCATCAACAGAGATAGGGGTTGATGCCATATAACGTAAAAAGTGAATTCATCCACATATTCCCCATACCCACCATGGAGTCACACTTAGAGGATGGGTCATCCCTTTAATTAGGGTCGTCCTAGGGGTAATTACTGGATATACACCCTATCTCCAGTGCTAAGGCGTCATGATGTCTGTCGAGATCAGACCCGGCACTGAGGATAGGGTTTGACATTAAACTTTCCCCTCGCTCGACCACGTCAGGTACTAGAGTTCTACTTTACGGGTGAGGTGGCATGCCACCCATACTCACTCTCCTTCAAATCCCAAGATTTAGACTATATCACGTCCAAAACCAAGCCAATAGTCATCATCATAGAATCCATACCTTATAGGGGGAGGAAGGCAGAAAGATGAAATGTTTTTAGTAGAAGGAAAAAGGGTGACTTATTTAGTTGGATAACAGCTGGCGCCAAGGCCCCAGCAAGAAAGCAGTTCCCACCAGGCATCAGGGCCCAGCTGCTGAACCCTAAGCCCCCCATCCTCGGCAAGGCTTCAGCATCTTGGGGGCTTTAAAGTCTTCTGTCCGGGCTCTGAGACCCTTACAGTTCCACTGAAGGACATCAAAACTTGAATGTTAAGGTGGTAATGTACTACTTCCCACTCTTTGGAGGGGAAGTACTGATCCTAGGGTGGGGAGGAAAATTCTCCTTAATAAGAGATTGTTTTCTTGATCCCTTTTCACATTTATCAGAAATCAGGTTCTTCGCTGACAAACAGATTTCTGAATTCGAGGGTGATGCTCATTTGGAATTTTACTGTGATTCTGTGCATCACTACTGCTATTATTCTTGGGGCGGCAAAACTGATGAGAACTCGCACATACCTGAACTGGGGAATTCTGCTTTTGGAAATATCTTCCCTTTGGTCGGAAGAGATCTCTTCCAAAACACTGTACCCATTTGAAGTTTTTATGATAAAACTTTCATTATTCGGGGACGTGTTTCTTATAGGCTTCCTGGTGGGCGCAGCTGTAGTTTTATTGTTTCTTAGTGACTGTAATAATTGATGGATCCGAGCTAGATGTCTCTATTTTGGACCACTCCTTTGGTTGCATCTTGGTTATTATTATTATAAAAGTAGTTTAACCATACCAGTGAGCTGATTTTCAGCTCTCCTAGGGCTGGCCCGAAGGATTAGATAAAATGCCAGGTCTTGCTCTTAGGCTAGAGCTGGGACCAAATTGGTCATTCAGGATAAATAAAAAAATAAAAAAATTGCACCAAGGCAAATGCTTCCATACCAGAACACAAAAACAATAAATACATTTACTCATGTTCCCTTAGAGACATACTAAAACGGTTATATTAAAATTCAGATTAGTTTTAACTCTTTGAAATTTTGTTTTAAAATTCACTAAAAACACTAATGTTTTATATTTTATCAATTAAATTGCAGTTCCACAGAAAAGTCAAAATTGGAACTACCGAAAATGTAAAAGATTCTGACAAAATTTCTTTTATTGTCTTATTTCCAAAAGTTGACAGTCTCTGCTGGTCATACTTTGGACACTCGCACAAGACATGTCTGACTGTTACCAACACCTTGCACTCTGAACACTCTGGAGCAGAGTCGTGTGGGCTTCTCATTAAGTGTCCATGTGTCAGACGGGTATGGCCTATACGGAGACGTGTCAGAATTACTTGTTCATGTCTCTCTCTCTAATATGATGAACTCCACTTTCCAACATCAGGTTTTATTTGGATTAATTTGTTATTTTCTGACTCTTCATTCCAAACATGTTGTCATTTCCTTAGAATGCCTATCTTTATGTATGTTACATAATCACTCACAGGGAGATTCCCACCACTTGATCTTGTCATTTGATTTGCTTCTTTGGCTGCTTTTGTGAGCCTCTTCCATTTCCGTTTGATCCCTACATGGGCAGAGATCCAACATATTTCTACATTTTACCCAATAATACCTAATTTATGATGTGATAATTTATTTTGTTATACATTATTATTTTTTTTTAACTCTGATGGCTTCTATGGCACTTCTTGAGTCACTAAAAATCACAAAATTATTGAGTGATGTTTCTTTAATTATGTTTATGGCTGAGGCTATTGCGCAAAGTTCTGCTGTGAATATTGAAGCTGTATTAGGAAGCAGATATTTGATATGATTTGTCTTGAGACACTGCAGCATATTCCACTCCATGTTCCAATTTAGATCCATCTGTGTATATTGCATAATGTGGACCTTTTCGGTTCATATGTTCTATTGTATGTTGTCTATGGTGTGATGGCGTATATAAGTATTTTTTTTTATAAATATTTTAATTGTGCGCAAATTTTCATTTTATTCATTGTCCAAGGCGGAGGTAATTTTACTACTGGAGGAATTTGTATATTTACATTTAGTGACTCAAACAGTCTTCAAGCTCTTATTGGAAAAGGGGGTGATGATTTTTATAAATATATCTCAGAGTTAAAATAATTTTTTTGTTGGAGAATGGCTTGTCCTAATTCTCAGAGCACTTTTCATTATTACAAACTATCTATGGAGAGAGAGAGGTAGTTCACCACATTCAACCTGTAAGGAAGAGGTCGGTGATGATTTAAAGGCTCCTGAACATATTCTAAGGCCCTATTTATGAACTGGGTCCAACGTTTTCAGTGCTGCGTCTGACGCCGAGCTATATACTTCGCTACCGTAATCAATTATAGACAGGACTGTTGCTTTATACAGTAATGTAAGGGTTTGTCTATCGGCTCCCCAAGTAGCGTTTGATAATTTTCTAATCATATTTAATGCTTTTTATATTTTGCTTTTAAGTAAGTTATGTGAGGTTTCCAGTTTAAGTGAATATCAAACACTAAACCCAAAAATTTTGCAGTTTGTCTAATTGGTATACTATGATTTCTGATTTTCAAATCTATCACCTCACCATTCATCCACCTTTTATCTTTATAAAACACTACTGCTTGAGTCTTATGTATGGATAATTTAAATCCTACAGATGAGGTCCATTCATTTATTTTTATTATACTTTTATTAATGATGTCTTCTGCATGTTTTATACGAGAGGCTGAATAATATGGATGGCATCACATGTATAGGTTGCTTTTAATTCCAGTAGGCAGATTTTTATTTATATCCTTGATTGCTAGGGTAAATAGTGTGGAACACCATTTTCAAGTGGAAATGTTCTCGACAATATATCATCAATTCTCACTTGAAAACTACGATATGTTAAAAAGTTTTGGATGAGCCTAGGTAAATGTCCACGGATGTTGTTATTTTGTAAAGTTTTTAATATAGGTACCTCCAGGTAGTATCATAAGCCTTTTCGATGTCAAAAAAGACTACTAGAGTTATTTGCTTTCGCTCAAATCCTCTTCGTATATGGTCTTCGAGGTTAGAGAGAGAATCTAAAGTAGATCTGTTGCACTGTGACCCGAATTGAGTGGGAGTCAAGATTTTATTTTCTCGAATGTGCCATGTTAATCGAGCATTTACCATTTTTTCTAGTAATTTGCATAAGCAACTTGCTAGAGAAATTGGTCTGTAGTTATTTACTCACTTGGATAAAGATCCAGGTTTGGGGATAGGAATTATTATTACTTTACGCCATTCATCAGGAAATAAATTTCTAAGCCATAAATGATTAAAAAGTTGTAACAAGTATGTCTTTGCCAGAGGTGCTAAGGATCATCTCAAAACAAACATTGTCACCTCCAGGAGCAGATTTATTGCTGTTAGTGAGAGATATTCCAACTCTTCCATATTAAATTTCCTATTATAATATATGTCTTCTATTGTTTCGAAATTTATTGTTATTAGTTCTATATTATTTTTCTTTGTGAGGAAGTGGTCATCTAAATTTCTATTACAACTTACATTAGCTAAGTTTTCTCCTATTAATATACTTATTCTTTGGATCGAGTATTCTTTTTCCGTCTTTTAATATGGCACGTCTGGGAGGTTTCACATGGGTACCATTTATTTTTCTGAATTTTTCCCATATTTTTTGTATGGGAGTAATGGGAGTATTATTAGAGAGATCTGATACAATATTTCCTCAATGAAATTATTCTTCCTTGAATTACTTCATTTCGAAATTTTGCAGATTTTTTTTTGTATATAGGCTTTAATGCCTCAATTTCTAGCAACCAATATAGTCATTTTTTGTAATGTACCTTCTAATATTGGTAATGCTTTGTTATTTATTTTACTGAACTTTCTATTCAAATTATCCAATCGTCTCCCTATTGAGTGTTTTATATTTATTAATCCAGTTAGCTTTTTGGACCACCATGGAACTTTGTTTTGTTGGATGGTTGGTTGGTTTTTATAGAGTTTAGGTGTAACACCAAGCACTGGGGCATCAGAGGCCATTCAGCGCTTACTGTATAACTATGAAATTATAAGACGTGTTATAGCTTATAAAGCAGGTTTATTTCTTTGAGATAATTTACTATATTTTGAAGTGGGGCATTTTCTCCCAATAGTTCTTCAAGTGGTATGTTATATATGTTGTTGTTGGATCTTCGTTTTCTTTCGAATTTATTGCATTTAGTTAGTAGATGACGGACTGTGACCAGAGTACGACAATTGGTCACAGTAAGGGGCCTGTCTTTCCTCGCCTTGCAACACAAGTATTTGTGTGTTGAGTATGTATTGTCCTATTCTTAATCTTGTTAATATGGCATCTTACTTCTTTGACATTGTTGTCTATTCCAAGGTTTTATAGATGATTTTAATATGCTTTAATTTATGATTTTCTAGCCATTCTTTTTCCCATTTTGATTGACAGTATTCATTTATTGTTGTTTTAATGTCATTGTAAGGTATTTGTATTTTTTTGATTGACTCCTTTTTTACTGTCTTTTTGGCTTCTTTATCCACCTCTTCATTACCCTTTATGCCCACATGGGAAGGGACCCAACATAGTTTTATATTTATAGATTTCCGTTTTACTATTTTATCTATCCACTCCATTATTTCTTCAATTACTGGATGAGAAACTGTGTATTGTCTTAGCGCTTCTAAAGCACTGTAAGAATCCGTGTATATTACAAAGGTATCGTTTGCCTTTCCCACCATAAAGGAATGTTTTATAGCCTCTAATGTAGCATTTATCTCTGCAGTGAATATCGAGCATATTTTTGGAATTTTTTCCCTTATTTTTACATTTTTTTGTTACTGCAGCATAGCCAACAGCCTCCTTCGACTTGGAACCATCTGTACAAATACTAACATCCCGTTTATGTTTTTCCTGGTGTGACAGAAATTCACTCCTTTATTGTGCATCTGTTACCTTCTTATTAAATTATTTTTCACAGATTTCTATTTTAGCATGTCGCCACGGAGGTATTTTAGGAGTGGTTATTTTTGATATGCTACTTGTTCCTAATTTTAGATGTTCTATATCAGGTTTTAATCTATTCTCCAATGGTTTAGAGGCTCTTGGTTTATTGTCATAATTATTTGTTATGTTCTTCATATATTTGGTGTTTGGATTGCCATTAAGGTTATTTATTTTAGCTATATATTTTAATCCCAGTTCTTCTCTTCGTACTTTCAGGGGATCTATTCCTGCTTCTACATACAGACTTTCCACGGGGGAAGTTCTGTAGGCTCCAGTGCATAGTCTAATACCCATGGTATGTATGACATCCAGTTTTGTTAATGGGGTTTTAGAAGCACTACCATATACTTGACATGCATAATCAGGTTTACTTAGACAAATAGCCTTATATACTTTATCAGAGAGGTTCTATCAACACACCAGTCATTATGCGCAATTACTTTTATATATTAAAGGATTTTCTCACTTTTATCGCCAGTTGTTCTATATGCTCTTTAAATGTAAGTTTTTTATCAAGTATTACCACCGAGGAATTTTATCTCATCATCATATTCAATTATATCCTTATTTATGAATAAAGTAGGAATGAATTCCTATTTTCTTGATCTTGTAAATCTGACTGCTTTTGTTTTTTGCGGTAAAATTTTTTGAAAATTTAAAACCCTTGTTATCGGCCCATTTTTTTTATCCTATTTATGGCTGCTTGCAATCTGTTGGTTATGTCCAGCGCTTTTTCACCACTACTATATATGACGAAGTCATCTACAAAAAGGGATCCTTGGACTCCTGGTGGGATCATTTCAATTATCTCATTTATTGCTATAGCAAACAATGCCACGCTTAGTACACTACCTTGGGGGATTCCTTCCTCCTGGATAAATGATTCAGAGATTTCTGCCCCCACTTTGACTTTTATATATTTTTCAGATAGGAATTCCCTAACATATTCATATAAATTGCCTCCTATTCCCCATTCTATCCATTTTTTTAAAATCCCTCCCCTCCAGGTGGTATCATATGCTTCTCTAAATAAAAAAATACTCCTATGGTTTGTTTTTTACCAACCATTGCATTTTGTATCTCTCTTGTAATCATTAAGAGGGGATCTATGGTACTTTTATTTTTCCTAAATCCAAACTGTCTGTTTGACAATAGCTGTTTGCTTTCTAATACCCATATTAATCTGTTATTTACCATTTTTTCAAATATCTTGCTTAGACAACTAGTGACGGCTATTGGCCTATAGCTGCTTGGTTTGATTGATTGATCATGAAATTTAGGGCATAGCCCAAGCGCTGGGACCTGCAAAGGTCATTCAGCGCTGCAGTATTATATGATTGAATGAAATGGATAAAATGAATGAATACGTGAATCAATTAAAATCTCTCACACAAACGACCAATTAAAACTGCAATTAAAAACATCGAACGACACACAACAACCAAGACCGAGACGATATCACATCACACAAACCAAACCAAAACCATTCACTCTCATCCAAAACCACTTACACTGCAACCAAAGAATCCCACAGCTGAAGTCACACACACACACAACATAAAATAAATAAAAAAATAAAAATAAAAATCTGACATGCATACATCCTTTCAACACCATTTAACCTAATTAAAAGCAGCAAATTAAATTTTTAAATAATAATCAGGTACCTAAAAGGATGACTATGAACAAAACGATAAAAAATAAAATCAATATAAAATAAATTAAATCAACGCAAAATAAAATCAAAACGCAAAATAAAATCAATAAGTTAAAATTTGCCACCACTTAAACTTCATAAAAAATCCCAATACATTTTAAAAAACTCTTTAGTGCAAAAATATCATCGTTGTCATCTAGAACACAGGCAAGAGATTTTCCATTAAGGTGGAATCTCTGCCTCTGTTCTCTATAATTTACACAATGCACCAGGATGTGCTCCACTGATAAGGTAGCATCAACACCTAACACACACTTGGGTTGGGGGGCACTGCCACCTTCTAAAATAAATTTATGGGTCATCCAAGTGTGACCAATACGAAGTCGCCCCAAAACAATTTCTGTTCTCCTCTATTTTTGAAAAGAAGAGAGGGCCATTTTTTGTTCTATTTTTGCTTTTGCCTTATCTGCTTATATTTCTTATTGTTGGCTAAGAGAGGGGAGGACCATCTCTCTTGCCATTTCCTCAAGATGTACGACTTGATGGATCTTTTCATATCTACATGTGGCACTTTGGTTACCTGATACACATTACTCACAGCCGCTTCCTTTGCATATCTGTCTGCCTCCTCATCATTCCCGCGAATTCCGACATGAGCTGGGATCCAACAGGAACATACCGGTTTCCTGCGAAACAAAATCCAAAAGAGCCACCTCCTGGGCTTTTTGTACCAGAGGATGAATTGTATACAGCTGCTTTAATGAATCTAATGCACTTTTTGAGTCACTATATATTACAAAATTTTTTCTTATTCGAGTTATGAATAATTTCTGAAGCTTTAACAATAGCTGACAACTCTGCAATGAATATGGGAGCCGACTCAAGCAATTTTGCCTCATAAATTTCATTGCCATACAATACTGCACACCCAACTCCACTATCAGACTTTGATCCATCTGTGTAGATCTTCACTTGCCCATCATGTTTACTGTCATGCTCCAGAAAATTAGTTTTTATCTCTTCCTGAGACTGTTGTTTTTTGTCTATTTCTTAAAGCATACGGAAATCTTGGGAATAAGCCATGGGGGAACAGAGGATGGATTTACTTCTTCAACTTTTTGGCGCTGAATTACTATGTCATTTAAACATTCCAACTGTCTTACTTTGAAAAGTTTTGGAAGATTTTTCACCAAATTTTCTAGAGTCACACTCCTCTAAAATTTTTCGTGTGGGATTCTCTCGAGAGTTTTTTAGTCGCATGGTGTACCGCAACCCAAGCTCTTCTCTTCGCAGATATAAAGGAAGTTCATGAGAGTCAATGTAGATACTCTCAACGGGAGATGTCCTGAAAGCACCTGTACATATCCTTAATCCCATATTATGTACTACGTCCAATTCCTTTAACCTGAACTTGCAGGCAGATGAATATACCTGACAGCCATAGTCCAGTTTTGATTTACATAAGGAATCATACAACTTCAGTAAACTTTTCTTATCAGCTCCCCAGTCGAATCCCGATACCACCTTTAAAATATTGAGGGATTTTTTAACCTTTGTTTTTAGAGAGTCAAAGAGACTACGCCACGTTAGCTTGCTGTCAAACATTATGCCCAAAAACTTTACTTCTTTTTTTGTAAGGAATAAGACTATCCTTCAGTTTCAAATTCGGGATAGTTTCATTGCGGGTGCATCTGGTGAAACGAACAGCCACAGTTTTAGATGAAGAAATCGGAAACCATGTTCATCAGCCCATTTACTGATGACATTTATTGTCTTTTGCAGGTAGTTACAGGCTGATACAGCGTCGTATGTGGTGACGTAGATGGCAAAGTCATCCTCAAAACAGTGAAGCCCCCCTAACTGGAGCGGAAACAGATTTCACAATATTATCAATAGCAACGGCAAAGCAGGTAACACTCAATACGCTCTCATAACAAGAAGAAATCTTATTCCCGACTCTCACTCTTATATACCAGTCCCTTAAAAAGGAGTTGATAAAGTTTAACATATTGCCCCTGATTCCCATTTCATTGAGCCGTTTAACAATGCCAAATCGCCATGTTGTATCATAGGCTTTCTCCAGATCAAAAAATACCCCTACTGTTTGGCATTGATTGGAAAATCCCTGCTGAATCTGATTTGATAATCTCAGTAAAGGGTCCAAAGCTGAACGATTTTTCCTGAAGTCGAACTGAACAGAGGATAACAATCTGTTTTTCTCTAAATGCCACATTAGACAAGAGTTCACCATTTTCTCAAATAATTTACAGACACAGCTTGTTAGTGAAACTGGTCTGTAACTAGTGGGCTGATATGGATCTTTGTTTGGCTTTATGACTGGAACTACTATGGCTATCTTCCAAGATGTGGGAATGATGCCTGTTTCCCAGATCTTATTGAGTATTTTCATTAGATATATTTTAGCATGTTCTGGAAGATGTTTAATCATGCTGCACCAGGGGCTGTTGACTCACAAGATGAGAGAGCCTCTCGTAGTTCCCTTAGTGAGAACTTAGCATTATATGCATTATATGCATTTCGAATCTTACTGAATTGTGGTGTGTAATTTTTGGGAGCTTAACATGTCAACAAAATGCTCACCAAATTTTTCTGCAACATCAGCTGGATTTGAAATAAGCACATCATTGATTTTTAGAGTAGGAGCAGGTGATGGAACAAATTTCCCACTTAGCTTTTTAATCTTTTTCCATACTAATCTTTCAGGCGTTTTTGAATTGATACCATTTATATAGTGGAGCCAAGATTCCTTTTTAGCTTTTCTAATACATTTTCTTTTGTTTGGCTAAGGGCCATTGGTATGTAGTTTTAGTTGTTCCTGAGGGTTTTGCCTTGAATTGTCTACAGCATTTTCTCACTATTCTTCGCAGTCTGCCACAGGTTTGGTCCCACCAGGGAACTGCAGGCCTGTTTGGTTTACCCTTAGTTTTTTGGGATATATTTCTCAGCATTTTCCAATATAGTTGAGGTCCAATAATCATACGCATCTAAGTGTGACTCAAATGACTCTACTTCCTGATGTAATTGAAAGCTTCCTTCATACTTCATCCAATCTACTTCATTTTCTTTCCACTTTATAGGAAATTTCAGAAGGTATGTTTCTAGCATACTTTAAATGTGGGAAATGGGAAATGATCACTTCCGTGCAAAAGTTCATCTACAGACCAGTTGAAGTCCAAGTGGACTGCAAGTGAACAAATGCTTAAATCTATAGCTGAAATGACATTGGTGTAGATGTTATGAAACGTCATTGAACCAACATTGTAAAGAGAGAGTCATTATTTAAGATAAAATCATCAATGTTTCTACCTATAGCATTCAAGGGTATCACCTCCTCATAGACTATATAAGCATTAAAATCTCCCAGTAGTAAGAAAGGAGGAGGTAGTTGATTAGCTAGTGCCTGAATGTCATTCAAAGTAATTTCTGACCTAGATGGGAGGTAAATAAAGCAAATAGTAATCTCTTTTTCAAAGCATGCTCGAATGGCGACTGCTTGTAGGTTTGTGTTCAAAGGAACACTTGTATGTTGCAAAGACTTTTTAACAATAATTGCAACCCCCCCATGAGCTCGATCACCATCTCTGGGGCTCATCACAAACATTTTTATAATTTAATCCTTGGAAGGTTGTATAATGAGTTGCCTAACTTAGTTTCTTGAAGGCAAACTACATCTGGATCATGATGGCTCAATAGTAATTTTAACTCTTCAGAACGAGTCCTAAGGCCTTTGCAATTCCATTGCAAGATATTAAATTGGAATTTTAACTGTGATTCTTGTGCCCAGCCAAGTCATTATTTATCTGGGTTTTCAAAGTAACACAGCTGAATGTTTTTAGATTTGAAAGTCTCTTAAGTCTGGTGCCTGGGAGACTTTTACTTTTATTGGATGAGGGAGAGTTTGAACATTTTTCCTGCACATCCTGTTTGTTCAGTTTGAGACTAGATTTATCTAAATTTTTTACTATTTTGGGGAGTCAGCATGTTTTCCCTCCACTTCAGAAGTAGCTGTTTCTGCATATGATTGAGGGGATTGGGAGAGGTCGGTCATACTTAAATTTGAGCAGGACTGAGACATCTTTTCCAATGGCTGTGAGGTTGATAATGGTTTAAAGGGGTCATCAAGTGCATTGAATCTGTTAGAAATTGGAGTTTTAAACTCTATAGGAGAGGATGTTCTACATTTCTTTGATTTCAGGGGTGACTGAAATCTGTCAAGAAGATTTGTTAAGATTTCCTTTAGATTTTATTCTCTCTTTGGGCTTAACAGTTGAGCTCAACACTGCGACAGCATTTGCTTGCAGGTCAGGGAGAGGTTCATCAATCACAGCTTGTACCACTTTAGTTTGAAGTTCATTACATACCACAGAAGTTGAAATATCCTGAAAGGGTGTGTTATTTTTAATGATGGGTTTTGCAGGCTGATGGAATGTATTATTTCCTAGAGTTTGGCTTCTCCTATGCTGATAAAGTTATTATGCACAGTGTTTACAACTTCTTGTTGGAAAATATATTGAGGACCTCCCCTCCAATTGAAAGAATGATTGCCAGCACAGTGGAGACAATATTTATCAGCTTTGCAGTTGTCCTTTACATGTTAACCAGAGCACACAAATCACTTTCCTGGTTTTGTACATGAGTTTGATACGTTGCCATATTCAAAGCATTTTATAACACTGGGTTGGTCGATATTTAAATGGCTTAACCCAAACTCGAGAGTGGTCTATATCAATTATATTCTGGTAAGTAGGAGCAGGTGAAAGTCAATTCAATGGCATGCTGAGTGCCTTTCAATTTTCTAATTTTAATGACATATATAGGACACATTTTTAATATTTACTCCTCTTCAAAACTCAATATATGGTCTCTGGCTATAAACTATACCCCGTTTAATGTTAAATGATCGATGAGGAGATACATCTAAAATATTACCATCTTCAGTTGGTTGGAATTTTGAAAGCATCTTAATTTGAATATCGTTATTTGCTTTGATCAAGACTCCTTTACCATATCTTTTAATATTGCCTTTAGGAATGGCACCAATCTTCCTCTGTAGATACTTGCATGTTGTTAAAAAGTTTTCTTTGCCCTGTTTGTAATTTGCAACATGCCAAATCAATTTTGGGTCATCTTTTACCATGTGTTTTTGGCTATCAACCTCAAATTTGCTGGGTACATAGACTGTCTCATCCTCTTCCAAATTGTTTATATTAAATAACTTCGCATGGCAAACTGAACCAAAGACATTTTTACCATCCAGATTCTCTAGAGCTTTGGAGGCATATTCAGGCTTTGCAAAAAGTTATGTAACTTTCATAAGAGATGGGGCTTTTAACAATTCGTAATTTTATTCTATTTACCTTGCCAAACTGTTTCATGTAATTATGTAATATGTCAAAAGTGATGTCAAAATCGACTTGATCACTTATGTTCCCACAATACACAACTCTTAGATTTTCATTTACACCACCAGTATTTTCCCCCTGGTGTCCCGGTGTTTGGTCGAGTGGAGGGCCTAATGCGGAATCCTTAATCAGGCAAGAGTCATCAACAGAGGGGGTTAAATAAAAATCCATCAGATTATGGTGTGAACATTCGTCCAGGTTGGCCCCATAGCCACCATCGAGCCACAATTAGAGGGTGATATAGCATCCTAGGAGTCCTACCCGGATATACACCCCGCACCCAGTGCCTTGAGGGTCGTCATTCCGTCGAGATCAGACCCAGCATTGAGTGCAGAGTTTAACATAAAAGTTTCCCCTCGCTCGGACACGTCAGGTACTCCAGTTCTACGGGTGAGGAGGAATGCCGTCCAACCCCACCCTCCATCAAATCACAAGGACAGTCAAAGCTTGGCCAAGTCCATTCCAAAAGTCGTCGACAAAAGCAGTCCAAAAAACAGTCAAAATTTAGAGGTTGGAGATAAGAATTCAGGAAAGAAAGAGAAGAGAGAAGGATTAAAAGTGAGAGAGAATGGGTTGTAGGATTATTCCGTCAGGACTCGCACCTATGGGAATGCAAGAACATTCCCATAGAAGCCAGGGTCCCTTATCCCTCACCACTGGAAGGAGTCCTACTCGAGGGGTATAGCTGCTTGGTGACTCTGGGTCTTTTCCTGGTTTTAAAGATTCTTCCCAGGTTTTAGGCATGCTGTGAGAGTGCTATAATTCATTTAAAATTTCTAATAAAAAAGGTTTGGCTTTTCGCATCTGGTAAGATTTTTTTATTCATTTTCATATTTAATGTTGTCTTCTCCTGGAGCTGTTGGGACTTGCAAGTTTCAGGACATTTTCCAGTTCTTCCATAGTGAAAGGAAGATTATAGATAGGATTCCTGATTATTAGATTTTATTGGTATTGGGACATAATTTTTTATTTTTAATTGGAATTTCTTTGTATAATTCGAGATAGTAGATGTTTTGGCGAAGCATTTTCCCAATTCATTTGCTACTAGTTTGGGGTTTGAAATACAGTGGTTTTCTACATTATTTGATAGGTAATGGTTCTGGCCGATATCTACCCTGCAGTTTATTTATTTTCTTCCAGATTTCTTTGTCTTGAGTTTTAGAATTTATATTATTATATATTTTTTCCTTGAATTTCTTTTTGGCTATTTTAAATATTCTTTTCTGCTTTGCTTTAGCTATCAAATATGCAATTCTATTGGCGTCACATTTATGTCTCAGATATCTTCTAAAGCATGTTCTCGTTATCTTCCTTGCTGCTTTACATTCCTCGTTCCACCAGGGTACCAGTGGTCTAGTCGGATTGCCTGAGGTAACTGGAATAATTTCATTTGCTTTATCATCTATTGTTTTTACTAGATGTTCATAAGCATCTATGTGGTTTGTAAAGTCTGATAATTTTTTTTTGTTAATCACAGTTTTCTCTTTATATAAATTCCAATTTGCTTCCTCCATTTTCTTCTTCGGTATCTATGTTACATTAGTATTATTTTTTAGCTCAATTTGTATTGGCCAGTGGTCACTCCCAAATAAATATTATTTACTTTCCAACTGAAATCTGTGGCAATTTCTGGGGAACATAAAGTGATGTTTATTGCAGATGTGGTATTATGATAAATATGAAATCTTGTTGGAGAACCATCATTTAAAATAATCAAATTTTTGTTATCTATAAAACCAGGAGAATATTCCTCTCCTGTCAGATAATGTACTTCCCCACATGGGATGTTTGGCGTTGAAGTCACCTACTAATAAGTAAGGTTTTTGGTTAATTGTTCTATTAGATTTTCTAAATCTTCCACTTGTAATGGTCTATTATTTCCAAGATGATCTATTAAGCGACTTTCTAAACACGGTTCCATATATATTGAGCATATTGTTATTTTTTTTTCCCAGAAATACTTGAACTGCACATGCCTGTATTACCGAGTTAATCATAACAGGTTGGCATTTGATTGAAGAATGCGTTATGATTGCAGTTCCTCCTGGACTGTTGTCATTTAAAATTTGTGTTGGTTTCCACACATTATAATTTATGCCAGCATTGAGAACATTGTTACCTATTTTGGTTTCGTGTAAGCAAATGATATTTGCATTACATTCTCTGATTAATGATTTTAAGTTTTCATTATTTGATACGTATCCTCTAATAATATACTGTAAAACAGACATTTTAAGAAGGTTTTGGGTTTTGTTTTAATATCTTTATTGTTTTCCTGATTCCTGAACTTTGAATTTGATTGAAGTTGTATAATTGTGCTGTGCTTTGTTCTTTTGGTGGGTGATGTATTTCCGCTATTGTTTTCTTTATTGGCTGAAGAGTCTCAGATGTCCTTTTTATTAGAGGTGCATTTAAATGGCTTTTGATCTTGGGTTCTATTTCAATACTCTCTTCAATTTTATCTGATGTTTAAAACTTTCTCTTTGTTTGTGTTATTAATTTGTTTTTTGGATTTGGGTGGGGTTGTTTCAAGTAGTCTTTTTTTGTCTTTTGACTTAGCTCTTGTATTTTGCTTGTCCTCCAAATTCATCATGTCTTCTTCCATTTCTGGTGTTGGTAATATATTATATAAATTTGAGTTGCTTATATGTTCTGTAGCTTCCGAGCTTGAATTTTGGGCCTTTATATTATGAGTATTTTCTGTTTGATTTATACTGTGCAATTTTTAGGAATTTGGTTTTGTGCTTCTTTATTTACTACCTCTTTATATGTGTTTTTCCTTGCTAGGTCTTGTAAACCTCTTACTTTTAGTTCTATCTTAGTTTCTCTTTATTGACATTCCACTTCTTTCTTGTTAAGATTTTTAATCAGTATTGTATAGGTAATATGCGCATTCCTTTGATCTTGAGTGGTGATTCTGACCACAATTTATGCAAATTGGGTTTTCACAGTCCCATTTTGTTGTGTGGTTGTATGATCCACAACATGCACATATCTTGGTGGAAACTTCTCTAAAACAAATTTTATCTTAATGGCCATATTTACTACATGATTTGCTTGTAGTGGTTTGGGGATATATGGTCTTATCTCTCTCATCTGCCCTAATACTTTAATTGGTAAAGGGAGTTCATTTCCTTCAAATTTCAGTTTAGCTATTTGTATATCTATTTTTGAATTTTTCCTACTTGGGATATCAAAGATGTCACGTTCTTCAATGTTTTTGTATCTTTTCTTAAGCGAGTCCATCAACATATTTTTATCAATTAATTCGTCGTCATTATTTGGCAAGATTATTGTACCACAAATACTATTAAGTTTATTATGCTTGGTGACTTTTATTTTTGTGTTATCTATGTTCGTAATTTGTAAGTAATTTTCTGATTGGGCTTTAGTAGTGGTTTCCACTATCCATGTATTTGTTTGTGTTTGACGAAATTTCATGTTTTCTGTTGGTATCTGGTCAGTAAAAAATAATTTTCTAATTTTAAATTTTAAATTTTGTTTTCACTTTCTATTGTCAAAAATCTTGTCCAACTGTCTTTTCCAAAAATGATTCAAATAAAGCTAGAGAAGGGCTGGGCTGGAATTTTCTTTTGACAAATCTTTTTGGCCTAGTAAAAGGCTCCCTAGTTGCTAATAGGATTGAAGTGTCCAAAAGGGTTGTCCTTGTTCGTTTCCATGGTCAAATGGGAATTTAGTGTCATGGTGTCACATTTTCCGGGGGACTGAGTTCCATAGTCAATTTCCATTTTTTCCTTTTTTTTGAAATTACAGAGAAACCATCTGCAAGTCATGGAAAAAAACTGGGTCTCCTCTCAAAGACTTCCCTCTCACCAAAGACACACAGCAGAGACCAACTCCGATATGTCCACTCCCTACCCTACCCCAAAGGGATGGCTCTATCATAACATGATTGGCTTAAGTGTAAGCAAAACCCGCTTGATAGGACTGAGGGCATAGCTAGTATGCAATCATCCCCACTCATGTTATTTTAGAGGGCAATCCGGATAAATTGCCAAAAGACCTACCATGGAGACTATACCTCCCTGGATTCCGTAGGCAAGTCCCCCACATGTAGTCCCGCCCAATAAATATTGATGTAGAATCACATCAATATCCTCAGGATCCACACATATTCGAGTGGTGGACCATACCACTATAGTCCCTGCCATTTGGATCAAGGTAAAGCCTAAGTTCAGAGACCCAGCTCCTACCTAACCTGCACGAGGGGTTTTAGTGAAGAGGAAGGAGGACAGCTAGGGGGAGCAACTGAGCGAGAGAAAGTAAGAGATTGCCAAGAAGATGATCAACTAAGAGAAAAATTGAGACATTTAGATTCAAACTAGGAGATTATCTCCGTTTGAAAAGTCATCTTGCCAGCTACGCAGTTTCAACCATAGGTTGAAATGCGTAACTCCGACAAGGCAGTCTCAACTTAAGAGGGCACCAACACATTCAATTCTCTGCCTATGAATGAATAGATCTGGATCAGGGTGGATTCCCCTTATACGACAAAAGTGCATAGCTACAGTTTTACTGGTAGAAAATCTAAAACCATTAACCTCAGCCCACTTTACTATATTATCAATGCCGAGCTGAAGGCAGCATTCAGCCACTGCCATCCTTGATGCTGCAAAAGAAAAATCAATAGGTCATCAACAAAAAGGGCTTATGTTATATATGGGGGAGTTCTTTTAGAAAAACCCTATTGATTACCAAGGCGAACAAGGTTACACTTAAAACACTTCCTTGTGGTACTCCTTCTTCTTGATTGAACACATCTGACATTGTTGCTCCAACCTGAACCTAAAATATCCTATCTTTTAAAAAAGCCTTAATAAAGAGGGGGCAAATTGCCTCTCATGTTGTATCATAAGCCTTCTCTAGATCAAAGAAAACAGTGATGTGATGCTGCTTGTTGGCAAAAAGCTTCACATATTGAGATTCCATTCGTACCAATACATCAGTTGTGGAATGCATACTCTGAAAACCACACTGAGCAGGCGACAGATGTTTACCTCTTTCCAAGTACCACATCAATCGTGTCATAATTTTCTCTTGAATGGATCTTTTCCAGGTTTCACAAATGGCAGTAATTTTAACTTCTCCCAAAAGCTTGGGGAAGATATGTTCTCGGTAAATTCTGTTAATTAGGCTTAATATGAAAAGTCTGGTATTTTCAGGGGTATGCTTAATCATTGAATATGTTATATCGTCCAGTTCCATGAGCTGATTCATTACATTTATTCCAGGCTGATTCAAATTCTCAAATATTAAAAGGAGCATTGTATTGCTCATGTCTTAAGGTATTAAAATCAATTTCGACCTGTTCCATTATCCGTTTTTGAGCTGAATAGGGTCTATCATATTTTTTTTTTGCAACACTAGCAAAATGATTAGCAAACTCATTTGCCACTAACTGGGGGTCTGCTACCTCGCAACCATTCATCTTGATAACTGGAGGTTGACAAGGAGTGAACTTGCCTGCTATTTTTCTAACTCTCTTCCAAAACTAGAGTCAGAGGAGTTTTCGAATTTAGTGAAGATATGAATATCGTCCAAGATCTTTTCGTGCTTTTTTGATTTCATGTGAAAATGAGCTCTCGCTTTCGAAATTCTACACGATAATACTCACATTTTCGTCTGCGGTATCTGGTGAAGGCAGATCTCATAGTTCTATGAGTTTCCTGGCATTTACAAGTCCACCAGGGAACTATCTGATTTTTCAGAGACTCAAGCAAAGTGTTCAGAAAAAACATATTACTAATTTCTGTGGCATCAGTGACATTGATTATTATTCACTTTTAAGTACTGAGGAGGATTGGGTGTAAATTCACCCTGAATTTTTCTTATTTTCTTCCAAATGCTACAGACTGGTGTTCTGGTGTTAATAGAGGATACATATCCGGCCTATGCTTGTCTTCTGGAAGCTTTCACAGCTTTTCGAAATCGTGCCCTACACTGTTTGTAAATGATGACATTGTACCAAAGTGCAGATGGGTCCTACAAGCACCTGGAGTCAATGATGACCTTGTAGCTCGATGTAACAGCCTTAGGTCTTCTGACCACCATGGTATTGGGCTTCTCCTGAATAGTCCTTTAGTTCGAGGAATCAAGTGTAGACCTGCAGTATGTAATGTTCCATTGAGTAGATCAATGGCATCATCTACACTTGGGAAATCTTTTTGCATTCCCCTCCAACTCACTACTCAAGTCTTTGAATTTTCTCCAATTTGCTTTCTCTAAGCACCATCGTGGTGATCTTGGGATAGGAGGACCATCATTGGTGTCAATCACAATTGGGGAATGGCCACTGGTATGCCAGTCATCACTTGTTCTCCAACTAAAATCAATACTGCCAGTTGGAGCTACAAATTGAAAGGTCGATGCAGGAGACGGTGCTGTCCTGTGTGGTAATGGGTAGGTTCTCCTGTATTAAGAATACCTATATCTTCATTTCTAATAAAGATGCCATCATATTCCCTTTCTGATTTGATCATATCTCCCACAATGGATGTCTACTATTGAAGTCACCAAGTAGAAGAAATGGCTCCGGTAGTTGCTGCATTAAGTATATCAAGTTCTCTTGGGAGACATAGCTATTGGGTGGAATGTAAAGGGAACATAAAGTATAGTTTTCCTACTTAAATTAATTCATACAGCCACAGCTTGAAGTAGAGTATTAGTTTCACTTGCTAGTGTGGAGCATCTCGACGGATGTAGATGAGGATCCCCACCATGATTTCCCACCTCTAATCTAATTTAGTTCTATAGTGAACATATACCCTAGGACAAGGGGTTATACTTCACCTACCATGGGCTCCTGCAAACATACCCCTACAGGAAAGTGCTAATACATTAAAACAAAAACTTTACTTCCTCATACTTTGCTCGCAGTCCCTGACAATTCCATTGAATAATGGATGTGAATTTATTTATGTTTGAGACCAACATTATGGTTCCTTTTACAAGACTGGGAGAGATCTTTTTTCTTCTTTTTTACTAAAGGGATGCATTTTAATAGAAAGTTTTGCTGGGTTCTTGGGTGGGAGTTATCGCCTTCATTAGAGCCAACATATTTTCCTTCAGTGTCTTTGACACTGAATGGTTTTTAGTTTTTTCACTCTTCATCTCTATCGAGACGGAGAGAGCAGAGGTGTTCTCAATAGAGACCACCTCAAGTGTCTGTATTGCTGGCAGTAGCCAGCTGTACCTCTAATGAGGCAGAAGTACAGCGAGGACTGGCACCGGGGGACCAGCATCTGCTGGTTTATCCTCCAAAGAGTTGTTGGCATCAACAGAAGCTGGCACCAGACCAGCAACCACGGCCTTGCCAAACCAAAGAGGCAGATGGTGGGGGGGGTGAATATCAACTGTCACTTCAATTTTATTAGAATCCATACTAGGGTCTTTCTTGTTGGTTCTAATGAACCTTGTCTTTACATTCTCATCATCAATTGACTCGAATGATTCAGTTTATCTGGTCTGTTTAATGATTCTTTATTTGATTCTATCTTTATGCTCTCAACTTGGATTTTTGCATTTGTTTCTTTCTTTTGGTTCCTAAATTTTGCTACTGCAGTAGCAAAACTTAGACCAAGTCTTACAGTCTTTGCTTTGGCTCTCTCTCGTGCTTCCATAAATGTTGTTCTTTCTATTACTCGGATTGCTTGGATTTCATTTTTGAGAAAATATACATCACACTGCTGAGATGAGGATGCATGTCTCCATCACCACAGTGAACACAATTAGGTTCCCTGGTGCACATACCATACTCATCTTCTCCACAGTTGGGTTTTGGACAGACTGCAGGATTTTCTTGCAATTTGGATCAGCAAGATTGTAGGGTATGTCCAAAATGCTGGCAATGGAAACACCTTCTGGGTCTTGGGATGTACGTTTTTATCTTAAACCTATACCAGGCTGCAGAGACATATTCCGCAAGTCTTATAGTATCAAAAGTTAATATTAAGGTAGGCTAAGGTATTCTATTATTATCAACCTTCTTTGACATCCTTTCCATCTTTATTACACCCTGGTCTTTTAATTCTGTTAAAAGTTTCTCCTCAGAGAAAGCCATCAACTGAGGGGCATAAATCAAGCCCTTGCTGGAGTTCAGGCTGAAGTGGGGAGTGCGCTCAACCATAACTCCCCAAGGTCTGACAATCTTATCAACTTCATGCTCTCCTCTGGGGGAGATGCTTTCTACAAGGAGCATATTTCCATTCTGTGGTGTTATTTTGGCTGTCTGCCACAACATTTGTTCACAATTCCGTGTACTTGAAAAATGTCTATATTGTCACCTTCAAGCTTCAAATTCAGGTATTTCTTAAAAGAATTGGGTACAAAGACCCAGGAGCTATTCATACTTTTATTTTTCTTCATGGCAAATGGTTCCAGTGTGACAATAATGGAGCCAGATGCTTTTTGTTGAGATTTCCTGGCCATATACCTACTCGCATAGCTTTGGGTCGTCAACTGTGTCCATCTGTCATTTGGCCCAGGGGTACTACATCGATCATGGGGACCGACCATGAAAAACTGAAGTTTGGGTTCCGTGGACAAGTCCTTTGACAAAAGCATAGGTCATCAGCAGAAATAGGGGAGGTTGCCATATAACATAAAAACTGAATTCATCCAGATATTTCCCATACCCACCATGGAGTCGCACTTAGAGGACGGGTCATCCCTTTAATTAGGGTCGTCCTAGGGGTAATTACCGTATATACACCCGATCTCCAGTGCTAAGGCGTCATGATGTCCGTCGAGATCAGACCCGGCACTGAGGATAGGGTTTGACATTAAACTTTCCCCTCGCTCGGACCACGTCAGGTACTTCTGAGTGTTTTACGGGTGAGGTGGATGGATGGATGTTAGGAGTTTTAGTGCAAAAGCACAGGGCACTGGGGCCAAAGAAGCCATTCAGCGCCGTAATGGAAAGTAAATAAATTACATTATAAATGAGTTAATAAGGTGTATTGGAGAAAATGGTTCAATATTATAAATTATTCTATATGACAAATGAATGAATTAATGAAAAAATGCTTAATAAATAAATATATATCTATGATGTGATAGATAAAAAAAATAATTTTAAATGTTATTAAAAATGTTATAGTTTACTTTAAAAGAGAGATGAGAGCAGAAATATGCTTCATCTCCCAAAATATCACAAAGGGATTGACCCCTAAAATATCTCTCTCTGGTTAAAATATCTGGGGCAAGCAACCAAAATGTGCTTCACTGTTAGCATCTCGCCACCGCAAACACACTCTCAGAGGTTGCCCCTTCTAAAATAAACTGATGGGTCAAATAAGTGTACCCAATCCTCAGTCTGCTTTAAACTATTTCTGTTCGCCTATCAGACTGGAAAGACGGAGACCACGGCAATATATTTATTTCTAATATTTCTGTACTTTCTATTATTGGCAAGATGAGGAGAAGTCCATCTTTTCTTGCCATTTGCTTAAAATATAAGACCTAAAAGGACCTTCTAGATCTGTATGAGACACTTTACTAAAGGCTGTTTCAGATGAGACACTAGCAGCTTTCGCTCCCTATCTGCCATCTTTGTTTCGCAAAATCCCCACATGTGAAGGGACCCAACAGAAAGAGACAGATTTACGCAAATAATACAAATGGAGGAGCGATTCCTGAACTTTTTGAACTAACGGATGGAAGCTATTGAATTTTTTTAATAGCTTCTAAAGAGTAAATGACAAAATTAGTGAAGCTACTTTGAAAAACTATATCCAGGGCAGAGACTATGGCTGTTAATTCTGCTGTGAATATGGATGCAAAGTCAGGTAGTTTAGCTGTGTAAACTGTATCACCAAGGATAACTGCACGGCCAACACCACTATCTGACTTTGATCCATCCGTATATATTTTTGTAACATTAGTATGGACAGTTTCGTGATCCAAGAATTTTCCCCTAATCTCTTCCTCAAGACGGTCTTTTTGTTATATGCTTTTTTGCACAAGGGTGCTTCTGGAATAAGCCATCAATGTCAGGTACTCGAGTTCTACGGGTGAGGTGGCATGCTGTCCATCCTCACCCTCCTTCTAATCCCAAGTACTAGTCTAAATCATGTCCAAAACCAAGCCATACCTTATAGGGGGAAGAAGCAGAAAGATGAAATGTTTTTAGTAGAAGGAAAAGGGCTGACTTATTTACTTGGATCAACAGCTGGGCACCAAGACCCAGCGAGAAAGCGGTTCCCACTAGGCATCATGGCCCAGTTGCTGAACCCTAAGCCCCACATCCTCGGCAAGGCTTCTGCATCTGGGGGGTGGGCAAAGTTGATGTTTCCTCCCCCTGCTAACTTCGCTCCATCAACACCAGAATTGTTACAGCTCAGAGCTAATATCCTCGGAGAGACTGAATACCAAATCAACACAAATATGACTGAAGAACAGTTCCAACTGCTCAGGAATTTATATGGGAATGTAATGCAACCTAGCTGTTTTAGCGGCGTGAATGCGCTCCTCAAAGCAGAAAAGAATGTGGACAGAAACATAACTAAAGCGGACGTCACAGGTATTGTACGAGGCAGCCATCATACACCCTACATAAAACCACATGCAAGCATTTCATTATGAGGAAAATCATATCTTCCAAACCTCGAGCTGTGGCCAGCACAGATTTGGCTGACATGTCAAAACTCGCTCCACACAATGGTTATAAATATCTGCTATTCTTCATCGACCAATTTTCAAGGTATTTACACGTCCTCCCTTCTAAAAAAAAAAAAAAAAAAAAAAAAAAAAACGGTGTCACAGTGCATGATGCTCTGCAAGTGCTTCTAGAATCTAGCGATTTTTCAGGACTGTCCCGTCTGAAAAGCGACAAAGGTAGGGAATATTATAGCAAACATGTGAGGAAATATCTAAAAAGTAGGAATGTGTTGTTAAAACTTCTATAGCTGAAAGGGTAATAATAACCATTAAAAACCGAATATACAGATACCTTACACACAAGAACACATTGAAATATATCGATGTTCTAAAGGACATAGTCGAAAGCTACAACAACTCACTGCACAAGAGTTTAAGGAATGGGCAGACGCCCAAGGAGGTGCATGCGATAAACACTAAAGCAGACATTAAAAGTCAGTTCTCGAGAATGTATTAAAACACCTTTCCTACAACAGGCCGCATCAGTTCAAACTTGAATGTTGGAGACACCGTACGCATAGCTGACGAAAACCGGAACACTGCTTTCAAGAGAGGATACACGGTTCAAAACACTCTAGAAATATTTAAAATCAAGAAGGTTGTCACTCTGTAAAATCCTACAGTTTACATCTTAGAAGATTTAGCGGGAGAAGAAATATAAGGTACATTCTACCGAATTGCCTGAAACCTATGTATTAGGTTAACATAAAACTATTATTATTATTTCCTTTGTTGATTTAAATCAGCCATGTTTTCTTTTAAGTTAAATTTTTGCTAAGTATGTTTACTCTTGTGTTACCGCAAGTTAAGTGGCTTTACGATTGTTTGTCAGTGTTTTTGCGCCTCCTCCTCCTCCTTTGTGTATTAGTGAACTATCGTTTTAACGATTGTTATTCTTTTGCTTTGAGTGTTTATAAACACTGGGAAGGTGATGAGTGGACATGGTCGACCGGTCAACGGGAGTTCGGGTCTTGACAAGCTCTCACCAGTACCGTTTCCCGTCGCAGCATTTATTTTGATTAGGAGGACGACTTTGGATACTTACCTTTTTGGACCACGCACTTGGATATTTCCCTCACGGATTTTGGAAGACCGCATATATAAGTCGTTGTGTGTGTGTCCCTGGATCACGGCTATTTCTCGTGCAGGTGTTGTTGTCACCTGCGACCTTCACACTGCTGTTGAGGGTTTAGCAGACGCTCTGTCATGTCATCTGTGACCGCTGTTTCTGCCCCTTGTTCATGTCGGAGGATTTTTACGGGACCTGTGTCGTCACTGTATCCCGGCACTGGATTTTTTTATTTACTTGCCGTGTCATCCTCGTCCAGCTGTTGTATACGGGAGTGAGAACAACTTGGCTTGTTAGGTGACAAGTAGGGAGGCTGCCGCCAGGTAAGAGGTATTATCGTTCCCTCTTGTATCAGGAAATGTGTTGCCCTTCAGTACCTGGCGTACAGTTTTTGCCCTTCCGTTAGCAGCTTGATGTACTGATTACGGCCCTGAATTCAACTCCTCTTCTGGTACTTCACTTATATATGTATCAGTTTACATGTATATGTTGTCACATTTGTTTGTGTGTTAGTATTTAGTGGACCGAGTTCCACATTGTTTAGCTTTGTGTTGTAGGTAGGAATATTAAGGTTTTCCTTGTTATCATCTCTTACTTCCTTCTACCTTATCATTATTAGGTTATTGATTATTTTGGCTAGCCTTATTTGGATCCATCTTGTTATTATTAAGTGTTTTCTCTCTTGGAATTTTCTCTTGTTTAGGGCTCAGTGTAGTAGCTTTAGGTTTTCTTGTGAGTTCCCGAGAACCAGGTATTTGTTCTCTTTAATATTCTGTACAATTAAGTATATTTAATCTCACAAGGTTGATTTAAGTCATTGCTCTGGTTTATAATAAATAGTGTTAAGTTTTCTTGAGTTTCTGTTTCCGTCCTTCCTTGTCACTGAGGTACATGTACTGACTGCAATCCTTGAGAATATAAAGACCTAAAAAGAACCTGTACTGCAGCCTGGGAGGTTGTAACAGTTAAGAGATGATAACAAGGAAAACCTTAATATTCCTACCTACAACACAAAGCTAAACAATGTGGAACTCGGTCCACTAAATACTAACACACAAACAAATATGACAACATATACATGTATTTAGACATATATATTTATAAATAATCAAAATTGGCAAAAAAAAAAAAAAAAATTTCACCTCAAGTGAAGTACCAGAAGAGGAGTTGAATTCAGGGCCGTAATCAGTCCATCAAGCTGCTAACGGAAGGGCAAAAACTGTACGCCAGGTACTGAAGGGCAACACATTTCCTGATACAAGAGGATCGATAATACGCCTCATCTGGCGGCAGCCTCCCCACTTGTCACCTAACGAGCCAAGTTGCTCTCACTCCCGTATACAGCAGCTGGACGAGGATGACACGGCAAGTAAATAAAAAAATCCAGTGCCGGGATACAGCGACGACACAGGTCCCGTAAAAATCCTCCGAAGAGAACAAGGGGCAGAGACAGCAGTCGCAGATGACATGACAGAGCGTCTGCTAAACCCTCAACAGCAGTGTGAAGGTCACAGGTGACAACAACACCTGCGCGAGAAATAGCCGTGATCCAGGGACACACACAACAGACGTATATATGCATCTTCCAAAATCCGTGAGGTAAATATCCCAAAGTGCGTGGTTCCAAAAGGTAAGTATCCAAAGTCGTCCTCCAAATCAAAATAAATGCTTGTGACGGGAAACAGCACTGGTGAGAGCTTGTCAAGACCCGAACTCCCGTTGACCGGTTGACCATGTCCACTCATCACCTTCCCAGTGTTTATAAACACTCAAAGCAAAAGAATAACAATCGTTAAAACGATAGTTCACTAAGACACAAAGGAGGAGGAGGAGGCGCAAAAACACTGACAAACAATCGTAAAGCCACTTAACTTGCAGTAACACAAGAGTAAACATACTCAGCAAAAATTTAACTTAAAAGAAAACAAGGCTGATTTAAATCAACAAAAGAAATAATAATAGTTTTACGTTAACCTAATACTATGACATTGCCATCTTTGGGAGTAGGAGGAGAGGCAACAGAATGCAATACTATGTTAATTGGAAGGGTTATCCTGCTCAATTTAATTCGTGTGTTGACGAATCCCAAATTGTGCGGACATGAGTTGTAAAAGGGAAGCTTTAATATGTAAAAACAAAGATTTTATTTTTATTCAACTCCCGTTTGTCCCCTTCGAGAGGAGTAGAGTAATTCCCACATTAATCAGAGCGTTTATCGCTACTGTATCCAAAATACTTATAAATTTTCTTCATGGTAATCTGACCAAAGAAACAACCCTCATTAAAAAGTTCAGAAGGTGTAAGAGGGAAATCCGTCAAGTATCTTTGAAAACGACAACGTTAGCGGGGAAGGAAAACATATTGAAGAGTCGCAAAGGGGGCCAGTTCGATAGAAGGTATCTTTAAATAGGAAAAAAAAAATAAAGGAGTTCTACGTTATAGTGGCCACCACGTATGAGAGGTTAACAAAAGGTCGGGAAACTTGTGGCAATAACAACAACGTTAATAACCATACCGTCAATAGCGACTACAATAATAATAATAATAATAATAATAATAATAATAATAATAATAATAATAATAAAAATAATAATAATAATGTTAACAGCATCAATGCAGGCGGTTAAGACAAGAGTGGGGGAGGTAGGATTGACTGATTTGTTAATTCTTACTGGCGTCGTAACGACGAGGTTATTGACGCCGTATCATTAAAAGGAATCTTAAAGGAAAAAGTCATTTAAAAATCTATAAATATGTTTATTTAAAAACCTGTGAATATGTACTACAGAGAACCCAAGAACACACGAAATACCCATCCAACCTACAAACTTTTCTACACAATTCTGTGAAATAAACAGAAATTAAAAGTACTAAAACTTTATATATGATAATAAATATTATATCAATTGGAGGTAAACTATGTATATAAAAATTTAACGAAGTAAAAAAAAAAAAAAAAAAACTTAAAAGCAAATGATACACACTAACACATATACACAATCTCAAACATCATATCCAAAACTAACCTAAATTTTTTCAAACGAAGGTCCCTGCTTCCTTGAAGGCTTGATTAAAAAGGCTATCCTCATTAAAATTTCTTCCTATAATGGCATCCAGTTTAAAATCCGTTCTTCCAAATGCGTTGAAATGACGGTTCCTTACCGACATTAAGCTAGGACATTTTACTATTAAATGTTTTACAGTGAGGGGAACAAGACAATCCTCACAAAATGGTTCAGGGTCACTGTTCATTAAAAAACCATGAATAATCAGTGTGGGGCTGATCCATAACCTACATAATGCAGTCTCTTTCAGACGGTCTTTTAACATTCTATCGTCTTTTGATTTTCAGGAATGTAGTCTGAGCAAGGAATTGCTATACTTCTTGGATTTTTTGAGGTACCTGACTTAGCCAGTTCATCAGCTCGTTCATTTCCAACAATGCCAACATGTATGGGAACCCAGCAGAAGTTAACTACCTTCTATTTTTGTTTTAATAAAAACAGCCACTCTGTTATTTCCAGTACCACAGGGTGTACTGGATTAAAAGATGTCAAAGCTTCCAAGGCACTCTTGGAATCACTGAAAATAGTAAAATTATCTCCTTCTAAAGTTACAATTTTCTTTAGTGCTGTTAAAATACTAAAAAGTTCAGCAGTAAAACTAAAAGCACAACTTGGTAGTGCACCACAAACACTACTGTCAGGGTATACCACTCCAAAGACAACGCCTGCACTGGATTTGGAGCCATCGGTAAAGATTTGCCTCGAGTTATCATACTTTTCAGCATGGCAAAGGAATTTCTGTTTAAGAATATCATCTGAACAACCTGCCTTGCAACCAGAAAACCATTTACAATATTTAACACAGGGCAACTTCCATGGAGGGAATCTTGAAAATTTTGCTGGAATTACTTGTCCTTTTATTACATTGAGCTCCTCTAAGGCATATTTTACCCTGTATCCAAAAGGCTTTGGATATGAAGCATATTTTTCATAAATACAATAATTGCCTTTAAAAACAGTATTGTATGCTAAGGACTCGGGAGTTCTCTGTATGCGGTACCAATATTTCAACAGGGCGAATTTTCTTATCAATCTAGGGGCAGTTCACCTGCATCCACAAATAAACTAGATATTGGGGAGGATCTAAAGGCTCCTGTTGCAATTCTAATTCCCCCATGGTGAACTGCATTCAAAGTATCTAATCTTCTTGTAGTTGCTGATGAGTAGATTTCTGACCCATATGCCAATTTTGAAGCAACGATTGCTTTATAAACATGTAACAAGTTCTTTCTATCAGCCCCCCAGTTTTAACACTTTTCCTCTCATAAACAATAACTGATTTAACATTATGTTTTTGATCTTCTATGACTTCTTTTAATGTTTCACACAGATTCGTTGGTGTCATTTTCAATTCTAAGATTATCCAACAACATAGTTCCAATTCAAGTGTTATAATGGGCCTCATCAGAAGCATTTATACATGGTGAATTCCAAGTTTCGTAGTTTCAAGTAGTTTTTTCGTTTCTTGTTCAGATTTAGCCTTTACGATGATTTTGTTTTTTTTCGACTGAGAATCAGGGATTGTCACAGCCAAGAATTAGTTCTTCGCTTATTTTGAGTGTAATATACCGAGACCACACTGGAGGAGAAAAAATATCTTCCATAGTTATTCTTTTAAATGTTCTCTTTTGAGACAGAGTTTTTGGTACATATGGCTCTAAAGTAGCCATACTAGAGTTTTGGAGGGATTCCATGGACAAGTCCTTTGAAGAAAGCATAGGGTCGTCAACAACAATGTTTTTTTTTTTTTTTTTTTTTTTTGCCATATAACGAAAAAACTTAATTCATCCAGATATTCCCCATACCCACCATGGAGTCACACTTAGAGGAGGGTCATCCCTTTAATTGAGGGTCGTCCTAGAGGTAATTATCAGATATAATAATAATAATAATAATAATAATAATATGCTTTATTTCGGCTCGGGGCCATATACATTGAATATACAAAATACAGACAGTAGCAAACACAATCTAGATACATGTGACATGATAAAATAGAAAAAGAAAATGAATAATCGGCACTTATCCACAGGGTAGCTGGATGGTAGCATAAAAGCTAGTAATCACCTACATACCTGGTAATAACCAGTAATAATATTGGTGAGAAAAAAAATATGCAATGAGAGTAATAACAGATGGTGCATATATTATATAACTACAATTTCAACTAGAGACCTTAGGTGGTTACAGTAGTCAGGTCCAGAGGGCTTAATACATAAATTAAATGTAAATAAAACTTTAACTTGATAGTAATCACAGTAATAATGAAAAATTAAAATTGTCAGCAATAAATGTAATAATGCCAAAAACTGCAGCATGATCTTGCAATACAGAGATTAAGTCCTTTAGGGGACGAAGGCCTCATTTTCCCATCTTTCCCACAATTTTGATTTTCTTCTTGCTTCACTCTTAGGATGCTTTGTATGAGCGAGTTGCTGCTGTTTCTCACTCGGTTACCAGACTGGACCATTGTTCGCCTAACAATGATTTTTAAATTGTCCAGGTGGTTTCTATTAACATCTGTGTGGCGGAGTGGTAGCGGGGAGTGTTTGTGAGGCGCCTCAGAATGTCATTGTGCACAACAGTGATGCGTCGCATCGTCTCTCGGGTATAGTTCGTCCAGAGGGAACACCCATAGATACTGTAGCAGTACGAGCGGAAGAGCAGCAGTTTCACGTCTCGGTGACAGAAGACAAACCTCCTTGCAATCATGTTGCCCGCTGCACATAGTTTACGACGCCTCTGTTCAATGTCTGCCGTATCTTTTAGGTCGTCGGTGATAATGTGACCCAAGTACGGAAATTCGTGCACAAATTCCAGCCGATGGCTTCCGAGGAAAATTTGAGGTTCTGCAATATGCTTAAGCGATCTCAGGAGCAGCGACATGCACTGGGTCTTGGTTTCGTTGTAGATTATATCAAATTCCTCTGCATATTGGCGGCAAGTGTCGATGAGTCGTTGGAGACCTTGCACTGATGGGGAAATCAGAACCATATCATCGGCGTAACAGAGGGTTGTTTTATAGTTTTGTTTCACTGAGAGTGCATCCGATGGGATTGCGAGTTCAGTTTGACGTTCAAGTCATCTGTGTACGTATTAAACAGGTATGGAGAGAGAATGCCCCCTTGCCGAAGCCCGTTTAGGAGCCAAAGGTGTAAGATAATACGTTTCCCCATTGACACAGAATTGCTGTGTGGAGAACCAGCAATGTAAAATGCCAATTAGATATAGGGGTGTGCCCCTTTTATGCAGCTTCAGGAAGAGCTTCAGGTAGTTTACTCTGTCAAATGCTTTTCTCACAAAACAAAGGAAAACAGGAGAGGCTGATGATAGGTAGTAGTTCAGCAATTCTTTCAGTATGTAGATGCAGGTGTCGGTTGAATGGTTTGCTTTAAACCCGAACTGGTTGTCAGTGGTGTGTAGAAAGGGGAGAAGTCTCACTAGAAGAACAGACTCAAGTATCTTCGATGCGATCGTTGTGATTGCAATCGGCCGGTAGTTGCCAGGGTCAGCTGCATCCTTTAGCTTGTTTTTGATTATGGTATCAAGTGAACTAAGAGTAGGGAGTCTGGAAGAAACCGTGAAATTATGCACGCATTGAATAGGCAGCTAGCAAAATGTAAAATTATCGGACTGGCAGAGTTTGAAGGCCTCTGGCAGGAGACCATCACAGCCGGGCGATTTATTATTAGGTAGGCTGTTTATGGCATCGCTGATGTTACCTGGCGTAAAACGGTCTGCAAAATGAAATTGAATGTTGTCAGTAAGGAGGTTATCTACATCCCTTCGGGAATCTTGATCATTTATGCAATTTCAGGATATTGTTGAAGTGATTGCCCCACATACTTGCAATAGCTTCGTCTCCGACTGCTTCCCCTACTCTCTGTGATAGCTTTTTAGTTTTGGGATTTAAAGACTGGATATCTTTCCAAAGACGAGGATAATCACCAGATTCTAAGTTTCTAGACATGCATCGGCTCTTAGTTGTTTTTCATATAACCTGCAGTGCTTAAGAGCAAGTTTGAACTGCGCTCTCGCCTGTCTCATTAGCAATGCAGTGTGCCCTTCCCTGGGGCTGACCATTTTGCCTCCACAGTAAAAACATTTCTCGTGAGTATGTATACAGATCTTTAACCAAGTCATTCCATCCAGGAATATTACGAGAATTACCTTGACGAAATCTGTAGGCAGTCCTGCCCGAAGCAAGCAAAGCGGAGATTATGTTCGAATAGAATTCATTCAGATCCCTCTTGTGGTGGTCATTTCTACAATTTGTGTTAGTACAAAGTAAGGCGTTCTGCCGGTGAACTATTGACCCCGCAACCTGGTTTCCGTGGTCGCTCTAAAGTATCTGGTTTTCTCTTGGTTTTTAAAAATCCCAGTTTACCGCTGGTGGGCGATCAGTTAGGGGGTTCACGGTAGGGAGGGATGGGGTACTGAATGACACCTGTAATGGGATGTGATCGTAGCCCGTTGCAAGGTCATAGCGAATATTGCAGGTCATAATAGAATCATGAAGTTGTGGGGATGTGATGCAGTGGTCCAGCCAGGAAGTTGTAATAGCGTCCGCTCTATTATGTACATATGAATAAGAGGAGGGAGGGAAGGTGAGCATAACCATGCTAATCTGGAGAGCACTGAATTTTGGACAGAAGCGAGTAAGGTTCATTATAAATTGTTTTGTGGGGTGTGAATTAAGGTCCCCTATTATACAAATATGATCAGCTGGAGAATCATGAATAATACTGTGTAACTCCCCTAGGATCATGCAGTAGTGATCAAAATTATTGTTATTTTCCCATGGCATATAAACATTGAATAATTAGGAATTTTAGAGTTCCCTATTGTCACTTGAATCCCAGCAATCTGTCACACCTGTAGGTCATCACCTTTATCGTATTGTCTAACGATTTGTGCCACAGGAAAGAAAGGCCTCCTTTCGGGCGACCGGCTAGGATTTGGTCTGTAACTTGCATCGATGAAGTCGAGAAGGTTCTGAAGTCTTCATGAATTGAATCGCATATGGCAAGGTCATGTGGCCAGAGGAGCGTTTCTTGCAATGCAATGATGCCTTTGAAATTTTTACAGAACATGTTTAGGAGAGGAATGTTCCGCTTGAAGCCAAAGATATTCCAAGAGATTATGTTTAATGTATCCATGGCTACTCACGAAGATGGGAGATGAATGCGCTGATCATTTGGGTGGATGGGGGGTTAGCCAGGGGGAGTGGGCAGTCACTCACCGTGGCGGTTGGCTGGGCACTTGCGGGGGTGGAAATGACCCTGGTTTGGAGTGTCAGTAAGTTCCCCTGGGGTGGTTGATCCCGGATTAGTGTGTAATCTTGAAAACTAATATATTAGGACCGAAATTCTCGCCTTTAAGAACGTCGAGGTGTTGAAATAGGCAGGTAATCCTGTAAGCCACTTTATGTTTAATCCTGCATGGGAGTTCGTGGGAGATGAGTGGGTCAGAGCCAGTGAGAAACTTGGGGGGGGGGGTGACTCGTCTCCACTATGGCATCTAGCGTCACCGATGAGCGCAGATTGTGAATTACTATGTGACATCTCTTCTCATGTGTTTGGCGAGGTGAAACACGAATGTTGGGCTCCGGTCCAGCGGCCAAACGGGAGGTTCTTCTCTTCTTTCTGCTTGTTTGTATCTGCCAGCCGCCAGACCCCTCATGATCAGTTTCATCTGCATCTACGATGGGGGGTTGGGGGGAGAGATAGGGTGGGGGAGGATTATGAGGGCTAGTAATCGTCACCGGAGATATATCTTCCACCGGAGGTACTGGGGAGGGAGAAGCGGTTGGGGGATCAACAGTCCCCTCGGAACGGGGCACTTCCGTATTGCTGGGAGGCGAGGAAAAACTGGATGCTGCATTTGTAGTAGTCTGGTGGCTATCAGTGCGATTGTCTATCGATCCCTGCCACTCCTTTGATCGCATCCCAGATCCGTGTGAGATTATTTGTTTCCACAGTTTTAAGACTGTCTAGGGATTCCTGTAGTCCTTTGATCACGTCCCAGATTCTTGATAATTTATCATTTGTCTCCTCAATTTTTTTCTGAGTTTTTTCCAATATATCTGAGAGAGATTTTTGCTGTTTTGAAGGCATTTTCTGCCGTGTGGTACACCGCAGGTAGGCTTAGGTCAGCAGGGCCCTTTGGTGGCAGGTTGTAAGAGTCATCGGCGTAGATTTCCACCCGAGCAGGTCTAGCCACTTAGTGATATACGATATTTTTTTGAGAGAGGACAAGTTTCTTCGCGGATCGCTCCTTGAGAATGCTCTCTGGTATCAGATCTTTGCATTTCGTATATGCAACGTTGATTTCCTCATCGGAGAAGGCATCACTGACAGATTGTATAGCGGACTCGACGTCGGAACGGTTCGATTGGTATTGTAAATAAAAAAGACAATTGTTCGCGAGTACGGAACTTGTGTGTGGGGCACAGGCACCGGTAGGTGCCAGGGTCACTTGCAAAACGGTTGGAGGTTGGTCGGGTGACATTTTTGCGGTAAGGGAGGGTGGGGTCAAGCACTAAACACATACACTGCATTCTTTTACCCATTTCACAGGACCAATAGGCCTCGAGTAGCTGTGATTTGAAAGATTTCTAAGGCACTGATTGGAGCAGAGAGAATATTTAGAATATCTGCCGTTGCACAACACTCTCCGGCTTACACGCCGGGTATTACGTGGAGACACTAACTATTAACACATTGCTTACTATAAGAGGTATAATCAACCAAGGGCGAAAAAACAAATTCTTTTCTGTGAATAAACGCGAGAGAGACCTCCAACACGTCCGCACCCCACACACTTGCGTAGTGGAACCTATCTCCAGTGCTAAGGCGTCATGATGTCCGTCGAGATCAGACCAGGCACTGAGGATAGGGTTTAACATTAAACTTTCCCCTCGCTCGACCACGTCAGGTACTTGAGTTCTACGGGTGAGGTGGCATGACGTCCATCCTCACCCTCCTTCAAATCCCAAGAATTAGTCTAAATCATGTCCAAAAACCAAGCCAATAGTCATTATCATAGAATCCATACCTTATAAGGGGGAGGAGGCAGAAAGATGAAATGTTTTTAGTAGAAGGAAAAGGGCTGACTTATTTACTTGGATCAACAGCTGGGCACCAAGACCCAGCAAGAAAGCAGTTCCCACCGGGCATCACGGCCCAGCTGCTGAACCCTAAGCCCCCCATTCTCGGCAAGGCTTCAGCATCTGGGGGGCCAGGGCAGAGAAGCCTCATTGGCATCTCCCTCGGCTTTTGTCACAGTATGTTTATTCAGAAGGCTATAGTGATATGCAATAGTAAAATAGTAAAGAATTTATGGTGATTACAAGCTCCACTGCTGTATATTTACATATACAAACGTGATTATAAAATGAGCTTTAATGTTTTCAAACATCCTTCAATATAACATTAAATATTAAGCAAAAACGAAAAGTCAGTCTTAAAATGAACAATCAGTAGTTATAGCTTAATTTAAAAGTTGATTTATTATGGATAGTTGACTAACAAGTATACATTTTATGACAATCGATTCCATATCTTCAACTATCATATTAGTCACCTTTGTATTGATTTTGGGAGGTGAGTTTTCTGTGCTTCTGGAAGTACAACTTTTGGTGTTGGACTCCAAAGCACTAGCAGATGAAAATTTCTTGACAGATTGGGGAATTTTCGTTATTTACAGTCCGTGGAGTCAGGTGTGTGATGCCTGCTATTTGATGCAGTTATTAGTTGCCTTACATGCTGGTATTTTTCATAAATGTTATTACTGAAGCAGAGGTAGAGTTGGCACTTTTGTTTGCCCCCATTATCACACGCTTTGCTTCGCTAATGCTATGTTCATTATCGGTCAGTGCCAATACTTATTCAAATCTATATCTGAGGCAAGCCCTAGAATTTGGAGAGTGATCATCACCCTTACATTGAAAACAGTATTGGGCTGCTTCGCAATCATCAAAATTATCTTGCTCCGCAGAGCACACAGATCATCTTTTCTTGTTTTCACATGAGTTTTGAATGTGGCCATATTCAAAACATTTGCGACACTGTTTAGGATTTCTTTTTTATCTTTTAACCTGCATCCTCTCATGGCTAACAATGATAGTATCAGTTAAGTAATTGGAGGAGAAGGTTAAAAGGATAGCTGCATCCCCTCCTACTTTTTTTACTTGAGATACACAAGGACATCGATGGAGAATCTCCTCATCTTCAAAAACATGCAGGTCTTTTAAGTATAATACCCCTTTTAATGAGTTAAAGAATCTATGTGATGCCATACATTCGATATTCCCACTTTCAGTAGGTTTAAAATTAGATAGTAAAATTGCTTGGGTTTCATTACCAGCTTTTATTAGCAAGTTCTTTCCATAACGTTTTATATTTCCAATGGGAATGGAACCTACCTTGCTCTCAATACATTCAGCAGCCTTATAAAATTTTCCCCTCCCTCCTTGTACTAGCAACATGCCATATAGAGGTAGGAAGCGCTCTGGTACATGGGACTGGTCCATGTTCTTCATTCTTAGGGATAAAATCAAATGGCTCATCATTTAAATTTTTCACTGAAAACACTTTCGTGCTAAGAACTGAATCATTGGGAATGTGGCCATGGAGTCTTTGTTGTGCCTCACTAGCTTCCAAGGGTGAGGAAAATTTAACATATGCAGAAAATGACTGCTTGTCTTTTTCTAGAAGCAATTTCATTCTTCCTACTTTACCAAATTGTTTCATTACACTATACATACACCTATAATCTAATGATAAATTTATATTAGTGCAATGCAGGACTCTACTATTTAGATCAAATCCACCAGATTTACTAACACCCTGGTGTCTTGGTGTTTGGTTCTGTCCGACAGCCAAGCTCATATTCATGTTCATGCCAGAAGTCGTTGCCAGTGCCAGAAAGTCATCGGATCCAGGGGAGGGAAAACAAATGACCAAATCCATAGAATTGTGCCAGTTCACATTCAGAAGTCCAGAAAGTGCTCACCACAACCCATGAGGCCCGCCGAGACCCCAACAGCACATCAGAAAGGGAAACCTAGGCAGCTTCTAATGCCTAGTCTCACCATCCCAGCAAACTGTCAAAAGCCCACAAAGTGATCCCAGGATACTAAGCACGCACACACCAGACCACCACAAAAAAACCGGCTCACCTACACACCCAAAACTCTCAGGTCCAAACATTATTGGACAGTGATGGTCCCAACACAGTTCCCAGTATTTTGCTTTGAATAAAAACCCATTCCCAGCTATGATAACTTTTCCTCTTTGTCAGGTACAATAAATTTGACACAAAGTAGAAATTCCACAATATTACTCTTGAATATATAAAAATACAGTAGACTCTTGGATTCAAACACGGGAACTAATTCAAAATAACTTGTCTATCTCTATTACATGATATACTCCATTTTCTAACACCGGTTTTGTTTTAATTTATTATTTTCAGGTTCTTCATTCCATACATTTTGACATTTATTTACAATAATAGTTTTTATATAGCTATTTTGTTTCAATAGCATGTAAGACGAGCGAATTGTAAACATTATGAATTGATTAGTAATGTGTTTAAAGCATTCTAGCTGTTTTTATCAGCCTTCGTCAACAGATCTAAAGCTGTGGCGATTAAATCATTCCAGCAACTCTTTAGATGTGGAAACATATTTCAGTAGTATCTTTTAATTATATACTGATGTAATAGCAGATCACTGGGCCAGATTACATGTACCACTAAAATTTTATTTCTTTCATGACAAACATCTACCAAAAAGCCATAGCAGCAAGCAAAACCGATTAAACTACTGTTGTCATTTTCTAACGAATACCATCTTATTTCTTACTTTATCCCAATAATCAGTTTTGTACTTCTCACATGAAAAGCGAAAAAATCATTTCAAATATTAAGCCTTGGAAAGAACACACTCTGGTGAAAAGTTCACCTGGCTAAGCAGAATGTCCGTTAGGCCACATGTCCTTAGCTTGTCGGTCATGTTTCACCAACATGGTATTCAAGTTGTTATTACCATTAATCGTTTTTGCAAACATTCACTTAGTTGTTTATTTCCTTTAAAACACATGATAGCAGTAGGTTTTAGAGAAAAAATCCTTTTATTATAATCCTTCACAAATTTACAACAGTAGGCAAATAACAATTCGTGAAGACACAATGCGCAATGTTTTTTTGTTTTTTTTCGAGAGAGAGAATTTACATTCCACTTATAATGCATCACTGTGGAACTGCAGGAAAACCAAACCATTAATTTGGTTATTGTTCTTTCTTTTTAGATATATAATTATATCACATTTCTTCCCCACTCATTCTTAGCTGCATTATTACGGAAATGAGAAACTGATTAATGGGATTCAGCAGAATTTGCATCCCCAAAAGGAACATAAGTAAATAGTTTGTGAACGATAACAAGGAAATGTTCTTACCTGGAAGCGCTCTCTCTCTCTCTCTCTCTCTCTCTCTCTCTCTCTCTCTCTCTCTCTCTCTCTCTCTCTCTCTCTCTCTCGGAGATATGACGCTTCTTTGGTATGGAAAGGACGAGCATTGCGGCCCATATGATATATCAAAGGAAGAGTTTCTCTGCTCCGTTTGAATGCCGTTCTCAAGCAGAGCACGTCTCAGTGCAAAAGGGAGGAGTGATCTCTTAGTATGAAAGATTGCTCTCTCTCTCTCTCTCTCTCTCTCTCTTTGATTGGACATTCCTTGACTTGGGATGAATCATTGCTATTTCATAAACGTATATGGCAAACATACTGATTTGGCGTGCGCTCTCTCTCTCTCTCTCTCGTCTCCTAATCCAATTAGAAGTTTGTTCAGCACACAGATATTCACCGAATCTGTTAATTATGTACCTGGTTGTTAGTTAAATATTGTGGGTTGCAACTGGTATACGCAAGATTGATTGACCAAGCACAGGAACCCATCAGGATTATTCAGAGCCGTAATGAAGATGGCATATATAAATTGATATGATTAATAATAAGTGAATGACAACATACCTTTAAAATTCAGCCTTCGAAAATGAAAGTATAAAATGCGACAGTAATCTGTTAGTATCTAAATTTCTCTAAAATTTTCTTTCATCAGAGTCCCGAGACACGAGTTCAAAAGAATCAGGAGGAGCAGGGCCAAGTGTCAAACATTGTGGTATCAGTTCTCAAGGATTGGGAAATGCAGGCAAACAAAGTGGTATTGCCACCATAAAGGACAAGCACCATCAATTATACAGTCCTGTATGGGAAGTCGAACCCAAATTTCATGGATGGTTGAAATCGAATTCTAAAGGGTCTTCATATTTTTTTCTGCTTTTATGTTCATCTCTTTAGCGCCCTAATGAAAATGAAATACATGAATAATTATAACAAATTATGAATAAATGAATGATAATAGTGTTCACATATGAACGTAAAAATGAAGAATGATGATATATAAAACCAATAAAAAATATATCAAAATTTTATATTTAAAATTATATACTTTATAAAATAAAATGACTTAAATCTACTAAATATACTGAAATCATAAATTTACTAAAAATACTGAAATCATATCTTATTAAAATAATTAGATTCTTTCAGATAACACTATCCTTTAAAATTTCTAAAATAGTCCTCCCAGCTATTAAGTACTTTACCCTAAGGCGATTAAATCTAGGACAGCGCACTAGCTGTCCTAGATTTAATCACACTGGCTCCCTCTAAAATATAACTATGGGTGAAGTGGGTATTGCCAATCCTAAACTGTATTAGGATGATCTCAAATCTTCTAAGCGCCATTAAAACCCGAATCCAATAATCAATACTTCCTAATATGGTTTGTAACTTCCATATTTGTGGACAAAATGGGGGAAGTCCATCTCTGCTGCCATTACTTATGGATGTATTCTCTAATAACTGGATGCATATCCAAATGTGACACCTTATTAGTAAAGAAATCACATCTCGCAGCATCCCTTGCTTTATTATAAGCCAGTTCGTTCCCTTCTATGCCAGTGTGTCCAGGAACCCAACAAAACTTAACTCATTTTTGAATTATGGGACTGGTAGGATTAAACTTCTTTAGGGCTTCTAAAACACTCAAGTCACTTTATATCACTGTGGATTTAAATTTCTTATCAGATGCAAGATTTTAAAAATCTACTATGGCTGTTACTTCAGCAGTGAATGGATGAGTCTGGTAATTTTTTTATATAGACTACCCTTCACACACCACCTGCACAGCCCACATCCACCAGTATAGACTTTCCTGTTACTTACATGTCTCTCATCATGCTCCAAAAACTTGTTTCTGATTTCTTCTTCCAGCCGACCTTTCTTCTATATCTCTTAAGTGCATACATCTATTGCTGGAATAAACCCAAGGAGGATTGCAGGATGTTTCACCTGTAGAATCTTCTGCATTTTTATATTTTCATCTTACCAGTTTCACACAGTTGTGATTTGATTTGAAATGATGTTGAAGATCTACTAAATCTAAAAAGACTTGAATCACAGTTTCAAGATCTCAAAATAAGGATCCTCCCTGGTGCTTTTCAGCTTAATGGTGGATCTCAGACCTAGCTCATGCCTCCTTAGGTCCAGTGGTAGCTGATGGGAGTCTACATAGATACTTTCAATGGGTGAAGTTCTATAATCTCCAGTGCGGATCCTTAGCCCATATTATGCACAATGTCCAATTCATTAAATTTAGTCTTTGAAGCAGATGAATATCCTTGGCAGCCGTAATCTAACTTAGATAAACGTACTGCATTGTAAAGCCTTAACAACGATTTCTTAACAGCCCCCCAATTAAAATTAGATAGTACTTTTAAAATATTTAGTGATCTCTTCACTTCACTATTAACTGGTCAATATAGTTATTCCAAGTGAGATTTTCATCAAAGACCATTCCTAAAATTTTACTTCATTAGAGTAAGTACAATAGTTCCATTTAATTAAGGTAAGAGTTGGAATGATTTCCTTAGTTGGGCGCCTGCAGAACCGAACAGCAACAGTTTTTTATTTGGGGAAAACCGAAATCCTCACTCATTAGCCCACTTACCTACTTTACTGATGGCTCTTTCCATGAAAATGCTAGTAGAAACTGAATCATATTCTGTGCAGTACATAACCAGATAATCTATCAATAAAGAGCTTTTTACTGGTGATGGTATATTTTCTAATACATTATTAATGGCAAGAGCAAAGAGTGTGACACTAAGGACACTACCCTAAGGAGCTCCCTCTTGTAAGAAAGGTCACGATACATGATTTCCAACTCTTACATTAATATATCTTTCAGATAAAAACAAATTTACATATCTGACCATTTTACCTTTAATGCCCATCTTATACAAATTTTTTATGATACCAAAGTGCCATGTGGTGTCATATGCCTTTTCTAAATCAAAGAAAACTCCTATTGTTTGGCTCTGTTTAGCAAAACCTTGTTGTATTTGGTTTGGGAACCTGAGCAAGGGATCCAATGTAGATCTACTTTTCCTAAAGCCAAACTGAAATGGAGAAAGCAATTTATTTGTTTCTAAGTGCCATACAAGTCTGGTGTCAATTATATTTTCCATCAGCTTACAAACACAACTGGTGAGAGCTATTGGTCTGTAGCTGCTGGGTGAAAAAGGATCCTTGTTTGGTTTCTTTATACTGATGATTAATAATAATTTCCAGCTCTTACGAATAATATCAGTTTCCTAAGTTGTAGTCCTAATAGAATTTTTGCTATATCAATATTTATTACTCTGCATTAGCTTATTTAGTGCAGACAGTTCAAATTTGTATTTCACAATTTTTTAATTAGATTTATGCTCCAGTTGACAAATCACACATTTTGCTTTTCTATTACATTCATCATCATGATGGACACCAGAGCAATTTATACAAATTTTATTATTTTTGCAGTTTGTTGACAATTGGCCAAACTGAAAACAATGATAGGACTGCATTGGTCTTTGCTGGGAAGGATATACTTGTACCATTTCATTTTCAAATGTGACATGAGAAGGTACTTCAGAGTCTACAAACAGAAGTGTGGCTCATTTCTAGAATTTCTTCTTCTCTCATGTCATATAGTTTCTTTATCAAATAGTACTCCCCTCCCATAACTGAAGCTTAAGTGGGGTTTGATCTTCGTAACCATTTCATCACTTTTACTGTCCGACATAGGCAGCATATATGCTTGGGTTGTGGACTTGGCATGAATAAGAACAGTGTTCTTCGCAAAACGAGAAATGGCACCACTCCCACTTTTCTGAAGAAAACTGCAAAATTTGCAGTAGTTATAATTTTCCTACTTGGCTGAAGCTACCAACCACATAGGAGGTTTAGGAGTTCTTACTTCTGCAATCTGCTTTCCCTCTGGTTTATCTTGAGGCCACTTGAGGCGGTTAGTTGCAGAGGAGGGTATTCCCCACTTTTGTCAGTTTTGAGTTTTGTATAGCATTGGATTGACCAATCCTTCTAGTTTCTGAAAATGCATCACAAACTCTTCCCTGACATCGGCAAAATGATCGAAAATCGCTTTGATTAAAGTTATCTATTTGCGTCTAGCAAATGGCGCCGGGCGAGAGTCTGTACTTTAAGTCAATGAGAGGTATTCACTAGCCTTGCCGCCTCAATCATTGTTTACAGGTGGGAAGTGAATAGCCAATGGGAGCCCATCTTGCTGTTTTGTGGCACTCTCAGCCAATAAGCAGCGCCCTAACGTCCCGTGTAAAGTCTTCCCGGCAATCTGTCCCTTTAAACTTACCAAGGTTACTTGTGTAAGTGCCTCCTCCGTGTTTTTCGTGAATTCCTCCGTAATTTTCTAATTATCATGAATAACCAACAATCTGTGGATAGCCCAGGACCATCGGGTGGGCATAGACATGTAAAAAAATATGAAAGATTGGATTCCTAACGATAAAAAAAAGGATGCAAAATAGTGACCAAGAATATGTTTTATAGGCCCACAAAAAAACCTGTATGTGCTCGTTGTGTTGGACAGCCATATGGCGATATTGTTTTTACGAAGATCACTCCTCCTATTGTGAATATTATTCATCATAAATTTTGGAAAATAAGTGACTTCATCTTGTAGAATTTCTATCTGCAAAAGAGTGTCCGTGAAAAACCAGTGAAGCATCATTGTGCCCCACAAAACCCTGACGCAGAGCAAAAGCATAAAAAAACAACCCACAAATACAGGCTATCTTACGGTGATCGACAGTTTATTGTGCGTTTCAAAGGATTTTTGAGCATTCTGGATGTTTCTACGACACATACTTGTAAGGTATTACAAGTGGTATCAGCTACGGGGATGCCCCGGTACGATCTGTGTGGCCTCCATCCCTCCCCCAAAACAATCCCAGATGATAACAAAATGCTTGAACACAAGCGTTCATTTCCCATGGTAACCAGTCATTATACCTGGGCTGAATCCCCACTAATGAGGTACCTTCTTGATAATCGTATCATTAAGAAACTGTAACAAATGTACCTATTTTGGATGACTGAGAAGTTCCCCATTAAGAAACTGTATCAAATTTTGGATGACTGAGAATTTCCCCAACAAATTGGGAAGGTAACAATGTCTTTCTATAGGATGCATTTTCAGTGGATGAATCTGGGGTTCAGGCCACCCTCGACAGATACCTGCAATACCTCCGATGAGTTGAAGGTCAAAATTTTGCAAGCATCTACAGATGATAAGGAAGCCCTACAGGAAAAGCTGAAGCAGAACCAGGCTAAGGCTAAAGAAATGCAACAGTTTATGAAGAAAAGAAAATGGCCGGAGACAATGATGATGATACTATGAATATAGCTATAGATCTCCAGCAGAATTTCTACTTCTAGGGCCTATTATCTCATGAATGTGTGGATGTACAATCTTTGCATTCAAAGTTTAAAAGAAAATTAAGAGTGAATTTTGCGTCTAGGATGGGCAAACGGCTGGTAGGGGCACCTAGGAAATTGGCTCCTGTATTCTTTGATGGATTGATGAGAAGGCTATTGGCAACAATTGTACTAAATTGAATTTTATTAGTGATAATTGCCCAGGACAAAATAAAAACATTTTCTTAATTTGTATGCATTTGCGTGAAATTTATGCACACAGGTTCAAGGAAATTAACCACTATTTCTTAGTGTCTCGCCATTCATACATGGCTTGCGACCATTCTTTCGGTAACGTTGAAAAGTCAATAAGGTCAATGGGAAACATTCATGACTTTAAAGGCTACTGCAAAGCCATAAAGTGTGCAAAACCTGTGGAACCAAAAGTGACTGTGATGAAGCAAGACTATTTTTACAATTTAAAGTTACTTAAAGAAAATATAACTCATCGTACTCCGCCGAAGCCTTCAATTTTCATTGATGATCGCAATTTTGTTTAAAATCTGAGTATAGGTGGGGATACATCCTTGTAATGAACCTAGAACCTGAATGACCCTCTGACTTCAATTTCTCTGCGAAAAGGTAGAGCAACTACCAAGAACCCACTGGCTTTCAATTTGGTCAATGTATCCTTGTATGTGGAGTAACAAAGGCAGACCAAGTTGCTCACTTGAGAATGCTACTATCCTTTATTCCTGAAAGAGATGCACGGTACCTGAAGTACATTATACACACTCAGGAGGATCTGGCTGCAGGGTGCGCTGTAGAGGGTGGGGGGGGGGGAGGAGGAGGAGGAGGAGGAGGAGGAGGAGGAGGAGGAGGGGTACATTGATATACACGACAACGACCTCCTCGATTATGATTATGGTGGAGGGGGTGGGGGCAGTCAAGGGCCTCCACTTCATCCCAATAATCCCCCCAAGTCATCCATCATCTTTATCATCACATTCATCAAGACTCTTCTACTAACATCATTCGTCATGCGACCATCAGTTACTTCTGCATAAAACATGCAAGAGGATCATAATCATTATCAAGGTGTTATTATCATTATCATTCTGTTTTACTAATGTTGGGTTTTCATAATAATAGTAATTATTATTATTATGCTATTTTTTTAAAAAATTCATTTTGATTTCAAAAACCATTGTACTTGCTCCATACCTTATTATTACCATAGTCATTAAAAATATTATTATTATGCAGAGTATAATATCATGCAGTGTTTGTGAATAATAACAACTTTGTCATATTGAATAGTATTGTTATCATTATAATCAGTAGTTATTAAATGTGGTTGGTTGTTTGTTTAAAACATAAAAAATACCAGTGTTCACCGGTTGTTGGTTGTGTTTAGAGCGAATTATATTGCTTAACAAGCATAGTACAAAATCGACATAATGCCACAGATGGTTAAGCCTATTGTTAGTTAAAGCAGGGAAGTGATGCAGAGCGTCGGTTTCACGAAGCACAAGATGGCTGAGTCAGACATGTTATTTTTCAGCCATATTCAGCAGTCTGAATAGCTACAGGCACATTTTGGGTAACTGGCTGAACAGAGCGTCTTTGCTTGTGGTAGATGAAAGGACATAGTGTGTTTTTCAGGGGATAGAGATTATTTTTTTTTTTATTATCTCGGGGTCTAACAGCCGAAGTTACTTGAAAATGATGCAATAGTGTGGGTAGACCCGGAACTTCTATTGGGGGAGAGAGGGAGGCAGTGAAAAAACAATACTATTGCATCATTGTGTTAGATAATAGGAGTTATAAAAGCCAACACACATTAATGTCCTCTCGCCAGTGAAGCTTAGTGTGCGTACGGAATACAGGCAACAACTAATCAGTTACCAAGTCATTGACCTTTAGCTCAGGCTCTTTGGGCACGTTTGTGGCCGCTGGATTATTATTGTTTAGCACGTCATTTTGAGTGCAAAATAGTATTACAATGTTTATGATAATGCTAAGTAGGAAAATATAACTAGAAACTTAAAAACCATAATTTTATTATATATTGATTTTTCGGTAACAACCATTTTTTAGCCAATTTCAGGGAAGCGGGTACGTGCGCAAATTGCACACAATTGCATAACAGCGTTCGAAAAGAATGTATAATAATACAGTTTAGGAGTGTAACTAAATTTAAAAGTGATTTTAAGTTTAAAAGAAAAAAATTCATATAAAAAAAAATTCAGGAAATGAACATAAAATTTTTTTTATCCTAACAAATGTTTTATTTTTTTATTAAGGGGAAACAAGCAGATATTTTTGGCAATATTCAAAATGAGAACGTGTTAAAAAAATTTAATTTTTTAACATCAAGTAGAAACGATGCACAAATTTTTAATGTCTTTTTATTAAAAAGTTACCGCGTGAATATTGATGAACTTTAACTGCATTTTTCTCCACTTTTGAATTTTGGCGCTTCCTTTCCTCTGTAACTAACCGCCTCATTTAGATGACAAATAATATCCAAGCCTTTGGGGACTTTTTTTTTCATTTTGTTTTTCCAGGGTTAATATTAACTCTCCTAGGGCTGGCCCGAATGATTAGACATGCTATTTAAAATCGCTATAAATTATATTCTAAAAAATAAATATTTACTACTTTACTATCTGGAATATATTATAAATCACTATATGAATATATTATAATTGCTATATGAATATTATATTTTATCGTATAAATGATTAAATTTAAGGAATTTTAAAATATTTAAAAGTGAACATTTGTCACTTTGTGACAATATTTCTTTAAACGTACCTCTAAATAATATGTCTCTTTGGATTCTATATTTTGGACAGATTTTAAATATATGTTTTACTGTTATTTGTACATTACATATTTCGCACATAGGTATAGGAGCATGGGGGTTACTCATTAGGTAACCATGTGTCAGTTTAGTGTGACCAATTCTTAGCCGTGTCAAAACTACTGAATTCTTGCGGCATTTCTGATAAGATGATGACCACGGGTCTACGGTTTCTTTTATTTCTCTTAATTTATTGCTAGGATGGTTTTCCTCGTTATTTTGCCAATTCTTCTTAATCACCGATTTACTGTGTCTAATAATAATCTTCTAATGGTAATAATTCTGCTGATATTGACAGTGTACTAGCCTCTTTTGCATAGGTGTCTGCTTTTTCATTGTGTACTAGCCTCTTTTGCATAGGTGTCTGCTTTTTCATTGTCTTCTAATCCTATGTGAGATGGTATCCAACAAAGAGTAATATATCTTTTGGCTTTTCATGATATGTAATGTAAGTTTAATTTCATCTATAATTTTGTTTTTTGGAGTATAAGAGCTTATTGCATTTATTGAACTGAGGTGAATCGCTAAAGATGGTTACTTCATTAAACTGGTTTTCAGATATAGTGGTTAATGCGGTTTTTATTGCTAGTAATTCAGCAGTGAACATTGATGCTTTGCTTTGTAAGGAGGCTTGGATCTTTATATTGGTTCCGTAAACAGCAAATCCAATTCCCATATCATCTTTGGAACCATCCATATATATATCATTATTACTGTGTACTTTGATATGTTCCAGAGTATATTGTTTCATAGCGAGGGGATTATTCAATTTATTAATTGGTATTGTACATAGTTTGTTACATATCTGGGGACCACTTATTAACCATGGAGGCATTATTTTTGTTTTAAATTGTAAAATTCAATTTTATATAGGCCATTGTCATTAAATAATCTATTAGCCCTTACAGGGAAGGATGGGATGATTTTTGTATTCCAGAAACAATCTGGTTCTTTAAATAAATCTTTGGTTTTTGCTGGACTATTTACAATTTTTAAAGCTCTGCACATCGTTGATATTTTGAATCTATAAGACAGTGGCATTTCTCCACTTTCTACAATCAAGGATTGGACTGGTGATGATTTGAATGCTCCAGTGGCTAAAGGCCTGTCCACACGACCGGGCCTGATTGGCGGACCTCCCCTCTAATAGGCACACTTGAAGGGCAAACCATCAAATTGCCCGATGGGTCTAGTAGCAAAATCACCATGGTGGTGCCCAATGGCTTGAGCTTCGACCCTGGCAGACGTACGTTAACCATATACATTTCTTTTACTGAGCCATTCTTTGCACCATATTATCTTCTTTTTCATCACACACAAATCAATTATCATGCTACACAATATCTTCTTCTTTGCGGTAGGCACCATGTTTATCATACCGCACTGAACATACTACTGGCATCGTCGGGCACGCCCACCTCTCCATCGCCTCACCCTTGTGGACAACATTCACGGGTAAGCCCGCCAGAATTTGCCCAGCAACCCCGGAGCACGCCGATCAGGCCCGCTCGTGTGGACAGACAGGCCTAAAACGAAGCCCACGATGGTGTGGTTTACGGGATCTAGCATTTTGAGAGTAGTCTCACTAGCACAACTATAAATTGGACAGCCATATTCTAATATTGGTAGAACTGTAGCCTTACAAAGTTTCAATAAAGTTTCTCCATGAAGTGTGAGCTAATTTTTTAATATATTTATAACTTGCAAGGACTTTGCTTTGTTGCGTCTTACATGGGCCTTCCAATTCAAATGATTGTCAAAATATAGGCCCAAGAATTTGACTTCTGGATAAAATTTAAATGCAACAGATAATGCCTATTGTTCAATTTTAGTTAGGGAGATATTTAAAATCCTTTGGATGTGGCTTAAGCTGTTTGAAGTGTAAAAAATGGCAAAATCATCAACATATAAGCTGTTGTTTACATCTTTTGGAAACATTTTGACAATATTATTGATAGCTAATGCAAATACTATGTTGCTTACTACGCTGCCTTGAGGGATACCCTCATTTACTTCAAATGTTTCTGATAATACTGTTTCAATTTTAGTCTGGAATGTTCTTTCTGTTGGGAAATTTTGTATAAGAAGTGGGAGTTCACCCCTTAGATTTATGTCATATAGAGATTTCAAGATTGAATATGTTCATGTTGTATCATAAGCCTTTTGAATGGCGACTTAACCTGCGACAGTAATTTTCTTTTGTACAAATCCTCTTTTGATTTGATCTTCTAGTGATGTTAATGAGTTTAGAGTTGAATGACTTCTTCCACTTCCAGATTGGTTTGCTGCTAGAACTTTATTTTTCTCTAAATACCATAAAAGTGTATTATTTACCATTTTCCGTGGGTTTACATAGACAACTAGTTTAATTATATACTGATGTTGGATCTTTGCCGATTTTGGGTACAGGAATTACAATAGCACGTTTCCGTTTCCATGCTTTGGGAAGTAGTTTCTTTTTCCCTAGGTGATTAAAGGCAAAGAATACTTATTAAAAAATTTTAATGTTCAGACGTATGAGTTCAAAAGAAATATTATCCTTTCCTGGGGCAAAGTTTTTAATGCAGCATCAAATTCTTCTAATGTAAATAGGACATTGTAGTATAACTGTTGACTTGTTTCAAAATTAATTATATATGTTTTTCTTCATTCCTTTTTCTAATGCGGAAATGTTCATCTAAATTCAAGCTATCGCCTATTGATTCTAGGTGGCGACTTATTATATTTGATATTTCTTTTAAATTATGAACTCTTTTTCCCATTAAGTAATATTGGGGATCTAGGTGATTGACTGTATTTGGCATTAAGTTTTCGAAATCTATCCCACATTTGTTTAACAGTGTCACCTGAGACGTCTGAGATGTAATTATCCCAAGATGATTTCCTATTGCTAATAACTTTTTTCCTGAATTGAGCAGATATCTTATTCAATAAAGGTTTGATATAATCAATTTACATAGCTATTAATACTAACCCTTTCAATGTATATCTATTACTTTTTATATAATTTATTATATCTTTGGTTTAGTCTGTCTAATCGTCTACTCATTTTGTGCTTCAGTTTGATGATGTCTGAAAGTTCTCTAGACCACCATGGAACAGGAAATTTGAATTTTTGTTTTTTTTGGCTTACAAGTTGTCATTGGTATTGATTTATTTCCAGAACTAATAAAGAAATCTGTAAAATATGAATTAATTTCATTGTGATTATTGTTACTTTGGAAAGGGGAAACATTTTTGTTAACTAAATTATACTTTTCCCAATCAGCTTTTTTAAAATTAAATTTTGGTATAAAATGTTGATGAATATCTTCAAGACATGTGATTACGATTGGGTAGTGATCGCTGGTATAAAGGTCATCCAGAGTATTCCATTCTAATCAGTCTACTAACGAAGTGGAACAAATTGACAGGTCTACAGATGATAGGGTCCCATGAATTTTTGAAAAGTACGTTGGGATTTCATTTTCATTCAAACAACAATAGTTGTAATAAAGTATTAGATTTTCTGTCTTCACCTGATCTATCTACGTCGATGGTACAGGCACCCCATAAAGGGTGGTGAACTTTAAAATCACCTAAAACTAAAGTTGGCTCATTGAACAGAGATAAAATGTTTGATAATTGAGCCATATCATAATTTTCATTAGGTTGATTATATAAACTGCAGACTAAAATGGTAGGTTTGTTGGTCATATGCAGGCGAATTGAAGATATTTGAAATGAATTATTATTAACTGTAACTTTATCATAGATCACACGATTATGAACATATATTGCTGTTCCTAACTTGACTTCTCCTGAAACGGAGGATGCCCGAAAGTAATTACATATTGATGGGACTGGATTATTAACGTGTTGTAGACATATGCACATTGGTTCAAGTTGTTTTAGGAGTCTTTGTATTTCACCCAAGTGCATTCGTGTTTTCAGACCGTTTATGTTCCATTGAATAATAGAATAACTAAATGGAATGAAAGTTAGATTATTATCTTTGTATAGTTGGTTTTATATATATATATATATATATATATATATATATATATATATATATATATATATATATATATATATAATATATATATACACATATATATATAACATATATATATATATATATATAGTATATATATACATACATATATATATATATATATATATATTATATATAAACTATTATTATTATTATTATTATAAAAGTTAAAAAATTTACCAGCCCAAGTGAGTCTAACCAGACTCTTACAGTGCTGGCCCGAAATCATTCGGGAGGAAATTATTTAAAAATACGCTCATAAAATGTTATGTCTAAAACATGGAATGGTATGGAATAAGAAGTTAATGAATTATAATAAATTAATGATAAATGAGGGGATTGTTAAGTGATATATGAGGTTGGAATTAAAAATATGAATTGAACTTATAAAAGACTGAAATAGATAAAAATGACAAAAGTTATCTATTTAAAACGGTATATGTTAAATCTTATTAATCAAATTAAGTCTTTTTTAAAAATATTAACACTCTATATAAAGAAATATGATCTGATTCTGATAGTATTTCTGATAATGATTTATTGCCTAAATATAAATTTTCTTTCTCTATTAAAAATTAGGCGTTCACATAAAATATGCTTGACTGTTAAAATTATATTGCACACATTGCAATGAGGGATGTTCCCATTGTGGAGTTATCATTAAATACTCGTGAGTTAGTCTTGTGTGGCTATTCGTAATCTTGTTAATATTACTTCAGCTCGTTTTTCATTTTGTACTGATGTATTCCACAAAATCTACTTTCTGTTTGATGCACTTAAATTTATTAGTGTCTGCTTCAACTATCCCACAGATTTTGCCATTTTGTTTTTATGCACTGCTTCACTGAGTTTATATAATCTGTAGCAGGCAATCTATTGTCAAAATTGGTGAATTTATCCCAGACTTGGCCTTTTCATCTGCCTTTTCATTACCTTGGATTCCAATATGGGCAGGAATCCAGCATATTTCAATGTTAACCCCACGTGAATATAAGTTATTGATGATTTGTTTAATTTCCTTTACTAAAGGGTTCTTATGTGAATAACTCTTGAGGGATTCAATTGCGCTTCTTGAGTCAGAATATATTACTAAATTTGGTATTCAGTTTTATTATTTGACAATTTTATTTGATTGATTGCCAATATAATTGCTGTTAACTCAGCAGTAAAGACAGTTGCTTCAATTGGCAATGAATTCTGACTTATTTTGCATGATGACACTGCAGCACAACCAACTCCTGCAGAAGATTTGGATCCATCAGTGTTTATTTTGCTTTATGTGGGCCTTTACTTCGAATGTGTTCTAATGTATACTGTTTTATAGCGATCTGAAGTATAATCTTGCTTTTTTGACAGATGATAAAGGTTAGAACATACTTTGATTTTTCTTCATCATCCATGGAGGTGGAGAATTGAGGGTGGGAGTATATTTACTCTAACACCAATAGATTCCAATAAAACCTATTAGCTCTTATTGGAAAAGGTGGTTCGTGATTACTAATAAATATATCTCGCATGGCAAATAGATTTTTTGTGGGGGAATCAGTGGACGATATCTTTAAAGCACTTCTCATTGTTACAAGGTCACGATGTAAGGATAATGGGGGTTCGCCACTTTCACAACATATTGAAGTGTTTGGAGAAGATTTAAAGGCTCCACTACAAAGTCTCAAGCCTCGAGTGTGGATAGAGTCTAAGGACTTCAAGGTACTTTGTGATGCTGACCCGTAAATTGGACTTCCATAACCTACTTTGGATAAAACTAGTGCTCTATATATCATAAGCAATGTTTGTCTCTTAGCTCCCCAAGTAGTATGAGACAATTTTCTTATCAAATTTAAGGCACTATTACATTTGATGAGTGTCAAAAACCAAGCCTAAAAATTTTACAGTATTACTAAACTGAATGAGGCTATCACCTAATTTTAGATCTATGTCTTGATTCTGTTTCCATCTACTATTTTTGTAGAACATAATTGCTTGGGTTTTCTCTATAGAGAGCTTAAAGCCTACTGACAAAGTCCAGTTGTGGATGTTTTTGCTAGCTTTATTAAGAATTCTTTGTAGATGTCGAAGACTGCTTGAGGAATAATATATAGCAAAGTCATCTACATACAAGCTATTTTGTACTCCCTGTGGTAACTACTTTACGATGTTATTAATAGCTAGAGCAAAAAGTGTTCCACTCAAAACACTCCCCTGAGGGACTCCACAATCTAAATTGAAGTAGTCAGAGTATACATTATTTATTCGTGTTTGAAAATTTCTTTCATGGATAAAATTCTCGATAAAAATTGGTAAGTGCCCTCTAAAATCATTTTCGTGTAAGGACTTTAAAATTGAGGTATCTCCAGGTCGTATCATATGCTTTTTGGATATCAAAGAATATGGCAACTGTAATTTGCTTACATTCAAACCCTCTTCGTATATAATTTTCTAGATGGGAAAGTGAATCTAAAGTAGATCTTTCAGATTGTGAGCCAAATTGAGTTGAAGACAGAGTCTATTCTTACATAGGCACCAATTTAGTCTATAATTTACCATTTTTTCTAGCAATTTGCACAAGCAACTTGTCAGGGATATTGGTCTATAGTTATTTGGATTGCTTGGATCTTTCCCTGGTTTGACAACTGGTATAATTATAGCATGTTTTCCATGCTTTTGGGAACAGGTGATTTACCCATAAAGCTTCAATAAGTATGTTTTTTGCTAAAAGAGCCAGGTTTTTTATCATCTCAAAATTTACGTTGTCTTGGCCTGGAGCAGAAGAGTTATAGTTAGATAAAGCATAGTATTCAAATTCCTCTTCTGTGAAAATCTGGTTATAATATATATCCTCTAATGTTTCAAAATTCAATGGGACAGCTTCCTTCATGGGCTTTAATGGTTTCGAAAGAGATCATCTACTTTGATTATACTACTTATTGCTTGGATGGTACGCCCCTAAAATATTCGAAATTGCGGTACTATCATGTACTGGTTGGCCATTATATTATGTATAGTGCATGTCCTCTGAGATCTAATATGAGATCCATTAATTTTCCTAAATTTTTTCCCAGACTTTACTTATTGAGGTTGTATCAGATATGCTAGATACATATTTTTGCCATGACATTATTTTCCTCTAATGGCTTCCCTTCTGAATCTTGCCAAGATCCGATTGTAATGAGGTTTTAGTAGACTGAGTTTCTATAGTAATGTCTACAAGTTTCTGGGCAGTGCTCTCAAAATTTAGAGGTCTTTTACTTATGGCATTAAATCTATTATGCAGGGTTTCTAATCTTCTACCTATAATATGTTTTTTCTTGTATCAGGTGGGATAGTGTGTCAGACCACCAGGGTACTGAGTGTTTCTTGGGATTAGTAGTTGACTTAGGAAATAGATTCGTCAGCAGCTGTAATTACAAAAGTTTGTGAAGAAATCTACTGTCTCATCATGACCTTGTACTGCTGTAAATGGACGGATCTGGCTGGTTTTAAATTTATACTGGTCCAGTCTGCCTTATCTACATTATATCGTGGGACAGTTCGTGTTGGGGTATGTCCCAAACAGGATATTAAATTGGGAAAATGATCACTGGTATATGGATCATCTAAAACATTCCAATCAAATTTGTCCACTATATTAGGTGAGCAAATACTCAAGTCTATGGATGAAAAACTTCCATGGGATTTTGAAAAGTAAGTGCTAATATCTCCATCATTTAAAATGCAAAGATTATGATTGTCAATCATATGCTCAAATTTATTACCATGTAAATCTGTTTCATTGCGAAAGGAATCCCATAATGGGCTGCGGGCATTAAAATCTCCAACCATTAAAAAATCATCCACTATTATCAGGGTTAAATACTTTAGATTTTGTAAATCATAATTACATGAAGGTTGGTTGTAAATATTATACAAATTAAAAGTAGAGTTGTTAATATGAAGTTTAATTTCCAGATAGTTGGAATTCAGAAACTATTAGTCAATATATTTTCGTAAGTAATTCGGTTATTGACATAAATTGCTGTTCCTAAGGTATTCATATCAGGAACTGAATGCGATGCTAATGTATAATTTGCCTATTCTCGAGACATTTTCAATTGTATGTTGCAAGCATATTGCTATTGGTTCATATTGTTTTAATAATCTTTGAATTTCTCCTATTTGTAAACGTGTTTTTTAAAACAATTTACGTTCCACTGAATAATATAAGCGCTGAATGTTATTGTGGGGAAGGCCTCTTTCAAGCAGAACATTACTTCCTCTTACTTTTGTGGTTGCATACTCATGTAAAGCTGCAGGTTTCTTAATATTTGACTTTATGTTAAGTCTCTTTGTAATTGCTCCTTGGGACTTTTGTTTTTGTTTTATTTTTCCAGTAAATGTTCTATGCCTCTAGCACTCGATGAGCGCGTTTTAATAAGATGGTCTACACACATGCAATCTTCGGAGTGTTTTTCTAGATTTTCCTGTTGGTTTTTAGTTTTGAATTTGATAAAATTATTAATCATATTAGTGAGGCTGCTTGTTGTTGATGGAAGTTTCAATTGTATTCAACTGAACAATGAAACATTCATTACATCCACATAATTTATCATGAGTGGATAAGGCATTTCTATTTTGAGTGATTGGGAGAGTCTTGTTTGTTTTACTAAGACGGGAGAGGAGTCTCATGTTTGAACAGAAGCAGCTTGTTGCTGAATACTGCTACTTGGTTGGGGTTGAGGATGAGTTAAGGATTTTCCTCTTTGTCCTATTATGGGTGATGGAGTTATATGGACAATGTTGTTATTTTCCGAGAAATCGTTAGTTTGTGAGGTGGTTAATGTTTCAGCTTCTACTTGAATACTATCTATATTACTTTTTAGAGGGTGGGAGTCCCTCTTTGTTTTGTCAAGTTTTTTTATTCGGAGGGGTCCCATGTCCAGGGTCTCGCCTTTTTCCCCTTGCTCTCTGATCTGGTGGGAAATCATCAGCAATGTCTGCATTGGAAGGTGCTGTCTCTATACATGAAGTATTGGCATCATGATCATCTAAGGATGATAGAGCAGCATACTGTTTTTTTATTGTGGTTTCAAGTATTAAATTCCTATTTTCTAAACAACAAGCTTCAGATATTTGGGAAACCTTATTTTTTAACGTAATTTTATATGATGGATTTCTGCTTGGGTCAAGGGTATCCCTGTAACTTTTAACTCAAGCTTAGCCTCTCTTGCTGCCATTCCAGTTCTACTCATCAGAAGTTTTAATTCTGTATTGTACATTCGACAAGAAAAACTGAAGATACAGTTTTCATTAGCTTTCGTCATCCAATCCATTTTCCCATTTGTTTTTTACTGAAAAGACATATATCGCTAAATTTACTCTAGAATATGAAAATATACTGCAAATTATATCATATAAATTAAAACTGCAAAACAAAACCGTTCAGATACTTAAAAACACGATATATGTCCGAAGTAATTGGAATTTCTCAGATGGTTTTAGTTCATAGAGATCTGGTAGATAGAATGTAAATTTCTGATTTTAGTACTATGTATCACGACGACAATATTTACTCGTTTTGCTTCTTGAACGGGGATACATTGCATCATCGTAAGTGGTGAATGCAATTATTTTAGTTTCTACAAACATAGTTTGTATTCCAAAGCGATTAAAGTTAGCTGACGTCAATGGCACTCAATGTTTTGACGGCTAAGGTAGGTTGAACAAATCTAGTTGCATCCGCAAGAGTGTTTCTATGAGTGAGGAGGAGCCCTAGAACTTCGAGCGGGAAAGCGCAAGTCACTGGATACTGGGCTACGTAACGGATTTCACACTTGATTACTTTGACGTTAACATGGATCGAATGCTAGTTGCTGTTTACAAAGCTACTGCCAAACTTTAAACATAAATCTTAATCAAGGTTAAAGTAGCATGTCAGCTCAAAGATTTTTCTGGCTATATGCTCCCATTACGAAGCAGTTCGTAGTAGCCTACAGCCCTGCACGACTGCATTTCTTTGCTGCGAGGCTGAAAGACCTCCCACGATATAAAACTTTAATTGCCTGTGCAATACATATTGAGTTATTTGTGTTAAGAAAATAAAATACTTTTTACTTAACACAGCTTTTTATCGTGAATGATTGTGGATGAAACCCAATTTTCAAAAGTAAAGACTATAGCAAGAGAGCAAGAAGGACCGCACCGTGTCTAAAATTTTCCGTCTTTCTACAATCTTTGAATGCTATGGCAACTGTCGAATGTAATCAGATTAGGGTATGAATTTCTTAGAGAATTAACTTGAATATTGTGATCCTTATTTCAAATTTTATCCTAGCAATAGGTGCAGCACGATCTTGGCAGTCACATCATATCGCGGCAAGCATATACCTATCGATAGAGATACTATTCATTATATTTTCTTCTGCCATAGCCCTGTCCCAAGTCGTTCACCAGTACTATAATTCTCTCTCTCTCTCTCTCCACTTCTAAAACATATATATATTACCACTCAATATTACCACTCAATCTCCCAAAGAAAATATAATGAAATTAAGTAGTTATAAATAGGCCTAAGCTTTCACATGAGCAGATTTTGCTCTCTCTCTCTCTCTCTCTCTCTCTCTCTCTCTCTCTCTCTCTCTCTCTCTCTCTCTCTCTCTCTCTCTCTCTCTCTCTCCACTTTTAAAACATTTGAAAAAATATTATCACTCAATCTCTCAAAGTAAATATAATGAATTGAGTATCGCTATAGATAGGCCTATGCTTGCGCGCTCTCTCTCTCTCTCTATCTCTCTCTCTCTCTCTCCCTCTCTCTCTCTCCAATTTTGAAACATTTTGAAAAAATATTTTACTTAATCTCTCAAAGTAAATATAATGAATTAAGTATCTCTATCGATAGGCCTATGGCTTGCGCGCTCTCTCTCTATTGTCATAATATTCCATTCTATACTGTATTGTTCCTCACGATTTCCACAAGTACTGCCCCAAATTTTAAACCCTTTCTCTCATTGTTTAAGATACGTCTTTAATTACGTATGAATTTTATGTCAGTTTAGTGTCAAACATTAACTTATAAATAAGGTTTTGGCACAATAGGTTTTAAAAAAGGTTGATCGATATTCTACCCTGAACTGACGTTACCAAACCAATTAACGAATATATAAAGCCTGTTTCTCACATTCAAGTATAAATGATTATAGAACCTCAACAGAATCGTTTATGGTGTTGATGGAAATCTAGAAAGCAACAAACGCTATGATTTTGAAGCTCCGCCCCCTTTTAAGAGTTGCCAGGTGTGGCATTATTGAACAATATATGTCCGAAGATTTAAAAAAACTGTATCTTAAGTTTCCTTGCCGAGTGTACATATAGATGGGCATTCTTTTGACTTTGCATGGTGAGCAAGTCCACAGTTAGCACATTTAATATTTGGGCAATTCCACTCAGTTCTACGGTCTTCTGAACCACACACTGCACATATTTCTTTATTTTGGCATTTCTTGAATGTGTGACCAAAATTTACAACATTTTTTACATTGCAGTGTTTTGACCAAGTATTTTAATCTTTGCTGGTAAATTTTGGCCTGTGAATTTGATTTTTGCTATTTTGATGGAAATTTCTTGGGTTTTTTTTACTTGGAATTTGATATAACTCCAGATCGTGAATATTGGTCATATCTTAATTTTAGGGATTCTAATATAATATTTTTTTCTGGTAATTCTACCTCATTTTCAATTTGGGGTAGTACAACTGTACCTTGGATATAGTGAGCATGTCATGTCTTTCGACCGTGACTTTATCCCATTCATATTATTAAGCATTTGGTAATTTTCTGATTGAAGTTTTTGTGTGGTGGCTTCCACTATCAGTTCTTTTCTTGTTATAGATGTAAATGTCATTTCTTTGGTCGGGTACTGAGCTAATAAAATATTCTCAAATTTAGCACCGGTCAGTTCGGTTGCTGTTTTAAAAACTAAGTATCCTGGCCAAGTGCCATATTCAAATAATGAGTCAAAGTGTACCAATATAAGATTTGCTCTGGTATTTAGGTCGTCTATTTCGAAAAATGTTAATATTTTCAATGTTAAAAATGTTAATATTTTCTATTTGTTCATTTACTTCTTTATTTACACTTTCCTGAGCCAGTTCCAAGTCCGTTCCAGGGTGGTCAACAATGGGGGTTAATGTATCATCCATAGATACGAGTACTGTTATTTCAGCCAGGTAGTCCTCCACCCACCATATTCTATGTAAAACGGAGCCCAACAAGGGAGGGATGTGTTATGCGACTTTAAGTGGCCACCCTAGAGAGGCTACGCGAAACTGGGTATACACATAGCTCCCAGAGCTTGAGACGTCATCAGTCCATCGAGATCTGAACCCAGCTCTGGAGGCCATGTTTGACATAAGACTTTTCCCTTGCTCGGGCACATCAAGTACTCGAATCCTAGGGTGGAGAGACATGTCAGTCCTCTTCACCCTCCATCAGAGGAGCAGTCAAGAGCCATAATCCAATGTAGGTCCAAGGTTGTCAACTAATAGTCACTCCTGATAGGGGAAGAAGTCAAGGATTGAAAATAGGAGAGGGCTCAAAAGTGGGCTGAGCTTAGTCTGGATGCTCAGAACTGGCCTGTGTAGCATGGTTAGACCTGCCAGGTAGGGCACTACTCTGCTACTGTAAGCCAGTTCATCATGCACCACAAAGCCCCCCACCACCACATCAAGTTGCTGGGCCATTGGTGGGGGGTTAGGGGGGGGGACTTTATCTGTTAAGGCTCCTCGTCCTGTAGCTTGACTGATTTGTGTGGCACTTATCATACTACTAGGCTTTAGACCTTCATCATGTCTACTAAAGGTAACCCAAGCTTCCCATTTAAATTCACTATCAATAAAGCTCATCCTGACTTCGCTTGATATTCCCAAAACCCTGGATCCGCGGTCCAGCCCTGAAGAATAGTTCAACCCTCGAGCTATCAATCTGATATCTCTTAAGTCCGAACATTATCAGATGGTTGATGATCCTATCACAGTCCCCCATTATTTAGCTTCGGATAAAACATTGTTACATAAATATTAAGTTAGACTACCTCGATTTACCCTATCAGTAACATGAAATTGTCTATCGATGTAAAAAGGGCACTGCGTAATAAGTATTGGTAGAGTAATCCTGTTCGAAGTAGATCGGCCCGATTGTATTCCTTTAAAATTGTGAGGTCATTTATAAAAAAATACTGGTACAGTTTATAAAGGATAATATGCAAAAATAAAAACACTTAAAACAATTAAAATCCTATAAATTCATTATCATGTTCATCATTTGGCATCAAAGTTCTTGTTGATGGCATCTGATATACCGTAGTTGTAAGCCAATCATTATAAGGATCAAATTTTGAATCTGAAGGGGTGTCAATTTTTGCTTTTGCTTCTGCTTCTTCCCAGAAGTCGTTATCCTCTGTACCATCCCGTGAATTTCATATGCCACACACTTCTTGAAAGATTTAATAACTTTTAATATCTATGGCATTCCATGCTTTTATGCCGAATTTGTACAAGACATCCAACTTTTTTTTCCACCACCAACCATAAGACTAATTCCATTGTTCTCGAATACAGCCTTTGACCGGTTTTTAGACACATCCAGTGGTTTGTGCCAATGATGTTAATCATCCAGAAATAAAACTGCCACGTCTGTGCTTATTCTTGCCAGCCATTTCTTTGTGTTGTCAGTTAAATGAGCCCTGAACATATCCCACACAACATGCTACGTTGTTTACTAAAAACATTTGGTCTCTTACCCTACACATGATCAAGCCATAGCTTAACCCCCATCTTCATCCATCCATCCAGCCTTTTTCATGTACATGTACTAAACTCCAACAAGAAACTTTATTTTAGGCACTGATTTTCTTTAAAAAATCACCATTGGTTTTTAGTTGACACAATCTGCCTTACACGATAGTACCACAGTCAAACTTCATTTTTTCGTGACCTCTTGTTTTAATTAACACTGTTTTTATACCTTTTTATTTCTACAGGTTATTTCCAGTCATATCAAAATTCATATGGGTTTCATCCATACTCCCAATGATATATAAGGGATAGTTGTGTTTCTTGCCAAGAGCCTAATGAATAAAAATCAAGCATTTGCTTAAAGCAAAAAGCTTGAGTAGCAAATCGGTAGATAAAGCTTAGGCAAAAAGTAATTGCTTAGTCTTATTGAATACAAATTATCAGCGTTTGCTACCTTTTGCTAAATGGATTCCAAGCTTTTGCTTAGAGACCCAGCCACGTGCTACTCATTTGTTTTAGACATTCCTAACCGGTATACGGATAAACGCAGCTCATTTGAGTTTTGGCTGGTAATTTGGCTTCGATTTTCATTCGTTTCAGTCAGAGTGAGTTTAATTTGAATGAAATATGGAACAAACCATTATATATTCTTGAAATAAATGCCTCTTGGTTATCCTTAACTCCGAATCAAATAGTTTTTTTCAAAAATTCACAAGATGTTATCTTTTCCCCCCTAATACTAGTGGATGTGGATACTTACAATACTAATTATGTGATACCAAAAGTTCTAATATTACTGTGCAATTACTATGTCATCAATAGGATATGGTAGAATATGTGGTTCTTGTAGTAGTAGTTAAGGACGTTCAGTTCTTTTATCTGCCGCTTAGGTAGAGTATCTTATTAACATAGATAAAGTTATATATATATATATATATATATATATATATATATATATATATATATAAATTGGTGAGGGAATTTTATTTATTTATTTATTTATTTTGCTTCAAACTATGCATATTAGCACATTGGTTAAAATTGGATTCAAAATATGTAAAGCATGAGGGGAGAAGCTAGAAACTTGTAAAGCAATTGCACATGCTTTTTCCAACAGGAGGTTGTCAAAAGACCAGGAGTGGTCAACCCTTGAATTAGTCAAGAGAATTGTAACAGCGAACATGGCCTCAACAAAAAGGAATGCAACCTCAGAATTCGGTCAGTAAACATGTACCAAAAAGTCCTTCACAATCCACACAGGCGTCAACCAATATAAATGACAAAATCTTAAAACTATAAAAAGCACTGGGACATTCACTATAGCTGTAGTTCATCCATATACAGTTGATAGAATGACTTAAAGACATTCCTCCTGGAACTTTTTACAGTGACATAGTTGGAATTATACTGAGGAAACTGGTGGTGGAGAGCTAAATAGATACGATCACGAAATGAGTATGTGTCACAGGACAAGAGCCAACACTACTCAAAGGGAATTTTTGCAATTGTGCCGACAATTCTATATCTCAGCAAAAACTTGGTGAAGAATGTGTTAGTTATAGCAGATGAATGTACAGTTTATTTTTTGACTACCTGACCAACACAACAGTCTTGGAAAAACTATGAATGACAACAGATAAACTCTCCTCTCTCTCTCTCTCTCTCTCTCTCTCTCTCTCTCTCTCTCTCTCTCTCTCTATCATTCCTGTTAAGATGGTTGCTTGAGTCACATTGCCGAGCATTTTGGACATATTTTATTTCAATACTTCTCAACCCCTCTTCCTATCAGGGGCTGAACTTGGACTTGAAAGGCATCGGGAATGTGTCTATCCATCCCAGCAAGAATAGAGCTCTAGATATCCGACTATTTGCCCGCTTTGACAGAGATCTTCTATTAGACTAATATAAGTCTTCATCAAGGGACAGAGCATACTTAAAGAAACATAGTTCCCTCTTTCTGCAGAGCCAGTCTTCTAGATTATTCCTACAGCATGCAATCTGGTCGCCTTCCGATCTCCTTCTGGTGGCCTTTTGGTGACCTTCTCATCGTCTTCTAGTAGCATTCTGGTGGCCCATTTGGTGGCGTTCTGATCGAGTTCTTCCACCTGTCGAGGTAGTTCGGAAGATCTTAGCCAAATGACTCTAAGAGCTAATCAACCTGCCTGCCAAACAACCGTTGACTCTGTAGGGAAACTTCTGCCTGCCGAGATAGGGGGATCTGGCCAGCCGTTGACTTTCTCCAGGAGAGTTCATCTGTCCGCTGAACAGGCGGCGACTCCAGCCAGGGAGAGTTCCTCTGCCTGATGAGTTGGGGGAAACTGGCCAGTCATTGACTCTTGCTTGGAAAGTTCTTCCACAGGATCACTGCATCCTACCAGTAGAGACAGAGCAGAACGTCTAGATTATTCCAGTAGAATTACCAGAGAGAAGATATCTGTAAGAATAGATCTAGATATCCGACTATTTGCCCGCTTGACAGAGATCTTCTATTAGATTAATAGAAGCCTTCATCAAGGGACAGAGCATACTTGAAGAAACAAGAGTTCCCTCTTTCTGCAGAGCCGGTCTTCTAGATTATTCCAACAGAATGACCAGAAGGAAAATATCTGCAAGAATACAGCTCTAGATATCCGACTATTTGCTCGCTTTGACAGAGATCTTCTATAGACTAATAGAAGTCTTCATCAAGGGACAGAGAATACTTGAAAAGAGAGAGAGAGAGAGAGAGAGAGAGAGAGAGAGAGAGAGAGGGAGAGAGAGAGAGAGAGAGAGAGAGATATCGTTAAAGACTTTGATGACTATGGTATCATAGTTTAGCTGTAAAATTCAAATACATACACCAATTTTGACTCGTATTTGATCATGGACCTCTATAGGCGCTCTACTATCCTGTCTAAGTAGCACGGAAAAAGCCGCTATTCGGAAAATAGAGAAGAATCTCTACAAGTGTAACGCTGCTGAAGTAGCCTTTACTTTTAATAAAGTATGCTTGAGAGAGGGTCTGCTTCCTAAGTATATTATATCATTATCATCATTATTATTATTATTATTTCCCACTGAATATCCTAGGCTTATTTGTAGCACATTTTCCAAACTCCTTATTTAACATTCAACCACTTGTGTCATACACGTGTTGATTAAAGCTGCCACATTTCACCTCCCACCACTAGAGGAGGCTGCTCCTCATTCTTTCTGTTCCGTTTTGCTGGTTAGCAGCGATGATGTGCGTCAAAAGCATTGCGTGTACTTGTGTGCGTGGTTGTGGTAATTTTGGCTGGACTGTCTGAGTGAGTGGTGTGAATGTGTACTAAAAATGGTTGTCTAGCTGTATATCTACAATATGTATATGTGTGTGTATATGTTACGAAGTTCTTCGTCCCCTCTTATTTTTTAGTTATTATGTTTATATATAGTAATATTGGTGGTAGTCTTTATCTACACAGCGTTGAGTTTCTATCTCTATTAGGAACAATTATCATATAATATATTTCTAAATACTTCTCTATTCTCTGAACTACTGTTTCTGCATACTGGCTGATTCTTGATCTTCTCGGTTGATCTCTCAGGAGGCAAATCACGTAGAGAAAAATATGTGAGTTCGGTTTCCTTTAGAATTCTGGGCAAGTTAAACACTTTTTTTTTTTGTTCTTAATTATTATTGTAAAACACAACAATCTCACTTTCCTATCACACAAGTCTTAATGACACAGGATAAACGGAGTTTAAACCGACACAAGTTATGCGTCCAGAAGTGAGTAGTTAACTGATTCTTTCCATCGTTCCAACTGAACTATCGACCAGTTTCTGATTTCTGGCTCCGCCTCTTCTTCTGGATTCCTTTTAAGACCACTCTAATTCTTCATAATTGGGTATCTTTAACGCCTACCACTCCCGGCGACGACATCTAACAAATCATGGTGTATGCTGTGAGCAGTCGTAAGCTAGTTCCGCGCACTTGTTATTCGCTGCTCCCAGGTCAAAGTTTACGTCTAACAGTTCGCATCATCGATTTTTGTTGTCTCACTCAGTCCCTTTTCTGCGTTTTACGAGTGTCATATAGCAAACATCCTGGTTTGCGTTTCTCTTTCTACTTCTCTTTCGCCTTTATCTACTAAAAACACTACTACTAAGAGATTCAGGGACTCTGTAACGCGGTTTTTTCGCAATAACTTTTTATCTATGCATTTCATAAATATAACGCTTATTCAGAATACACATTATATCTACACATAAATTTTGACTGTATTCTGCATTACATAGGTTGAATAAATTTGGTACTTAAAATGTAAAAGGGAATTTTTTTGAAGATGGGCCAACTTACTCAGAGAAAAGGTTTCGAGCGCACTCGTTACGTAACTTATGACAACAATTCTTCCCTCTTTCTCGATAGATGATTGGCTATACGTAACGAAGGCTATACCTCTGGCAACAATAACATACTAATTTAAATACAAGCAAAGCAGTACACCTTTATGAACTCTGAAACCTCTCCACTGATAATTGTCATAATGAACAAACCAACAAAATAGTTAATAAAATATACAAAAACACTTTGATTATTAGTCTAACTCCCAAAATAAGTTCCTAAGAAATTACAGTCTACTTTATAGGTCACAATCAGATTGACAAGATGTAGGGATAGTTGGTAATTTTCAAAAACAGTAGACAAGCTTGATTTGATAACTGCTAATATCCAATGTCAGGCAATTTTTATTTATTGGCTATCTACCTATTTACTGAATAAAAAATAGCCGGTGCCGTATTTTGGCTTTAAACCTTCACCAACAATTATCGTCAGAATGATGACTTCATGAGGCTCCACCCACTTTGGCCTCGTTATAATTCAGGATAACACTGAAGGCTATCATGGGCATTGTTGGATTAGAAAAATTTAACTTACTCGCTATAAAAAACTCATTTCTCGAGTAGTTGTATGAAGTGCTAAATGATCCTCAAGGATCCCAGCAGTTGGCCTAAACGTTTAATTCAATTATATTACTGCTATTACTACTGTTGCGGCTACCGCTACAGTAGTATTACTACGCTAGCACAGATACCCCACGCACATCTATGTATCGTTCCGCCATTCATAAAGTCTTGACTGCTATGGGGTTCAGAGCCGATGGAACAAGCTTCTGTCTGGTGGATGGGCGGGGCACTTTCGTCAAATGGTGTTTTCCTTGCTTACGATAAGAATGTTTTTCGACTCTTGCTCATAATCATTGGCCATGGCGTCGGCTAGATCATTTTTACTCTATAAAAATTAAAACTATCGGATTTAGGTTATTGATAATGCTGACAAAATTTGTGTGTGGTTGTAAAATATACATATGTCAACTTTCAGCTACATCCGATGCTTTGATAAGAAGCAAAGTCCAAAAAACCGTGTTACAGAGGCCTTGAATCTTATAGTAGTTTGAAAATAACTATGTACTTGGACGAGTAAGAAGACATTTCCTCCTATTATGTGGCCAGGACTTCCACATTGAAAAGTTACAAAAGGAGGAGCAAACAAGTCAGCAACGAAATTGAATGCGTACTTCACAGGGAACCAGAACCTAAAAAAAAAAAAAAAAAAAAACAAAAAAAAAAAAGGAAAAAACTTATTCGTGAAGAACCGATCACCAGGTGATGCAAGAACGAGATCATCAAAATGTTTTAGCGCCTCAGTGGTGTGGTCGGTATGGTCTTCACCTGCCACCTCGGTGACCAAGAGTTCAATTCTCTGGCATTCTATTGAGGGGTCAGAGATGTGTATTTCTGGTGATAGAAGTTCACTCTCGAGGTGGTTCGGAAGTCACGTAAAGCCGTTGTCCCGTTGCTGAATAACCACTGGTTCCATGCAATGTAAAACACCATAAAAACAAACAAACAAAAAATCAAAATGTATTACATTATCTTAGAGGAACAGCCCATAATTTAACTCTTGAATAAAGGTTTTAACTTTTTAAAATTTTATATCTATATCGAATCTTTCATTATGCTGTGAGATAATCTTTTTTAATTAGTCATTTACACCTGTTCTTTATTACGTTGTAAATCTGTTTTAATTAAAATTGTATTAAATAACATTATTATTTTGTTAGCCCCAAAATATATATAAAAGATTTTTTTTTAGTCGGGATTTTGGCCGTCGTTATTTTGGTCTGTCGGCATTGTGGCTGTCGGGATTCTGTCATATCATATCATATCATATCATATATATATATATATATATATATATATATATATATATATATATATATATATATATATATATATATATATATATAATATATATATATATATATATTTATATATATATATATATATGGCTTCGGGATTCTGTCCAGATCCCATATAATATATATATATATATATATATATATATATATATATATATATATATATATATATATATATATGATGTATGTGTGTGTGTGTGTGTGTGCGTGTGTGTGTGCGCGTGTGTGTGTGCGTGTGCAAATAACCTGATAGGGATGAGATCACATACAACTACCATTATGATTACATATTGTTAATCCTGTCTATCACTTCTACAACGTAATTTTATGATAAAGGTAATACTATTTTTCGTCTCATTACCGAATCTTTTAAACATAACACCATGATAATAGTGATAATAATAATTTTGAATACTGTGAAATTACTACTACTATTACTACTACAACCCCAATTTATAATAATAATAATAATAAAATAATAATAATAATAATAATAATAATACAATTACCACTAAAGTTATATTATTAAAAATGATAAAAAAAATTATAGATATATTATTACTACTGCTTTCTACCCACTAATAATAATACTACTACTACTAATAATAATAATACTAATAATCATCATAATCATCATCATTTTAGGTATCATTACTGCTACTAATGATAAAGGTTTTAACCAAAACGTGAAAATTAAAGCAAATAAAAATCATAGAAAATTTCTACGAAAGATTTTGTCACAACTTGAACAAAACAGGATCAAATAATAAGGAATAGAAACATCAGCAAACTTTTGGTCAGTTTATCTAAAAAACAGAGAGACTCGTGTAGATAATCTCAGGAGGATATTAGACTTCATAAAATTCAATTTGAATATGGTGAAGAGTCGAAGAAGATTACCGGTGATTCCTTCGACAGACTTCGATCCTCCCGAGTACTGCAGGAGCTGGTCGAGGATCTGGAGACTTTCGTCAGAACAGCAACGATGAAGAGGAAGGAATCCCTCGGAGCCAAGCCGTGAAGCCTCTCCCGGAGTCTTCCTTAGAATGAAGACTTTGTCGACCCACGAACGAACGCCTTCAGAGCCAGAATCCAGCGTCGTTTGAAAAACTAGGTATGGAGACAGCGAGAGTCTACGGGTATCATTCATCATGATTGCACTTACTGCTTTTTGCTACTAGTACTGTGTTTCTTGTGCTGTGACATGTACGCTTCAATCTGTGAGGACTGTGTAACATTGTTTGGTTCTCAACAGATTAATGTTGGCGTACAGGAAATAATATCATCTTATGATATAGCGGTTTCTCGGACTCCTGAAATCTTTGAGGAACAACCCAGCAGCATTGATGCGCCTCGCTTTGCTCTCGCCATCCCTGGATGGCACTGTTGGCGGGCTTGGCGCTCGCTGCTTTCTGTTGTTACCAGATCAAAGGAACCCGAGTTGACAACCCGGAAGAAATCGTTTCGCTAGAAAAACAGCCATGGAAACGGAAGACAGTGAAGATATTGACGACAGCGAGGATGATGCAGACTTGGACAATGATGACGACCTGGACACCGAAATTGACGACGACGAAGACAGCCTGGAATTGGAAGATGAAGAAGATACCGACCTGGACAATGATGACGACTTGCAACCCGAAATGGACGACGAGGCTAGGCTGGTAGACAGCCTCGAATTAAAGGAAATTGACGACACCGAAGATGACCTGAGCACCGAAACGGATGAAGAGATGAGCCGAGAAGAGGACCTGGATAATTGTGAAGTCGCCGTAACACAAATGGAACACCTCTGGAAAGATCCTCAGCAGGAGATCGAACTGCTCCGAAAGCAGATACTGGAAAGAGATCTGCTTCTTGAAAAGAAAGAAGACGAGGGCAAGGAAATGAAAAGTCATTTCGAAAAGGAAATAAATAAAAGAGACGAAAAAATCGTCAACCTCCTCCAACAAGTTGAACAATTCAGAGGTGAAAAGTGCCTGTTGGAACAGGATTTAAGATTGGCTCGAGATCAGCTGGAAACGACTCAAAGGACAAAAAAAGAGCAGACGTCGAAAATAAACTCATGGAGAACCACCTGCAGGAAAAAGACCTCTCCTCAAGAGGAGAAACGAGGAGGAGAGCGAGATGAGACGGCTCTTCCAGCAGGAGATGGCTGAAAAAGAGAGAGAGCTGGAGGCCACCTCACAGAAGGAAACAGAACTCAGCCTGAAATTAAAGGAAAGTGAAAATACTAATGAGTTACTTGACTTGGAAAACGAAGAGTTCTGTATGATGACTGAAGAGTTGAGGAACGTTTTAGCTGAGAAAGAGAAGGAAGTCCACCTTCTGAAAGAATCCCTCGCCTTTAAAAACTAAAGAATTAGAGGAAGGTCAAGACCAGCATGAATAATAAAGAGACGAGTAAAGGAAGTGAGGATGATAACTCGACTCTCAGAGAAAAAAGCTGAGGATCACTGAAGCGGAGAATGTTAACATTCAGCAGACATTAGAGATGAGCTTCAAGCGATGAAGAACTGGGTGGCCGAACTAGGAAGAGAAAATGCAATGAGTAAAGAAGATTTAGAAGCAAAGGAGCTAGAAATAATCTTACTGGAAGAATCTTTAGAACAGAAGGAAACCATTCTGCAAGATGCTCTTCATCACTGGAAAGACACTGAAAAGTTGTTGGAAGGAGCAAAGGAAAGAGAAGGAAATGGAGGCTTCTCTAACGACCTTAGAAGAAGAGCTCCAGAAGAGGAACCTTCAAATCGAAGAGTTCCTCACAAAGAAGAACAGTCAAGGTGTGAACAACAAGAATTCGAGGATAAACTAGACCTAGCTCTCCATTATGCAATCGAGCTGCAGACGTTGCTAAAGGAAGCAGAAGAAAGGGAGAGGAAAATCAAAGAAGATTTAGAACACAGAGGAATAAAAACCATCTGTTAGCTAAAGAAAAGGAAGATAAGAAGAGACTGAAATAAGAGGCAACATCAGGAGAGACTGAGGCAAAAGAAAAGGAAACAGAGAAGCAGCGTGAACGCCTAGAGGAACTCCAGGATAACTTGGAAAGCGCTCTGCGTCAAGAAACAGAGCCTGAAACGCTTGCTGGAATCTAAACAAGAAGACCTCATCTGTTTTGAAGAAGAAGGAGAGTAAAGCCCAGCTGGAAGTGCAGCGACTTCTCAAGGGACTGCGATATGCTGAAAGAAGAGATTCAGCTACAGGAGCAGAATAGAAATGAGAGAAGAAAAAACGTCTCAGGGAGCAGCTAAGAACACAGGAGGAGGCTATGAGGGAACATGACAAATACATGTTGATGATGTTTTTTCTACATGGGATGCTCAGAGGAATTTCCAGCTAGAACACATTGCGCTGGAACATGGAGATGATATGATTGAACGAAGGGAGAGAGAGAAGTGCACAGGAGGAACAATAGGAAGGAAAGACAGGAGAGCAAGGAGACCCCTGTGAGAAGGCCCGTGAGACAGAAGAGAAACAACGTAAAGGAGTACTGGAATGCCCAGCGGGAGAAAAAACGAGGATTACGAGAAACAATGGAGGGCATCAAGCACATTGTAGAAGATGTCCTTCACAGAGATGAATAAAAATCTTCACGATATTCATCGTTTCACTGAGGAGGAAGGCATTGGCTGCTGAGTTCCCCCAAACTCGTCAGCGAAGGCACTGTCTCAAGGATCGAACAAACTCGCCTGGTGAGAGTCAAAGGAAGAATTTTCTGGAGGTAGGAGGACAAGCTCTCGGTATGAGAGCAAAAAGCTATTTGGAGGTAGGAGGACAAGCTCTCAGCTTGAGAGCCAACAGCAGTTTGGAGGCTGGAGGAAGAGCTCTCAGCTTGAGAGCCAACAGCTGTTCGGAGGCAGGAGGATGAAGCTCTCAGTTCGAGAGCCAAAAGCTGTTCATAGAACTAGAAGGCCACTAGAAGGCCACAGAGGAGCAAGTTCAATGCCTTTTATATATGCAAAATGGCTCAATACTTGCATATACTACTGTGGCAACCTCTGGCGCGGCCTAAAAACCCGTAAGTTTCAATGCCTTTCATATATGCAAAAAAATATAGGCTATGCAATGCTATGGGCTCAAATACTTGCATATACTACTGTGGCAACCTCTGGCGCGGCGTAAAAACCCGTAAGTTCAATGCCTTTCATATATGCAAAATATGGATTATGCAATGCATAATGGGCTCAATACTTGCATATACTACTGTGGCAACCTCTTTCGCGGCGTAAAAACCCGTAAGTTCAATGCCTTTCATATATGCAAAATATGGGTTATGCAATGCATAATGGGCTCAATACTTGCATATACTACTGTGGCAACCTCTGGCGCGGCCTAAAAACCCGTAAGTTCAATGCCTTTCATATATGCAAAATATGGGTTATGCAATGCATAATGGGCTCAATACTTGCATATACTACTGTGGCAACCTCTGGCGCGCGTAAAAACCCGTAAGTCAATGCCTTTCATATATGCAAAAATATGGGTTATGCTATGCATAATGGGCTCATACTTGCATATACTACTGTGGCAACCTCTGCGCTGCGGTAAAAACCCTAAAAAAAAAAAACGTAAGTTCAATGCCTTTCATATATGCAAAATATGGGTTATGCAATGCATAATGGGCTCAATACTTGCATATACTACTGTGGCAACCTATGGCGCGGAGTAAAACCCGTATGTTCCAATGCCTTTCTATATGCAAAATATGGGTTATGCAATGCATAATGGGCTCAATACTTGCATATACTACTGTGGCAACCTCTGGCGCGGCGTAAAAACCCGTAAGTTCAATGCCTTTCATATATGCAAAATATGGGTTATGCAATGCATAATGGGCTCAATACTTGCATATACTACTGTGGCAACCTCTGGTGCGGCGTAAAAACCCGTAAGTTCAATGCCTTTCATATATGCAAAATATGGGTTATGCATGCATAATGGGCCTCAATACTTGCATATACTACTGTGGCAACCTCTGGCGCGGCGTAATAACCCGTAAGTTCATGCCTTACATATATGCAAAATATGGGTTATGCAATGCATAATGGGCTCAGTACTTGCATATAATACTGTGGCAACCTCTGGCGCAAAAAGTGTAAAAAACCCGTAAGTTTAATGCAACTCATATATGCAAAATATGGGTTATGCAATGCATAATGGGCTCAATACTTGCATATACTACTGTGGCAACCTCTGGCGCGGCGTAAAAACCCGTAAGTTCAATGCCTTTCATATATGCAAAATATGATTTTATGCAATGCATAATGGGCTCAATACTTGCATATACTACTGTGGCAACCTCTGGCGCGGCCTAAAAACCCGTAAGTTCAATGCCTTCCATATATGCAAAATATGAGTTATGCAATGCATAATGGGCTCAATACTTGCATATACTACTGTGGCAACCTTTGGCGCGGCGTAAAAACCCGTAAGTTCAATGCCTTTCAAATATGCAAAATATGAGTTTATGCAATGCATGATGGGCTCAATACGTGCATATACTACTGCTGGCAACCTCTCTGGAGCGGCGTAAAAACCCGTAAGTTCAATGCCTTCCATATATGCAAAATATGAGTTATGCCATGCATAATGGGTTCAATACTTGCATATACTACTGTGGCAACCTCTGGCGCGGCGTTAAAACCCGTAAGTTCAATGCCTTTCATATATGCAAAATATGAGGTATGCAATGCATGATGGGCTCAATACTTGCATATACTACTGTGGCAACCTCTGGCGCGGCCTAAAAACCCGTAAGTTCAATCCCTTTCATATATGCAAAATATGAGTTATGCAATGCTAATGGGCTCAATACTTGCATATACTACTGTGGCAACCTCTGGCGCGGCGTAAAAACCCGTAACGTTCAAATGCCTTTCAAATATGCAAAATATGAGTTATGCAATGCATGATGGGCTCAATACGTGCTATACTACTGTGGCAACCTCTGGCGCGGCGTTAAAAACCCGTAAGTTCAATGCCTTCCATATATGCAAAATATGGGTTATGCAATGCATAATGGGCTCAATACTTGCATATACTACTGTGGCAACCTCTGGCGCGGCGTAAAAACCCGTAAGTTCAATGCCTTTCATATATGCAAAATATGAGTTATGCAATGCATGATGGGCTCAATACTTGCATATACTACTGTGGCAACCTCTGGCGCGGCCTAAAAACCCGTAAGTTCAATCCCTTTCATATGTGCAAAATATGGGTTATGCAATGCATAATGGGCTCAATACTTGCATATACTAATGTGGCAACCTCTGGCGCGGCGTAAAAACCCGTAAGTTCAATGCCTCCATATATGCAAAATATGCAATGCAAAATGGGCTCAATACTTGCATATACTACTGTGGCAACCTCTGGCGCGGCGTAAAAACCCGTAAGTTCAATGCCTTTCAAATATGCAAAATATGAGTTATGCAATGCATGATGGGCTCAATACGTGCATATACTACTGTGGCAACCTCTGGCGCGGCGTAAAAACCCGTAAGTTCAATGCCTTCCATATATGCAAAATATGAGTTATGCAATGCATAATGGGCTCAATACTTTGCATATACTACTGTGGCAACTCTGGCGCTCCTAAAAACCCGTAAGTTTAATCCCTTTCATATGTGCAAAATATGGGGTTATGCAATGCAAAATGGGCTCAATACTTGCATATACTACTGTGGCTGACCTCTGGCGTGGCGTAATAACCCGTAAGTTCAATGCCTTTCATATATGCAAAATATGAGTTATGCAATGCATAATGGGCTCAATACTTGCATATACTACTGTGGCAACCTCTGGCGCGGCCTAAAAACCCAATAAGTTCAATGCCTTCCATATATGCAAAATATGAGTTATGCAATGCATAATGGGCTCAATACTTGCATATACTACTGTGGCAACTCTGGCGCAGGCGTAAAAACCCGTAAGTTCAATGCTTCCATATATGCAAAATATGGGTTATGCAATGCATAATGGGCTCAATACTTGCATATACTACTGTGGCAACCTTTGGCGTGGCGTAATAACCCGTAAGTTCAATGCCTTTCATATATGCAAAATATGAGTTATGCAATGCATAATGGGCTCAATACTTGCATACACTACTGTGGCAACCTTCTGGCGCGGCCTAAAAACCCGTAAGTTCAATGCCTTCCATTATGCAAAATATGAGTTATGCAATGCATAATGGGCTCAATACTTGCATACTACTGTGGCAACCTCTGCGCGGCGTAAAAACCCATAAGTTTAATGCCTTTCATTTATGCAAAATATGGGTTATGCAATGCAAAATGGGCTCAATACTTGCATATACTACTGTGGCAACCTCTGGCGAGGCCTCAAAACCCGTAAGTTCAATGCCTTTCATATATGCAAAATATGGGTTATGCAATGCTATGCGGGCAATAGTGCATATACTACTGTGGCAACCTCTGGCGCGGTTTGTAAAAACCCTTAAGTTCAATGCCTTTCATATATGCAAAATATGGGTTATGCAATGCATAATGGGCTCAATACTTGCATATACTACTGTGGCAACCTCTGGCGCGGCGTAAAAACCCGTAAGTTCAATGCCTTTCATATATGCAAAATATGGGTTATGCAATGCATAATGGGCTCAATACTTGCATATACTACTGTGGCAACCTCTGGCGCGGCCTAAAAACCCGTAAGTTCAATGCCTTTCATATATGCAAAATATGGGTATACAATGCATAATGGGCTCAATACTTGCATATACTACTGTGGCAAACCTCTGGCGCGGCGTAAAACCCGTAAGTTCAAATGCTTTCATAATATGCAAAATATGGGTTATGCAATGAATAACTGGCTCAATACTTGCATATAACTACTGTGGCAACCTCTGGCACGGCGTAAAACCCGTAAGTTCAATGCCCTTCATATATGGCAAAAATATGTTATGCAATGCATAATGGGCTCAATACTTGCATATACTACTGTGGCAACCTCTGGCGCGGCTAAAAACCCGTAAGTTCAATGCCTTCCATATATGCAAAATATGAGTTATGCAAGCTGCAATGCAATAATGGGCTCAATACTTGCATATACTACTGTGGCAACCTCTGGCGCGGCGTAAAAACCCGTAAGTTCAATGCCTTTCATATATGCAAAATATGGGTTATGCAATGCATAATGGGCTCAATACTGCATATACTACTGTGGCAACCGGCGGTAGTGCATGCATATTGCTCAATACTGCATATCATACTGTGAAAACCTGCTGGCGCAGGTGTAAAAACCCGTAAGTTTAATGCCTTTCATATGTGCAAAATATGGGTTATGCAATGCATAATGGGCTCAATACTTGCATATACTGTGGCTGTGGCAACCGTCGGTATGCAATGCATAATGGGCTCAATGATCTTGCAATATACTACTGTGGCAACCTCTGGCGCGGCGTAAAAACCCGTACTTCAATGCCTTTCATATATGCACAAAAAAAAAAAAAAAATATGGGTTATGCAATGCAAATAGCTCAACTACTTGCATGTACTACTGTGGCAACCTCTGGCGCGGCGTAATAACCCGTAAGTTCAATGCCTTTCATATATGCAAAATATGTATGCAAAATGCATAATGGGCTCCATACTTGCATATACTACTGTGGCAACCTCTGGCGCGGTGTAAAAACCCGTAAGTTCAATGCATTTCATATAGCAAAATATGGGTTATGCAATGCATAATGGGCTCAATACTTGCATAAACTACTGTGGCAACCTCTGGTGTGGTGTAAAAACCCCATAAGTTCAATGCCTTTCATATATGCAAAATATGGGTTATGCAATGCATAATGGGCTCAATACTTGCAAATACTACTGCGGGGGGGGGGGCAACCTCTGGTGCGGCGTAATAACCCGTAAGTTCAATGCCTTTCAATATGCAAAATATTGGTATGCAATGCATAATGGGCTCAATACTTGCATGTAACTACTGTGGCAACCTCTGGCGCGGCCCTAAAAACCCGTAAGTTTAATGCCTTTCATATATGCAAAATATGGGTTAGCAATGCATAATGGGCTCATACCTTGCATATACTACTGTGGCAACCTCTGGCGCGGCGTAAAAACCCGTATGTTCAATGCCTTTCATATATGCAAAATATGAGTAATGCAATGTATAATGGGCTCAATACTTGCATATTCTACTGTGGCAACCTCTGGCGCGGCCTAAAAACCCGTAAGTTCAATGCCTTTCATATATGCAAAATATGGGTTATGCAATGCATAATGGGCTCAATACTTGCATATATTACTGTGGCAACCGCGGTATGCAATGCATAATGGGCTCAATACTTGCATATACTACTGTGGCAACTCTGGCGCGGCCTAAAAACCCGTAACTTCAATTCCTTCCATATATGCAAAATATGGGTTATGCAATGCATAATGGGGCTCAATACTTCCATATACTACTGTGGCAACCTCTGGTGTGGCGTAATAACCCGTAAGTTCAATGCCTTTTATTTATGCAAAATATGGGTTATGCAATGCATAATGGGGCTCAATACTTGCATATACTACTGTGACAACCTCTGGTGCGGCGTAAAAACCCGTAAGTTCAATGCCTTCCAAATATGCAAAATATGAGTTATGCAATGCATAATGGGCTCAATACTTGCATATACTACTTTGGCAACCTCTGGCGCGGCGTAAAAACCCACGTAAGTTTAATTCCTTTCATATATGCAAAAATATGGTTTATGCAATGCAAAATAGGCTCAATACTTGCATATACTACTGTGGCAACCTCTGGCGCGGCGTAATAACCCGTAAGTTCAATGCCTTTCATATATGCAAAATATGGGTTATGCAATGCATAATGGCTCAATACTTGCATATACTACTGTGGCAACCTCTGGCGTGGCGTAAAAACCTGTAAGTTTAATGCCTTTCATATATGCAAAATATGGGTTATGCAATGCATAATGGGCTCAATACTTGCATATACTACTGTGGCAACCTCTGGTGCGGCGTAATAACCCGTAAGTTCAATGCCTTTCATATATGCAAAATATGGGTTATGCAATGCATTATGGGCTGAATACTTGCATATACTACTGTGGCAACCTCTGGCGCGGTGTAAAACCCGTAAGTTCAATGCCTTTCATATATGCAAAATATGGGTTATGCAATGCATAATGGGCTCAATACTTGCATATACTACTGTGGCAACCTCTGGCGCGGCGTAAAAACCCGTAAGTTCAATGCCTTTCATATATGCATAATATGGGTTATGCAATGCATAATGGGCTCAATACTTGCATATACTACTGTGGCAACCTCTGGTGCGGCGTAAAAACCCGTAAGTTCAATGCCTTTCATATATGCAAAATATGGGTTATGCAATGGGTGACTATGTCCCCCTTTGAGGGGACAGTCCCTCTTTTTGCAACCTTTATCCCCCCAAAAAATTGCTGTCTTGGGGGGACGCCGTAATGTCCCCCTTTCAACCTTTTCTTTTTTTAATGTAATTACTACAGTTTGTCCTTAAAAATTGGAGACTAATTTTTTTTTTAAATGTCAGCAATAAATAACGTCTGAATAAAAACAATGTCATTGATAAACATAATTTATTATTTCCTGTTATTGGATATACTCAAAGATCAAATCAAGCCAAAATACGCCAACGAATGACATAAGAATTTTTTTTCTTTTATAATAATTTAAAGAATAATTTTCTGTTTAAATTTTCAGCAATAATATCTGAATCAAAACACTAATTGATAGACCTTAAAGTGTCTGAATAAAAAACACTTATTGATAGACTGTCATTTATCATCACTGTAATTGAATATATATATGTATTAACTTCTGAATTTATAACGACTCAACATACGTGCAAGTGCATATGGTCTTACGATATACTTTTGTCCCCCTCATGCAAGTCAAATAAATGGGCACCCTAGTTATGCAATGCATAATGGGTTGAATACTTGCATATACAACTGCCACAACCTCTGGCGTGGCGTAAAACCCCTGTATGCCCCAGGGGTGAGATCGCTTGAGATCACTAATGGCCCATAATTATATATTATTATGTATATATATAAATGTATATAATGTATATATTATATATAATAACACATAAATATATGTATATATATGTATATATATTATATAATATACATACATATATATATATATATATATATAATATATATATATATATATATATATATACTGAAAATGGCTGTCTAGCTGTGTATCTACAATATGTAAATGTGTGTGTATAACTTTATGTATGTATATATATATATATATATATATATATATATATATATATATATATATATATATTTATATCAATTCGGGTAAAAAATTAAGTAGGCCTGAACACTCAAACATAAAAAATCACGCAATCAATGGCAAGGTAGAGGTTAAGAAACAACACTTCTATATTTTAGGCTCAGTAAAAGACTCTGATTACCTAACCACTCTAGAGTCTTATATATTAAACGTCTTGTTCCCTCATTGTATAGTGGAGTTTCATCTTCTCCGCGTTCTCTGGCATAGTTAACATTTTAACTTCTACCTCCTTCCTTCTCAACTAACGTTTGGTTGTTTTGATTAGTATTTGTTTTTTATTGTACACTTCGTTTTACTTGTCAATTTTTAGTCCTTTCTGTCAATTTTAAGTTAATTTTAGTCTTGTATCTTTTACTATATTAAGAATCCTGCTCTTATTTAATGTAATATGTTTTTATCTCAAACAGACTGAAGATGCACATTGAATGTGCGAAAACGTCTCAAATAAATGTTTCTTCTGATGTGGTTGTCTGTGATTTCCTGAATGGATATGTGATATACTTACATAGACTATAGACTATAGACTATAGACTATATATATATATATATATATATATATATATATATATATATATATATATATATATATATATATATATATATATATAAATATACATACCATACATACATACATGCATATATATATATATATATATATATATATATATATATATATATATATATATATATACACAATCTCACTTTCCCATCACACAAGTCTTAATGACACAGGATAAACGGAGTTTAAACCGACACAAGTTTATGCGTCCAGAATGTGAGTAGTTAACTGATTCTTTCCATCGTTCCTGGCTCCGCCTCTTCTTCTTCTGAATTCCTTTTAAGACCACCCTTAAATATATATATATATATATATATATATATATATATATATATATATATATATATATATATATATGATGTATATGTATATGTATATCTATATATATGTATATCTATATCTATATCTATATATATATATATATATATATATATTTATATATATGTAAGTGTTTACATAATAAAAATATGGAATGTTAGTCCATATATATGTTTAAAACTAAAGAGGTCAACCAGATTGCTTGCAGGAATGTGATCAGACTAGAGACGCTAAAGAGACGTATACAATAAGTATGTAGCTAAGATAACATGCCGTCACCTGTAGTCCATTCAATGTTTATAACATTAGTCCAAGCTCCCTGCTTGAGACAACTACCCCGACCCTATTATTCAAACGGCCTACGTGATCTGTAGCGTGTCTCATTCGATTGTGTGTTCGTATGAAACTATGTCATCTGATAGTATGTTCATATGTTCGAACTTACTGTCTGTTCCTTCATAACTTGTAACAGAGATGGTAGACAGGCAGAACAGAGTTAGCTATCGTCATTAGAAGACCTGTACCTCTTTACCTAAGCTTTTATCATGTAGAGAATAGGATAGCCATCATCATTGGCAGAAGCGATCAGCTATCGTCATAGAAGACTTGTACGATCATACCTGATCTTCATCATGTAAAACTTCAGAAGATTATACTATTTTTATACCTTGTTTTCTACAACCTCACCGAACCATGAGTTCAACACATCGTCGTAAAGATAATACCGACTTCGTAAGTGATCTACAAAACCCCAGACACTCCATTGAAGATGGAAGTGCAATACCAACCGACTTAGCGTATAGATTATCGCTAGTCTAACATTACCTCATAGGGCGCCTTATCATAAGGCACCAGCCCTAATAATTGTGGCCAGCGGACCAGAAGAACTCTACAACGTCCTACGAAGAAAAAACAGAATAATAAATCAGAAGTCAACGACGACGAAAGCAGCAGATTCTTCAAGCAACCTAGTATCATCATTAGTGAGCGACTTCAGAAAACAACAAGATTCGTCAAGCCAACTTAGTATCATCGTTAGTGAATAACTTCAAGAAACAAAACCGACGTGTCCTTTTCCTACGGCAACGGAAGCTTCGTCTCTCAATAGAATCATTCAAGAAAACATCGTTAGTGAGCGTTCCGGCACTGCAAGAAACAAACCGAACGCGTCTGCAGCATCGGATTTTCAAGGGCTCGAATCATCGAAACAACGCGCACGGGGGAAACTGAAGCCAAACCAGGTCGTCCGCTAAATAGAGGAGGACCAAGGCCGTGTGTCGTTATCGGAACACCGTGACTTCCCACAAAAGCAAGCTAAGTACAATTTTTTATTCATTGGAGTAACTTTGAGTGTTTCCTTTGCAGTCGAATTTCGTTATTCCTGTGGCTGAAGTTACGAGACATTCTTAATCTTACTTTTTTACAGAAATTATCTACATCATTGAGATTTCGCTACTGCGAGTTTTTTATCTTTGAGTGTCTGTTTCCAGAAGTTCTACTGAAGTATCATAATCATATACTATGTTAATTTTATCATTTTGGGTGATTATTAATCCCTTACGTAACAAATCATATTAAACAGTGAATATGCGTTTACGCAGTGGACGTCTGTATTTATACAGATGCATGGATAGGGTCGTTAAGCACCGTAGTGATTAGAAAACACACAACAACAGTGGAACACCCGTACAATCTATATAAATTAGAGGTAACACTATTTCGGTCTTGACAATAAATGCTTCCTTTGCAAGTCCCGATCGCAGTTTTAGCCTTGAGTTTTTTTTGAGTTATATAAAATATCGAACCTCAATGACTCAACTTACTTTAAATATGGCTGGATTGCAAGGAATAACATGTCTGTAAAAAACTTTCATCAGGCTAAATGCGCTGACCAGGATCCCTCTACTATTTCAAATTTTAGCAACGAATGAAGTACAAACAGTTAAGATTGAATGCAGTAAGAGATAACTCGTCTTATTAGTAATCGCTCAGTTCCTAATAGTTCGTCATTCATTGCTTTATACGTAACCAGATACATAATGCTAAAAACACACAATACGTTTGCCGATGGTAATAAAGAGAAGGATCCTAATTATTTTACGAAAAAGAAATAGAAACAGTAGCCCGTTCAGAATCAAACAAGCAAACTCGGTGACTGTGTCACCTAGTCAAGCGGTCAAGGTTAGTCAAAAAACTGCCGAAGTGTTCAAAGCATAGCAAATTCCACACAATAAGCGACTCTAGCAGAGTGGGGAAAAGCGATGTTGGTTCATACCAATATCTTTTGAATTAAAAAGGATTTTTTTTTTCCTATGAAACACACGACCGTATAAGTAATCAGAGCAGGTTTTCGTTTTTTTTTTGTTTTTTTTTTAATACATAAGTTATAATATACTGGTGGATTAAGCCCGACTGTACGCGCCGTAAAAATTAGAATATCTTGTTTTATTTCTTTAATACACGTAATACTCTTGTATTTACGGACTCACCGTCTGTTGTTCGAACTTCCTAATGAGAAGTCCGGATAAGCGAGCGTTTACAGATACCTCTATAGTTTAATAAAAAACGTTTGATCTGTATGTAGTGTAATTGTAAGATCCATCTAGGGTATACATTTATTATTATCTTACATCCTGCAAAATAAGGCGTGTTTATCAAAGGAAAATCCTATAAACCTTCAACATATTTAAAATCCGTTGAACAAAATGAGACAGTTAATCAAATAATAACTTATATAAAGGAACTATACATTTGTCTCATAATCGTAACATTGTTCAAATGACCCAACAGAATTCTCCCACAACCGCAGTCGCAATTTGCACGCAAAATCTCGAGAGCATGCACCCTCGAATGTCTTAGTGTGTAAAAAGTCTTTGCTGGAAAGAAATTTTAATCCTTCCCGACACTCTGAAAATATAACGATTTCCGCGACAAAGCCCTAAAAGTATACATATCGTGGATACGGAAGTTATAAATATCATTTTTGTTATTGTTGCTAATTTTAATCACGCCCAACCAGTCGTGGATGAATCTCTCTGATAATCTATCTAAAGTAATATCCGTAAAGTCATTCAAGCAGAGGTGATTCAGCAGAATTTTTTTTATCTTCTACCTGAATACCAGGAAGTTTCTCCACTAGCGATGTCTCTGGGAGAAAAACGGTGTCATTGAAAACAAAACACGGTCTAAGGACAAACATAAAGGCTATATACGTACCTTCGTGTAGACTCTCAATGAAATTTCAAATAGAGATAAATGACGAAGTTGAAAAATGTAGTAATAGGAGCCATTAGGAAATCAAATAAGCCCATATAATTTTTCCCTCAAATGTCATGCCATAAAAGATCGGACTTGGCGTATCTGCGTAGATTCTGTCGCTTAAACAAGGAAACGACTTCCGATAGTTTTCCAGTGCGATGTACCGACGACATCTTTATCTCTGTTGAGGTTAAGAATAAATTTTTTTTCACCAACTTGGACTTACTTAAAAGTTTTACCTGATACCATTACCTAAGTGATTGTACCTCATACACCGTTTTTTTTGTTTTTTCAGAACACACCAGGGGACATTATCAATTTTTACGTATGCCCCTCCGGCTTACGTTGCGCCCCAATTACAATATAGTGTTTGGAGACTTTTAGGGGATACCCTACATGCCTATATGGATGATCTTGTAATCTTTTCTAATACCTTAGAAGTACATTCACATAAAGTAGAGCTAGTGCTACAGAGACAAAGACATAATCTCAGAGTAAAATATCTAATGTGAGTTTTTTAAAACCGAACATGTTTATCTAGGTTTTATGTGTCTGGTCAAGGTCTTAAAAGTAGTCCATGGTAAGGTGTCGGCTATTCATAACTTTCCGGTACTTATTACAAGTAAAAGGGGGATACAGCACTTTTGCGCTGTAGTGGGTATTACAATCGTATGTAAATATGTAACTCTTCAATCATGACAGCTCCTTTAACAGATCTTTACGAAGAAGAGCGTAGATGATTATGGTCTAAAAGCATCAACAGGCGTTCGATATCTTAAAAGCGGAATAATGCAGCTTACCTAACTTAAAAATCCCTGATTTAAATAAGGAATTTTTTTTATTGCAACAGACGCCTCAGACCAAGGGGTAAGAGGGATACTACTTCAGTAATATGATAAACAGTCTTCCCTATGCTTTTTATTCATGTAAACTAAAGCCCCTCTGAAAGTAAATATGCAGTAATAGCAAGGAAGGGCTAGGTATCTTTAACTCACTAGTACATTTTAAGTTCATAATCTATGGCTATCCTGATAAAGTCCTTACTGAACATGAGTCCTTTACCGAGTTTTTTCAAAGGCTTTAATCACAGTCCAAAAGGAACTCGGTGACAAATGATCATTCAGGTCTTGGAGCCAAGATAAGATATCTACCTGGGAAAGCAAATATCATAGCTGACGCATATCCCGCAATCCCGCACCATACTGCAAAGAACCATTAATTAGACTAAAAGATATAGAAACTCCGTACCTATTGTTAAAACCGTATCTAACAAGAAAATTCCTTAAACCCAAGAGATCGCGAGCATTGAATATCTGGGTTGGAGCGCAGAACTGTTACAAACTGAACAAAGCAAGAGTCAACAGACATAACCCAAACAATAAACACTTCGAAACGGAAACAGAGTCCAGCATCAATAACACCAAACAATAAACACTTCGTCTAAACGGAAACTGGGTCAAGCGGCTAGCATAAACAATACACACTTCGAGCAGAAACCCTAAAGCAAAAGTATATTTAAAGTATGTGTATCAGAATAATGTAATCAAATGTAATATATGTAGGTCTGTGACGAGGTAAACCCGAAGAACACAGCAGATGACTAACGACCAGGTATTAGTAATAATCTCTTTCATACCAATCGTCATAAACTGGTTGCATTCCGTCATCCAGGGTTCCCTACTATGTCACAGAAAGCCAAATCACTATTTTACTGGCCTACAATGCTTACAGATATAAAAAGCACATAACTGATTGTAACACGTGTCATGAAGACAAGGGACAACTAAGACACCTGTCAGTTTAGGAGCCTATCCTGTGCCAATCAATCCTTGAAAGAATATACGTAGTAATTATTAACAGAATTACGAGTCTGAAACAGAGGGGGAATAAAACACTTCTTAGTGTTAATAGTTCCTTGACACGTTATATAGAATTAATAGCACTAAAAACAAACACCGCAATTGAGTGCGTTAGGAATATTTATGAGTGCTAAATCAGTAAATATGGAATTCAAACACATAATAATCTGTGACTCGGGTGTTGTAAATCATCAATAATCTCCTTAACACGTTGTGTGAATTCCTTTCCATTAAGAAAACCAATAATATATTTTATCACCCAGAGTCAATCGGTTTGGTAGAATAACGGATAATTAAATAGGAAGTGTCAATGTCTTACGAGTTACAACTCGTGATGTTGGATCCGAACTGGATTATAGCGGTTCTCGCGGTTTTAAATACCTTTATCATTTGATATCTTGTATCTATAGAATTGATGCCGCAAGTAGCCTTATACGGTTACGCCGAGAACACTTTTCCACATATCAAGCCAACCATTAATTTATCAAAGTATATAAAAAAAATATATAATAAATAAATATAAAAAAATAAATAAATATGGATACAGTGGAGTCAATATAATACACTCGTAAGAAGTCGGAAGGGTTACAAATTTATAATAAAAAAGGAATCACGATAATATCATAAAGCAAAACCGTAACCATTAAATATCCAATATATATGCATAAATAGATTTGAACTCTAACTTAACGCTTTAGTATGACAAATAAGCTAAAAGTTTCAAAACACATATCAAAACCTACTGACATATTGTCTGTCCCGGTGATTTATATTCGTAGTCAATGAAAAAAAAAAAAAGAAATTAAATAAATAAATAAATAAATAAATAATAATAAATAAAATAAATAAAATAAAATAAAAGAGATTTTAAAGTCAGGAAGTCTAGAAGAAATGTTATCTATGGAATAATCCTATATGAAATCTTATACAGGGCTAATAATATTATAGAATTTGTATGGAAACCTTTTTCATATAGTTTGAATAAGGAATATTTATTTAACATAATGCCAACATGAAACTAATATGTTGTTCATTTTGGTACTGTTGTTTTTTTTTTTTTCAGACATTCTTCTCATGCGGGTGAGAATTAAAACACTAAAATATCATTTGAAAATACTAAAGTCGTATCTCTTACAGCAAGTAACGTAACTCTTAGCTGGCTGAGAGCAATCTCCTGCCAAGTGACGACGTCATCATTGCCGTATCAGCATTTTGTTCCTTTTACCTCAATAATCTGCTTACAGCAGGCGTTCATCTGTGTGTCGTCTCTGCTTGCAAAAGCAGATTGACTGGAGAAAGGAATGCTCAGCTCATGAACTTCACATGTGGTTCATAGGTCACATGACAGGCCACATAACATATTCTTATCCGTGTGTGTAATGCAAGTAGTTAAGGAACTTGCAATCATTTTAAAATTAATAAACAAAATAAGGAAATAGAGTTTCTATAACATCAAAATGAATATCTTTCTGAACCTATAGACATTTAGAAGTATCACGATATGGATATGGATTATTTACTTGCAACATTAGCCTATTACAATTCAAGTAAAACATCATGGAAAAGGGAAAATGTCACATTTTCTTGAAAAACCCAAAGTTTATATAGAAATTAGTTACATAGTGGGTTTTTTCGTTGCATCTCCTACCTATTAATAATGTTTTAATAGTTAACCTCAGAAGATGCGCACGAGAAAATTGAATATGAAACTTTTGTTAGGGCACATAGAATCATGATTAATCTCTCTTGACTCTTATGTTGCCTGGCAATCTTGACAATTAGCTCCGTTTTCCACTTCTTTGTCTAGTAACTTAACTACCAGTAATATCGAATTTTCTTTGAGATTCGTAATGATATCTATTTATTTTTTTATAATTATGGATATTTTTACAAGTCATCATAGACCTGGATAGGTTCACTCATTGTTAATGCCATGGATAAAAAGTTTGTACAGCGGACTCTTTTGAATTCCAAAATATCAGCGAATTCATGTGGGTTTAAGTCTGGTCTAAATGGCTCTCTCCCCTCCCCTGTATTTGGATGTCGTCTGAATTTACTTTGCCCTTGTGACAAGTATAATTTCACTTGCAGGCTGATTAATGGAACCTGGTTACAGTATCCTGCAGTACGAGAGTTTCACATAGCAACTTCAAAAAATCGTTCGTCGCAGCGGACGACTACAGTCAAGTAACAACCGCCTACAATGTGAAAGGAATTTCATGGACTTCTTCGACCGACACCGTATCTCGTCGTTAATCTCGTTTTAATAATGCGGATGCTCCAGCGCTGTCGGAATTCGACTACAAAAACGGGACATACTTCCGACAATTACGACCCGAATGGATATTCAACTCTACTTTGCTGGCGAAGGACTCGTGCTGGGATGATCTATTCATCGCGAACGTAATCGTGTAGCTTAGGATGCAGAGAATAAGTATGAGCGCAAAATGGAACGTTGGAGGCCCGCCCAGGCAAATTTTCCCCTTGTTTTAACCATTGAAAAAAAGGCCGTTTCATTTGGTTAAAGGTGTTGTCTGGAACTGTGTAATGGACGAAAAGTTGTTCGAAAGCTAGTTAAAAGTGAGTTGTATAACCTCGGTCATGTATCCTATATATATAAAGTATCATGTATCCTATATATAATTGATCATAAATAACAGAATCGAAATATATTTTTTTGCGTGTACGCACTAGGAATCTATATATAAATGATCATAAATAACGGAATCGAAATATATCTTTGCGTGTACGCAATAGGATCTATTTAAAGTGCACATATATTAATCATAATTATATGAATCCATATACATATGTATAACAAATCAGGTAGAACCTATAATCAATCTGTTACCTTTATCTTCCCAATATCTGCAGTTATTTATGAGTTAGTATATAATTATGAATCAAGATATATAACATTTAGCTATAAAATCAACGAGTCAATCAGCATAAACATTAATAACTTTATCAATTCATATATGAAATTTTTTATCAGTTAAATATGATTTTTATCATGTTAATCTTCATTCTATGCAATTATCAGAGTACATTAGTATTTTTCTGTAGCATAAGTATCTTAAAGAGATGAAGTGAAAAACCAAACTGTATCATTATATATCATGTGATCACTATTATTTACCAATATCATTGTTTTATATTTTATTACTTGAATCAATTCGTGTACACCATGAATTTTTATTTACTTATCTATATATATATCTTCACATAGTGTCTGTATCACACTCCTATAAGTCAAATGCAAGTCAAGTTTGAGTAATATTCAGTAGTTGGTTTTGGTAGCTGACCGAGCTAATGTAAGTGTTTACATAATAAAAATATGGAATGTTAGTCCATATATATAAGTTTAAAACTAAAGAGGTCAACCAGATTGCTTGCAGGAATGTGATCAGACTAAGACGCTAAAGATGACGTATACAATAAGTATGTAAGCTAAGATAACATGCCGTCACCTGTAGTCATTCAATTGTTTATAAACATTAGTCCAAGCTCCCTGCTTGAGACAACTACCCCCGACCTATTATTCAAACGGCCTACGTGATCTGTAGCGTGTCTCATTCGATTGTGTGTTCGTATGAACTATGTCATCTGATAGTATGTTCATATGTTCGAACTACTGTCTGTTTTCCTTCATAACTTGTAACAGAGATGGTACACCAGGCAGAACAGAGTTAGCTATCGTCATTAGAAGACCTGTACCTCTTTACCTAAGCTTTATCATGTAGGAGGAATAGATTAGCCATCATCATTGGCAGAAGCGATCAAGCTATCGTCATAGAAGACTTGTACGATCATACCTGATCTTCATCATGTAAAACTTCAGAAGATTATACTATTTTTATACCTTGTGTTTTCTACAAGAACCTCACCGAACCATGAGTTCAAACACATCGTCGTAAAGAGAATACCGACTTCGTAAGTGATCTACAAAACCCAGACACTCCATTGAAGATGGAAGTGCAATACCAACCGACTTAGCGTATAGATTATCGCTAGTCTAACATTACCTCATAGGGCGCCTTATCATACAAGGCACAAGCCCTAATATATATATATATATATATATATATATATATATATATATATATATATATATATATGGCAGGCGTTAAAGTTTACCCAATTATGAAGAATTAGGGTGGTCTTAAAAGGAATTCAGAAGAAGAGGCGGAGCCAGGAACGATGGAAAGAATCAGTTAACTACTCACTTCTGGACGCATAACTTATGTCGGTTTAAACTCCGTTTATCCTGTGTCATTAGACTTGTGTGATGGGAAAGTGAGATTGTGTGTTTTACAATAATAATTAAGAACAAAAAAAAAAAAAAGTGTTTAACTTGCCCAGAATTCTAAAGGAAATCGAAATCACATATTTTCTCTACGTGATTTGCCTCCTGAGAGACCAACCAAGAAGATCGAGAATTTGGCCAGTATGCAGAAACAGTAGTCCAGAAGAATAGAGAAGTATTGAAATTTATTATATGATAAGTTCTTAATAGATAGAAACTCAACGCTGTGTAGATAAAGAGTACCACCATATACATATAACAAATAATAACCAAAAGTAAAAGGGAACGAAGAACTTCGCAACATAAAAACTGGCGGTAGCGAATATGGGATTCTAAGTGCAAAAGACCAACGCGTTATAGTGACTAAACACACCACCGACACAGTGGAGATGTAAAAGGCGGAGAAAATATAATACCTCCCGACAGACATATTAATTGACTTATCGCTGAGAAAAGCGGGAGCGCATAGTGATTAGCGCTACAACAATGGAACCAACAAACAACGAAATTTCGAAGGCACAAACATTCTACAATTGAAGAAAAGAATCACCGAGTTCAATAACTCGAAGGACGAAGAAAAGGAATTCATCGAAGCATAATGAACTATATCTCCTGGACTGGGCACCCGCCTAGACTCACAACTTCATATCAGAGAAGAGGGTGATTGAAAATTCATCAAGTGGAAGTGACCTACTTCTCCCAGTGGCGAAATGCAGTGAGAAGCTACAAGATTAGTGGACGTCCGTTATGGTGTAGTCCATTGCAGAATTCCACAATCCCCGAGCCAACTTGACTCTTCATATTATCGGAAAAACAGGAACTTCAAATTCAGCACAGCAGAGCTTCATAACAAACCATTGACTGAATTCTTCAATCAACATAAAGAGCGCTAACCATCATTACGGTAGAGATAGCGCCCAATTCACCAACAGCGCCAACAGTCATCACGAAAGAGAACGGTGGTGACGGCAGCGAAAAATTTACAAGGCAGCGCGGAAGTGTTTGACGCAACCAAGAAACCAAATAAGAAGAGCAAGTTTGAAGTATCCTAATAGATTAACGTCTGATGATAAATCAAAATAGAATTTTCTCACACCGCACTGCTTAATGATAATAGTAATGCTTTTCTATTTTTTTTGCTGTAATTTTGAAAAGAAAATCATTTTTTTTCTTCCTTTGTTGTTATGTGATCTAGAACTATAAAGATATTTGATCTCAGTTTATGAATGATTCGCAAAGTGCAATGGTGTGAATAAAGAATAACGGCATGTACTAATGTTAATGTTTTTCCAAATTGAAGGAAGAAAACGTTAGATGTAATCATATAAGAAAATTATATAGGCAAGATAGGGACTACATAGTAGGATAAGACTTCTGCCAACGTGAAGATAATGCAAGGTCAACAATGAATATATTTTTTTAAATTGTATCTTAGTCCTGCTGTAGTAGGAAATGAATAAAATTTTAATGAAAATTAATAACCATGTTGCACGTAGCAGAAACTCCAAACTCGGACCATTATAGTCTACGCCCAACCCCTAACCGACTATCGTGACTGAAGAGTCAGACAAAATTTCCTCCACAACGATCACGTAGTGAGAGTCCACACACAGTACCGCTTTTCGACAGTAGTGAATATAAACACGACTAGTGTGATTGTTTCTAGCCATAATAACAGTACTAACCAATTAATAGTACCTAGGTATTCTAGAATGGCACAGGCTGCTGTAATAACACCGGCTATACGCTTTTGCGGTAATGTAAAGAAAACGGTCATCCAGAGAAGAATAAATTAGAATCATACTCTGTGTCGCACTGGATAGCCGACACCGAAAGCCGAATTTCATCCGTTGGAATCACCGATGAGCACAAGAAAATATAGATGAAGCTTACTCTATGTTAGCTCAGAGAAGGGAGACGCTCCATCGGACCCTAAATTCATTCAGGTTCAAGGAAATCAAAACTTTTACAGAATTTAAGAAATGTGTTTTGAAATTTGGAGCCTATCACTCAGCAAGATCGATGGTACAACCTCAGTAAGTGTTTACACCAGAAGTATGATGGTAATAGTATAGCGAACCTCCAAACTGATGTAGAAGATGCCATCCATAACTTAACTAATGATTTAAAGAGAACATTGGAAAGTATATATTGGCAATTGCAATAATTTTACTGATGATGTAGCAATTTTATTTAGTGTTTTGTTTAAGATAGGTATTTAAACTACATTGCCTATGGTACAGTACATGAAGCTATCGGGGAGGAAGATAAAAGAGTTTTTAAGAAACAAGAACCTAATACCAAGAGTGATAGTCTCGTAGCTTTAAAGTTCATGCAAAGGGAATTGCGAAAAAGAAAACTGAATCTAACAAAGGAATTTACAGGTTTTGTAAATAATGGAAACACGGGTAAAAATTGGAATAATTTTCAGAGAGGAAACAGACAATGTTCCAGACAGATCTAGAAAATTTCAACCATAGACAACAGGGGAAACAAGATCCTAGGAATAATCATAAGAACGGCAATGGTAGATTTTTCCAAGCAAACAGAAATAGTAAATATAGGCCTCAACAGCCCAGGGGAAATCCAAACAATGGTCATCAGACTCAAAGTTCAAACGGGCCAACCCATAGTCAGAGTCCAGGAGATAATAAAACAAAATAAAAGACAAGAACAAAATTGTGCCAATTGTGGTTATTCCAACCATGCAACTCAACATTGATAGGCGACCAAGATATTGTTTCCATTGTAATAGAAACAGGTCACCTAACCACAGAAGTGTTTGTTAAGTAACAATCATACAAACAATAATGCTCAAATAAGTACACCCCAACCCCCCAAAATAATAATCAGACGCTGTGACAATTACAGAAAGGGGTAGTACAAAAGAAAGCCTCCTTACCAATTAAGAATAAGAATGAAATAATCACTGTAGATACGGAAGATACATTCAAGTTGCCTTTTGAAGAAAATAGGGAGATGGTATTTTCAGTAAAGGATAGTAAAATATGCCAGGACGATTTACCTATCATCCAAACAAGAATTAATGGTAAACAATGCTCAATATATTTAGATACAGGCAGTACAGTAAATATTATTGATAACAAACATTAATAAGACATTTAGGCTTTGCAGATTCAGAAATACAAGGTCCTGGTAGAAAAAATTATTAGAGGAATAGCAAGAAAACAGATTAACGCTTTGGGTAATGTCCACACTGGACATAGAGATTTTAGACAAAACTTTTAAGGAAGTGTTTGTAGTATAAGAAGAAAGATTTTATCCTACTCAAGCTCTGTTTTCATATAAAGCTATGAGGAGATGTAGAATAATGTTAGATTGTGGAGAAAATAAAATCATTCACAACGCAGAAATAGAGAAAATGTGTTTTCGGCTACAAGAAGGCAAGTCTTGCATAAATCTGATCAATAAATGGATAATAGTGAAATAAATAGTAGAGATACAATTTTTGAAGAAATTTTATTAGTCAGGAATAATCCTATGATAGATTGTGCACAAATAAATAACTTTAATAATGCAAGCCTTGATACTCAGAGCTTTGAACAAATTATTGCATTTGAGCAAATGGATGAAGATGAATCACAGATTGATTATGAGCATTCAATAATAGATGAGGATGAATCAGAAATTGATTGGACATATATCATAATGGATGAAGGAAGAAAAATATATCAATGAGGTCCTGTTATTGGGAAAAATAAATAAGACTGAATTAAATTCAACAATACTATTGGATGAAAGTTCAGATGAGGAAGAATATAATTAATTGGTACTGCAGATGACCATACTGTCAGATTTATGCTTAACAGAGAAGAAGTTTTTGTACCAGCAATGCCTAACCAAGGTTTGTCTTAGAGCTAAAACAGACGAGGACTTGCATGAACAGATGTAATGCTAACTAATGAAGACTTACCTGACTTTGTTAGGATGGACAATTCCCTATTTCACATGAATGGTACTAATTGCGAGACATACGTCCCAGAATTATTTAGACAAAAGACTATTACTAAGAATGGTATAGAGTTTTGTACAGAATTGTAGTGAATAATCCTTTACTAACACTAGGTGAGAAAGCATTCTTCTCTTGCACAGAACAAAGTTCATTTTAGATAAGAACTCTCAAATATTGGAGAGGTATAGAAATGGTCATTGCTTTAGAAGGAGATAAGTTAGGAAGAACAGATACTTTGCAGCATAAGATTTTAATGCAAGATGGAACTAAGCCATTCTATATACCTAACTTTAAGTTGCCAATAAGTCAAAGACCGATTATAGATCAGTTTAATTGACGAAATGAAGAATGATGTCGTCGTTGTCCCTTCTAAATCACCATATAACTCACCTCTCTTGTTAGTTCCAAAGAAAGATGGCAGTTGGAGAATGGTAATAGATTATTGGATATTAAATTCACAAACCATCCCGACAGAATGCCAATGCCTGTCATAAATGATATGTTAGCTCAATTAGGTGGGAGCAAAAATATTTACATCATTAGACGTGCTCGGTGGATATTGGCAGGTACCCTTAGATAGAGATTTCAAGCCCTTACAGCTTTTAGTACTCATAAGGAACATTTACAGTTTGAAGTCATGCCCTTTGGTCTTACATCAGCCCCCTTACTAGAAATGTAGTCATTTCTAGTAACGACTTGGATAGTCCAATTTAAGATATTAGAAATAGTGTTAGAAAGACTGAGGAGCGCAGAATTGAAGATAAAAATTAAAAATGTCAATTCATGACGAGATCATTAAGTATTTGAGGACATGTCATCACTGAAAATGGACTGTATATGCAGGAAGTTAAAATAAAGGCAATTGTAGCACATCCAGCTCCTAGTAACTTGAAAGCCTTCAGAAGATTTGGTAAGGGATTTGCCACTATAGCCAAACCTTTAACAGATTTATCTAAGAAGAATGTATCTTATGAATGGAAGCAGAATATGAAAGGGCTTTTCAAACACTCAAAGAAATGATGACAAGAAATCCAATTTTAGTTTACTCAGATTTTTCAAAGAATTTTACTTAGCCTGCGATGCTTCCAGTACAGGTGTAGGTGCAGTATCAATGCAAAAGGGGAAAACAAAAATGAGAACAGTATATTATGCAAGTAGTTTTGAATGCTGCAGAAAGAAATTATAGCACTACCGAGCGGAAGTGCTTAGCTCTATGTTAGTCTTCTTCAATTAGTATCCTACCCTATATATCAGTTTTCCCCCTTTAAAATTTAAAGTTTTTTTGTTTTTTTTTTTTTTTCCCCTAAGGTAAAACCTTACATCCCCCTCACTGTTACGTTTGTTTACCACTGCCAAATGTGGTGGTATGGTCAATCCTAACCAAAAATAAATAACGAAAGGCTAAATGAAGAACCAGCTGTACGTGACAATTGTGGAAAAAATAGCCATGGCATATGTATTGAAGTTCCTTGTTGCATTCATTGCGATGAATCTCACCCACCAACATTAAATGCTGTGTGAAATTTGTTTTTTTTTGAAAAGTTCAAGCCATCAGAACAATGGAAAAAGTTATTTCAAAGAGGCCCGAAAAAGAGCTCTTCTGCTACATCACTACTTTTTTTTCTAGTCAACAGATGAAGCGGTTTGTTTTTACTTCTGTATAAAAGCTTGTTCTCGGAATTCAGTGTATTGTTTTCGTCCCTCCGTTGATGCGTTCCAGTTTAAAATTTGTTTCTTCATTGGTAAGTGCTTTCCTGTTTTAAATTTGATCATTAGGTCATGCTCTAGTAAAGAGAGAGGGTTATGCCTGTTCATAGCGAATTTAAAAACTTTCATGATGCACTGGAAATTTTTGGTCACAGCATCCGAAAATGCATGATGTAGTCATATCATAATTTTTCAATCATTGCAAATTTTACTCATCATTTTCAATAATCTACAAATCTACTCATCATTTTCATAATTTCTACAAATTCTTCTGTGAGGCATGTTCTTGAATGTGTATCATGCTTGATTACATAATGAAGAGCCACAACTGCTTACCTTCTGGTCATTCCAGTTATGCTTCCCTGTCCTTTTGGCGCCTTGTTATAGCACATCTCTAAACCTTGATCCATGCCTATACTGCTTAAATTATTCTCTCCATGTTGAAATAAATTAGACCCCCCCCCCCCCCAATTAAAAGATTGAAACTGGTATGTTCTCTTCAAGTTTCAGGCAATCTTCATAGTAAACAGAGCCCCATCTTGCATAATTTACCTTTCCATAGTAAAAGAATAATGACAGGGCTCTCTGAAGCTTCCAGTTTCCCTCCCTGTCTACCGGCTCTTATGTTATCTCAACATTGGGACGAGTTCATATACAAAAAAAGTTACAATAACAAGACTTTTGACTTCTCTGCCCTTTCCCTCTTGTATGGAAATCTTGCAAAGATGATGTACATCTTTTACTTTCTTTCTTGCACTGTAATAGCCCTTACAGAAATCCTTAAGCTGTGTAAAGAGTAACTGATATTTTTCATATTCTGTATTGGCAAAAAACTCACAAAATTGTATTCGTACATAACTCATGCAATTATAGCCATACCCCGAACCCCTTAATAGTGATTGCCTTTTAGTATATTCTCGACCACTTTTGGGCCGAATACTTCAGTTTTCTACCAGTGCTTCTACAATGCCGCTGTCCTCCAATGATTATTTTGTGTGGCGTGAAAGTTGCCTAAACCAAGAAAATATTTTCAAATTGAGAGTGAAACAACAAAAATTCAATTAGTAAACAGGTTTACAAATGACAAAACTTAGTGTAAAAAGTATTTTGAACAATATTGAACTCGTGTAATTTTTTCTAGAAGTACTCGTTTGTGTGATACAAATTTTCCTTCAAAAAAGGAACCAATTATTTTTGGCATAATTTTTACTAACACTACAAGTAAATGAAATTTATAAATGCAAAGGCTACAATTTTACACAACTTTTGAAGTCCCTTTCATTTTTTCTGGAAGTCCTCAATTACGCGAACAGGTAAATTTTTCAGACAACCGATATCGGTCTGGCGGCCATCTTGGAAAAAATCTCCCCAAAACAGAATCGCGTACCCAAGCTAAAAATCATTCCTAAAACATCATTGATTGATTGATTGAGAATTATACTGGCAATAATAACAACTAAGGTCGTTGATGCCAATAATACAAATGATTAAAGTATACAAAAAATTCTTTCGATACAGAAAGACAAAGGGGAAAAAATTTCAAATTGCATAGCATATAATAAAACTTAGTCGAAAAAAATACATAAATAAAATCAAATAGATGGAATCATATACACACACCCTTCCATACTAACAAATACACAACCATAAAAACTTTTAAAATATTAACAGACAAATATACTTTAAAAAAAACTATTTTAAAATAAAGTTAAAACTTTACTTTAAATTTATCTAAATAACCATTTCTTAAAACAATATTTGCCAAAAAAAAAAACCAAGACAGGTGCATGAAATTTTCAGGCGTTAGTAGTACTGTAATGACGCATATTCTTTGAGTTTTATGATCCTACAATGAAAAAAAAAAAAAAAAAAAAAATTTTTTTTAAGGAAATTTAAGTTTTTTTTTTTTTTTTTTTTTATAAAGGAATTTGTTGCTGGGAGAAAAACTACCTTTCTTGGAAAGAATTTGGTCTTTAAATATGTTGGGTATACCCCCTGGGGACATGCCACAGAAAAAAAATAATCAAAAATCGAACAGTATAAGTACATGCCACGAAAAAAAAAACAAGCAGCAAAATTAGCGAAAACCCCACGCAAAAATCAAGTACGGGCCAGGAAAAATTCCTGCAAAGTTAGACTTCGCTTTTTAAAGAAAACCTTCTTAGATTTTGTGGATATTATGTCACTTGAAAGCCGAAAACCCATAATAAGAAATTATTTATATAAGCTACGGCATAACAGATAACACGCAAAGCAAACACACACCCCCCCACCGGGGGCGGGGGAAAAATGCATTTTGTTTAATGAACATAAATAGTACCCGGTGAAAATGGATTTTCTTATGAAAATAATCATAGAAAACTACTTCGAGTAACTGTAGCGGGGACTAACCACATTTGAATTTAAACTTATTATTATTTTTTTTTTTTTTTTTTTTTTTTTTTTTTTTTTTTTTTAAACTATATCATCATCGGTTTCGCCCAACATATAATGAGATTTAGGGTTGTTTACACATTACCGGATCAGTTGCTCCCTACTTTGTTGTTGTTTTTGGTATCGCGACACCCAAATCCATCCGCCACGGTAAGTAGCCTTACTGTAACCCCTGTGGGTTAGTGTGCGCAGCGCAACATTACCTCTTGCCAGAACATGCCGTGCCTGCCAAGAATCTTAAAATATGCGGATAAGGTGCGAAGCGCCGTTCCGCCACGCCTTACTGACAGCACACACAAATCGATCGTCGCGGATATGTAGTAGCTCCCTACTTTGTTTGTTGTTGTTTTGGTATCGCCGCCATATTGGTTTTGGTGTTCTTCCGCCGATTTCGGTCGGCGGTCGAGTGGGCCCGCCAATCTGTAAGTGCTCCGAGATTTATTACGATTACTATATCACAATTATGATTTACTAAGAAATATTATTATTACTATTTATGAGTTAGTCTAACATTCATCATTACTATTCCCAAAAATACTAAAACCCTCCAGCTTGATATGTCTTGCCTTCCTTCCATTTCTTTTTAGCTTCCTCCGCAGTTGTTTTTTTTTCTTTTTTAGCGTTGTTCTTCTTTGTTCCCATATTACTGCTTCCCATCTTGCTTTCCTCTTTCTGTCGATTTTATCTGCTACAGAATAACTGATGCTTCCCACAGGTCGGTTAGACATGTCAGATAACATGCCCACGTTGAATTGTATAATTCCTTTTGCTACAGGTATTGCAGTCTGAGCTTCTGATGAAAGATATTTTTAGAGGCCCTACTCCCACCCATTACTTTATTAGAACACTCATTTGCATTCTGCGTCCTTCCTGTTCATCTTGCGAGGAATTCAGGTGTTGCCATCCTTTAATATCTTTACGAGGTCCACTTTTTTTATGCTTTCACGAATAGGATGATGCACAAGATCTTTATGTTTTCACTTTAGACACGTCTTTCCCATTCCGAAGAATCTTTTGGTAAAAACACCATTGCTCAGGGCAGTTCTCATGGTTTGCTTTGCTATTTGTGCTGGCACAGTGATCCAGGGTTGCAAAAATTTCTTTCCTCATTCCCATGACATCACCCCGGTTATTCAGTGGCTCCTCGGTAATAGTTCTGAAATGCTGTGATAACCTCACCTGTCAATGCACCAGCCGATCTTCCTCCTGCAGTTACTCCTATCTTTTTTTTGGTCCTGCATATAATCCCTAAGAGCTTTTCCCATCCGCTTTCCAGCATGATTGAGGCATTCTTCCATTGTTATTACAATGTCCTCTCCATAGATATTTTCATCCATTACTGCAATGAAAGCTTTAGAGTCCCCCATCAGATATGATGACGGTATACCTAAACTTACACTTCTCCACTGATCATCGAAATAACCGTTTCCAACCTTCCACCTTCATTGCAGGGGAACTAATGTCATAATTTTTCTGGCACCTCTCTTCATGTGCAGCATACCATTCAAGGTCTTCATTTTGGTGGCTGTTGCACACAGCAAAATTTTGAAAGTGTCATAATGTATCAGGGGGACTATACCATACTTTGATACAAAACTACGATGGAACCAGGTACCATCACAGGTAACTGCTATGTTCTTCACATCTTAGCATCCAAGAACAACTTCCCTGGCTCTTAGAAAGGGACTCCTCGCAGTCTTCAATGCCCCTCTTTTCAATATCCTTGGCAATTGAATAGAATGTTGAAGCTCCCATGATCTTCAAATTGAATATCATCTCAAAATCCCTGTATGGCTGTGTATCCTTGATTTCGTAATGCGAAATCAACCATCTTCACGTAATTCTTTCTGAACTTCAGCCTTTTATTTTTTTGCTACATGTGGGGCAGGTAAGATGGGAGAGAGATAGCTGCGCCATTCCTAGATTGCTCTCGACTTCAATTAGAGGTATTTTTCCCAACATTTGTTACACTTTGCCAAATAATTAGCAAGATATATGTTCTTGTCAATAATAACGTAAGAGGGCGTATCTCGTTGTCTATCAATCTTCCTCTTAAAATGAGACCGTAAAGCTCTTTTCATTATAGCAGGGGAAAAAATGTCATTTGTTGCTTCATCTTTGCTGTCATCATCTTCACTTTCATTATCTTCGTACCCATACCCCTTCCCTGGGAGTACTGGCCTGCGGCTGTTGTTGTTCATGTGTATCTTCTCTGGCCTCTATAGCAGCATGCTGTTGTTTTTGTATATCTTCTTTGGCCTTTATAACAACATGCTGCTGTTGGTAAATTTTTTTTTTTTCCCTCAAGGTTTTTCCATGTTTTTCCTTCTCGCAATTTTTTTCATTTTCTCTTTCTTCTTACTTGGCTTCATTGTGATAAGCTGTTATGAAAAGTAAGGCCAGCCACCTAAAAACCTATCCCTATTATTTGCCACTTTCTTTCTGACTTCCCTCATAGCCCGCCCTATGGCTACCACCTCGTGGCGCTGCCCTCAGGGTTTAGGATCTGTCACTGGAAAGAAAGGTCAGTAGGCGAAGAAAAAGTTATAGGAAAGGAATAATGAAAGAGTGTCAATATGTGCCTTGCACCAGTGAGACAAGACAAGTAAGTGGAAGGCTAGTAGCACTAGAAGGGTGCCTCATACGCCAGTCACACTCCCTCTGCCTGGAGCTAATGAAGGGATATCCGGGGGTATAAGGGAGTGATGATGGAGCTTGGAGTGTTGCCAAACTTGCCTGTGAATGTTTTCAGAGACATTCGGATAATTTCAATGCATAGTAATAGAAAATTATGACCGTCTGTGCTAATTTATGAAGAGGGATAGACGGGTATGGGGGGTTGAGGGGAGTTGGGTGAGTTTTCTTTCTTTGTTTCTTTTCTTAAAATGCTAAATAACCATCTGAGCATTGAAAATCACATAATTCTCCAAAAGCCGGTAACCAAGTGTGTGTGTGTGTGTGTGTGTTATTTATTTATTTATTTTTTTTTGTTTTTTTTGAGACGGGAGATGGCTTTCACATGTATCACTGTATTCTACTAGCCAAAGAAGACTTTTAGCAAAAAAATAAATAGATAAATAAATGAAATTTTTTGCCAAAATCACCCCTCATAACCCTACCCTACTCAAGATAATTAAAAAGGTTACCAATATTGCAATCAGGTCCCAATATTTTTAACGATAAATAAACTCCATTACTAAAATAGTGCAATCTTTCAATACCAAAACTATGCCACTTTCAAAATATGTTTGATAGTTAAAGGCACTAAGCAACCTTGGCAATAGGGCTGATAATCTCCACTCATCAAGGAACCGCGGGTAAGTCTAGTGTGTAGTTGGCAAATTTGCTCATTTTTTTATTCTCTAGCTGCCAATGAAAGTTCCAAGTATCTCTAATTTTTTACTGTATGACAGCGTATATATCTTTAGCAGGGAGAATAAAGTTATGGTTAATACATTTGTCAACTGCCTGTTTTGCTAGAGTGTCCGCTCTCTCATTCCCCTCAATGTCCAAGTGAGTGGGGACCCAACAGAACTTGATACCTTTTCCTCTGGGTTCTATAAGGAATATCCATTCTAAAATTTCAGTTACAACTGGATGAACTGAATTAAATAGAGTTAGTGCCATCAGTACACTTAAAGAGTCGCAAAAAAGATAAAATCTCTATCAGGATGTTTCATAATTTCCTCTACTGCCATTAAAATAGCATAACATTCTGAAGTAAAAATGGATGCCTCATCAGATAATCTAAAATTTCGAGTAAAATTCGGAAAAAACGCCCCAAATCCAATGCCAGCGCTGGATTTGGGGCCATCAGTAAAATTCGAATCCTTATGGCATTCCATATGCTCTAAAAAAGTATACTTTATCATAATGGACATCTCTGGCTTTGGATCTGTAAAACACTTACAGAAATCAATCTCCGGAAGTTTCCATGGAGGTATTCTAGAGAATTTGGCTGGCAAAATTCTGATTCTAGGGATTCCCAGGTCTTCTAATAATCTTAAAACTCTATACCTTAAGAGTTTAGGGTATCTAGGATGATTATGATAAAAAGACGTATGTTTAACATTAAGAAGAACATCACAAGTGAGCCTCTTTGGTATCCTTTGTATTCTATTCCAATACACGATCAGCAGTGATTGATGGAGAAAATCCAGGGTGCAATTTCCACTAATCCAATCTACTAGGAGACCAGGTATGGGAAAGGAGGATTTAAAGGCCCCCACTGACTAGTCATATTTCAGCATGATGTACCAAATCCAGAACTGACAATGCTGCTTTTTGATGCTGAAGAATATATTTCGCACCCATATCCTAGTTTGGAGGCAACTAATACCTTATACAGAATTAGAAGATGCTTCCTATCTGCTCCCCAGGTTGTTTGGGATAGTACTCTGATTACATTCAGAGATTGCAAGCATTTAATTTTCAAGTTTTTGATATGAGGTACCCATGTTAATTTGCTATCAAACACTGTAACCCCAAAAATCTAGTTTCTTCCTTGCAAGGAATTCTTTGTCCATACATGTACAAGTCTGGGTCCTGGGTGAACACCCCTTATCCTGCAAAAATGCATTGCTACGGTTTTAGAGGATGAAAATCCAAATCATCGTTTGGCGGCCCACTCTATCCTATTAATAGTCAACTGAATCTTCCTCTCTGCTACAACCATTCGAGATGCTGCAAATGAAATGGATAGGTCATCCACGAATAGGGTGTGCATAACTTCGCAAGGAATTGCTGGACTAACACTATTAATGGATAGTGCAAATAGTGTAACGCTAAGGACACTGCCTTGTGCAACGCCTTCTTTTTGAGTACGAGGTGATGAAAGTATTTCCCTACTCTTACTTTGAATTGACGATTATTCAAAAACAGCTTTAATGAACATAAGGAGTTCACCTTTGAGACCAATTTCAGGAATAGTTTGAAGAATGCTTTTCCTCCAAGTAGTATCGTATGCCTTCTCTAAATCAAAGAAAACTGAAATGTGGTGTTTTTAATTTTGAAGGCTTCGCATATTGATGCCTCTAATCTGGCTAAAACATCCTTACAGGATCTGGTTTTACAAAATATGAATTGAGAAGGATTAATAAGCCCTTTCTGCTCTAAAAACCATACCAAATGTACATTTACCATTTTTCCATTAATTTGCAAATACAAGATGTTAGAGCAATTGGGTGATAATTAGACATTATTTTTCTTTCTTTTTCGGGTTTCAAGAAGGCTAAAATGATGGCAATATTCCAAATATTTGGATTTGAACTATCTTTCCAAATTCGGTTCATTATGCCAAGTAAAGAAATAAGTTTAGTTTCCTCAGGAAGATGTTTTATCATTGAATATTGTTATATTGTCAATTCCTGGAGCCGAATCATTACATGTGGCTAATGCAGAGAGAAGTTCTCTTGAGCTAAAAGGCTGGTTATACGACTATGTTCTCACAGCTGTAAAATCAAGTACTCTGGTTTCTTCCCGAAGACGATATTGGTGGTGAATTGAAGTAGGATTTTTTCAATGAAATTTGGGCAAAATTATCTGCAAATGCTTCACTTAAATTTTCTGGATTTTGTAGTATTTGACCATTGCATTTTATTACTGGTGAAGGTAATGGTATTTGTTTCCCGGTAATTATCCTTATTTTTGTCCATACTTCTACTAGTTTAGTCTTTCCAAATGATCTTTGAAATAAAATCTATCCATGATTGACGCTTGGAAATAAAATCTATCCATGATTGTCGCTTGACCTGTTAACTTGGTATCTAAATTTAGCTCTTGCTTTCCTGTAGCAAACCAAGTAATAGTTGCAAGGATGACGCCGATACTGAGTGAAAGCAGCTCTCATAGCTTTCCAAGTGAATTTGCATGAACCATTCTACCAATTCATTAATTAATTATTATAAAGTTAAGATTTACCAGCCCAACGAGTCTAACCAGACTCTTACAGTGCTGGCCCGAAATCATTCGGGAGGAAATTATTTAAAAAATATGCTCATAAAATGTTATGTCTAAAACATGGAAAAATGGTAAAATGGAATGAAGTTAATGAATTATAATAAATAATGATAAATGAGGGGATTGTTAAGTGATATATGAGGTTGGAATTAAAAATATGAATTGAACTTATAAAAGACTGAAATAGATAAAAATGACAAAAGTCATCTATTTAAAACAGTATATGTTAAATCTTATTAATCAAATTAGTCTTTTTTAAAAATATTAATACTCTATATAAAGAAAAATGATCCGATTCTGATAGTATTTCTGATAATGATTCATTGCCTAAATATAAATTTCTTTCTCTATTAAAAATTAGGCATTCACATAAAATATGCTTGACTGTTAAAATTGTATTGCACACATTGCAATGAGGGATGTTCCCTTGTGCAGTTATCATTAAATACTCGTGAGTTAGTCTTGTGGCCTATTCGTAATCTTGTTAATATTACTTCAGCTCGTTTTTCATTTTGTACTGATGTATTCCACAAGTCTACTTTCTGTTTGATGCACTTTAATTTATTGGTGTCTGCTTCACTATCCCACAGATTTTGCCATTTTGTTTTTATGCACTGCTTCACTGAGTTTATATAGTCTGTAGCAGGCAATTTATTGTCAAAAATTGGTGAATTTATCCCAGACTTGGCCTTTTCATCTGCCTTTTCATTACCTTGGATTCCAACATGGGCAGGAATCCAGCATATTTCAATGTTAACCCCACGTGAATATAATTTATTATTTGATGATTTGTTTAATTTCCTTTACTAAAGGGTTCTTATGTGAATAACTCTTGAGGGATTCAACTGGGCTTCTTGAGTCAGAATATATTACAAATTTAGTATTCAGTTTATTATTTGACAATTTTATTTGATTGATTGCCAATATAATTGCTGTTAACTCAGCAGTAAAGACAGTTGCTTCAATTGGCAATGAATTCTGACTTATTTTGCATGATGACACTGCAGCACAACCAACTCCTGCCGAAGATTTGGATCCATCAGTGTATATTGCTTTATGTGGCCTTTACTTCGAATGTGTTCTAATGTATACTGTTTATAGCGATCTGAAGTATAATCTTGCTTTTTTGACAGATGATAAAGGTTAGAACATACTTTGATTTTTGTTTCTTCATCATCCATGGAGGTGGAGAATTTGAGGGTGGGAGTATATTTACTCTAACACCAATAGATTCCAATACCTATTAGCTCTTATTGGAGAAGGTGGTTCGTGATTACTATAAATATATCTCGCATGGCAAATAGTTTTTTTGTGGGGAATAAGTGGACGTTATCTTTAAGCACTTCTCATTGTTACAAGGTCACGATGTAAGGATAATGGGGGTTCGCCACTTTCACAACACACTGAAGTGTTTGGAGAAGATTTAAAGGCTCCACTACAAGTCTCAAGCCTCGAGAGTGGATAGAGTCTAAGGACTTCAAGGTACTTTGTGATGGTGACCCTAAATTGGACTTCCATAATCTATTTTGGATAAAACTAGTGCTTTATATATCATAAGCAATGTTTGTCTCTTAGCTCCCCAAGTAGTATGAGACAATTTTCTTATCAAATTTAAGCACTATTACATTTGTTTTTACAAAGGCTATATGTGCTTTCCAGTTAAGATGAGTGTCAAACACCAAGCCTAAAAATGTTATAGTATTACTAAACTGAATGGGGCTATCACCTAATTTAAGATCTATGTCTTGATTCTGTTTCCATCTACTATTTCTGTAGAACATATTGCTTGGGTTTTTCTCTATAGAGAGCTTAAAGCCTACTGAAAAAGTCCAGTTGTGGATGTTTTTGATAGCTTTATTAAAGAATTCTTTGTAAATGACGAAGACTGCTTGAGGAATAATATATAGCAAAGTCATCTACATACAAGCTATTTTGTACTCTCTGTGGTAACTGCTTTACGATGTTATTAATAGCTAGAGCAAAAAGTGTTCCACTCAAAACACTCCCTTGAGGGACTCCACAATCTAAATTGAAGGAGTCAGGATATACATTATTTATTCGTGTTTGAAAAGTTCTTTCATGATAAAATTCTCGATAAAAATTGGTAAGTGCCCTCTAAAACCATTTTCGTGTAAGGACTTTAAAATTGAGTATCTCCAGGTCGTATCATATGCTTTTTGGATATCAAAAGAATATGGCAACTGTAATTTGCTTACGCTCAAACCCTCTTCGTATATAATTTTCTAGATGGGAAAGCGAATCTAAAGTAGATCTTTCAGATTGTGAGCCAAACTGAGTTGAAAGACAGAGTCTTATTCTTACGTAGGCACAATTAGTCTATAATTTACCATTTTTTCTAGCAATTTGCACCAGCAACTTGTCAGGATATTGGTCTACAGTTATTAGGATTGCTTGGATCTTTCCTGGTTTGACAACTGGTATGATTATAGCATGTTTCCATGCTTTTGGGTGGAAACAGGTGATTTACCCATAAATGATTATAAAGCTTCAATAAGTATGTTTTTGCTAACAGAGCCAGGTTTTTATCATCTCAAAATTTACGTTGTCTTGGCCTGGAGCAGAAGAGTTACAGTTAGATAAAGCATATTCAAATTCCTCTTCTGTGAAAATCTGGTTATAATATATATCCTCTAATGTTTCAAAATTCAATGGGTACAGCTTCTTCACGGGCTTTAATGGTTCGAAAGTGATCATCTATATTGATATACTACTTATTGCTTGGATTTTACGCCCTAAAATATTCGAAATTGCGGTACTATCATGTACTGGTTGGCCATTATGTATTAGTGCATGTTTCCGAGACTAATATGAGATCCATTAATTTTCCTAAATTTTTCCCAGACTTTACTTATTGAGGTTGTATCAGATATGCTAGATACATATTTTTGCCATGACATTATTTTTCCTCTAATGGCTTCCCTTCTGAATCTTGCCGAGATCCGATTGCAATGTTTTAGTAGACTGATTTCTATAGTAATGTCTACAAGTTTCTTGGCAGTGCTCTCAAAATTTGGAGGTCTTTTACTTATGGCATTAAATCTATTATGCAGGGTTTCTAATCTTCTACCTATAATATGTTTTTCTTGTATCAGGTGGGATAGTGTGTCAGACCACCAGGGTACTGAGTGTTTATGGGATTAGTAGTTGACTTAGGAATAGATTCGTCAGCAGCTGTAATTACAAAGTTTGTGAAGAAATCTACTGTCTCATCATGCCTTGTATTGCTGTAAATGGATGGATCTGGCTGTTTAAATTTATACTGGTCCCAGTCTGCCTTATCTACATTATATCGTGGGACAGTTCGTGTTGGGGTATGTCCCAAACAGGATATTAAAAATTGGAAATGATCACTGGTATATGGATCATCTAAAACATTCCAATCAAATCTGTCCACTATATTAGGTGAGCAAATACTTAAGTCTATGGATGAAAAACTTCCATGGGATTTTGAAAAGTAAGTGCTAATATCTCCATCATTTAAAATGCAAAGATTATGACTGTCGATCATATGCTCAATTTTGTTACCATGTGAATCTGTTTCATTGCAAAAGGAATCCCATAATGGGCTGTGGGCATTAAAATCTCCAACCATTAAAAAATCATCACGTATATTCGTTTTATACTTGAGGTAGATTTTGTAAATCATAATTACATGAAGGTTGGTTGTTAAATATTGTACAAATTAAAAGTAGAGTTGTTAATATGAAGTTTAATTCCAGATAACTGGAATTCAGAACTATTAGTCAATACATTTTCGTAAGTAATTCGGTTATTGACGTAAATTGCTGTTCCTAATGTATTCATATCAGGAACTGAATGTGATGCTAATGTATAATTGCCTATTCTCGAGACATTTTCAATTGTATGTTGCAAGCATATTGCTATTGGTTCATATTGTTTTAATAATCTTTGAACTTCTCCTATTTGTAATCATGTTTTTAAACCATTTACGTTCCACTGAATAATATAAGCGCTGAATGTTATTGTGGGGGGAAGGCCTCTGTCAAGCAGAACATTACTTCCTCTTACTTTTGTGGTTGGCATACTCATGTAAAGCTTCAGGTTTCTTAATATTTTGACTTTATGTTAAGTCTCTTTGTAATTGCTCCTTGGGACTTTTGTTTTTGTTTTATTTTTTCCAATAAATGTTCTATACCTCTAGCACTCCATGAGCGAGTTTTAATAAGATGGTCTACACACATGCAATCTTCGGAGTGTTTTTCTAGATTTTCCCAGTTGGTTTTAGTTTTGAATTTGATAAAATTATTAATCATATTAGTGAGGCTGCTTGTTGATGGAAGTTTCATTGTATTCAACTGAACAATGAAACATTCATTACATCCACATAATTTATCATGAGTGATAAGGCATTTCTATTTTGAGTGATTGGGAGTGTCTTGTTTGTTTTACTGAGACTGGGAGAGGAGTCTATTTCAACAGAAGCAGCTTGCTGATGAATACTGCTATTTGGTTGGGGTTGAGGATGAGTTAAGGATTTTCTTCTTTGTCCTATTATGGGTGATGGAGTTATATGGACAATGTTGTTATTTTCCGAGAAATCGTTAGTTTGTGAGGTGGTTAATGTTTCAGCTTCTACTTCAATACTATCTATATTACTTTTTAGAGGGTGGGAGTCCTCTTTGTTGTCAAGTTTTTTTTATTTTGGAGGGGGTCCCATTTCCAGGGTCTCGCCTTTTTCCCCTTTCCCCCTTTGCTCTCTGATCTGGTGGGAAATCATCAGCAATGTCTGCATTGGAAGGTGCTGTCTCTATGCATGAAGTATTGGCATCATGATCAACTAGGATGATAGAGCAGCATACTTGTTTTTTATTGTGGTTTCAGGTATTAGATTCTTATTTTCTAAACAAGCTTCATATATTTGGGGAACCTTATTTTGTAACATAACTTATATGATGGATTTCTGCTTGGGTCAAGTATCCCTCTAACTTTTAACTCAAGCTAAGCCTCTCTTGCTGCCATTCCAGTTCTACTCATCAGAAGCTTTAATTCTGTATTGTACATATAGAATGGATATAGTTGAGCATGTCATGGCTTTTCATAGTCACATTTATCCCTTGAATTTCTTTAATGTTCTGAAATGTTTTCTGACTGGGCTTTTGTTGTGGCTTCAATCAGCCATTCATTAAATTTCAGTGCTCTGAAACTCATTTCTCTAGTTTGGTATAAGCTTAATAATTTGTTCTCTGACACATAGGAGGAAATTTTCCTCTCTGTTTTGAGAACAAGAAATCTGGACCAATTATCTGTCCCAAAAATATGGTCAAAATGAACTAATGTTGGGCTCGGGTTTTGTTACAGTTTTTCTTTTTTATTATTTCTTGGTAATGGCTCATATGGTGCCATCGTTTGTTCTGTTGGGCTTATTTTCTTGAGCGAATCCGGTAAGCCAAGTCTAATTCCGTGCTGGGGTCATCAACATTAGGGCCTAATAATGCATACATGTATACGAGAGTGATGTTTTCAGCCAGGTAGTCCTCCACCCACCATGGAGCCAACAAGGGAGGGGTGTGGGAATGTCACATTAATGGGCCACCCATAGAGGTTACTCCTGGTTATACACCTGATCCCCAGCACTTAAGGCGTCGTCAGTCCGTCGAGATCCGACCCACCAGTACTAGGGTGACCAAGTTTGACATAAGACTTTCCCCTCGCTCGAACACGTCAGGTACTTGAATTTTACAGGTGGAGTGGCATGCCGTCCAACTCCACCCTCCATCAGGTTAAAAGAGCAGTCAATTCAATAGTCCAATACCATGCCAGGGTCGTCAACGAAAGAAGAAGAAGGGAAAGGGTTATAAGGAGGAGGAGTAAAGGAGTTAAAGGTCCCAATGTTCAGTTGGATCCACAGCAGAGAGTGTAGGCGTAAAGGCATACTCTCTCTGCAGTGGATCCCTAAGCCCCCCACCTCGTCAAGGAGTTGGGATCAGGGGGGACATTCTACCAAGGAACTGGTTTTCTTGCAAATGACCTGTAGTATGGGGAATTGACTGTTACTTGCATCTATTATTATTTTGTTCAAGAATTCAAGTGACTCTTCAATAGTTGGAAAATCATTAGCATCAATTTGCAATAATGTAAGAACAGTAAATAATGTCCACTTTAGAGATCTTGGTACGGCGATTTCATGAACTACATTGACAATGTTTGGAAAAACAATGGTCACTTCCAATGCCTTAATCCATTACTTCCCATGTAAAAAGTCTAAAAAACACAGTCAGGACTACATATTGAAATGTCAATACTACTAAGGGTTCCTGTCTGTACATGGAAGTGTGTAGGTGCTCCAGTGTTCAGAAACAGCAAGCTCCTTTTCCTCCATGAATGAAAATATCAAATTACCTCGAGGACTTGGCCACAATATCCCCACATATACAATTTCTTCCATTGAAATCTCCTTAAAGTAAAAACGACCTAAGAAGCTGATCTATCAAACTGTCAAGCTCTTGCCTAAGATTTTGGTTAGCTCTATTGACTGGTGGTAAATATATAGAACAAATAGTATAGGACTTTTTTAAATGTATTTGAACTGCTACTGCCTGTAGATTAGTAACGTAAAGAGATTTGATCGTGAATATCTCGCAGTAACGCACTTCCACCTTCATCTCCCTGCACTTCATTATGCTAAAGCATGTATTCCCTTGGGCATAGTTTGGTTTGACCCAACATTGATTCTTGTAAGGTATGATGATGGGGAAATTTTCATTAATTAAAAATTTTCAAAGATTCGTATTAGCATTGAGGCCTTGACACTTCTATTGAAGAGTCGAAAGTCTGCTGTTCATCTTTTGGGGTAATTTAGGATTTTATCTACTCTCTTTATCTTTGGAGCACTTCTAGCTAAATTTCTGACTGGTAAAGGATCTTTTGAGTCATATTTCTTTCTGATCTCCGCTCTGGGGTTCTCTCCCTTTTCTTACCAACTTGAAACCAGTTACATGTATCTGAGGAATTTGATGCTACATTTATTATACTTTTGACAAAGCTGCTTATTTGGTCTCTTGACCCAGATGGTTTGGGACTGGAATTTTCTGTGCTATCTTTTGAGCCTGATGGTTTTGGGCTAATATTCTCTGGTTTATCTTTTGAACCTGATGGTTTTGGGGCTGATATTATCTATGTTTTCTTTGGCCTGATGGTTTTTGGGCTAAATACTTGCCCAGCTTTATCTTTTGACCCACATGGTATGGTGGTTTTCTTGTGCTCAAGGACCTGTTTTGAACTTTCACTTTCTTGATTTGATGTTGGATTTTATGTTTCTAATGATTTCTTGGCTTTAACAGCTGGCGTACTATATTAGAGCTGGAAGCAACATTTTCTACAGGGGCCCCGAGAGCTACCAAGGGGCCATGACTGAAGGACCATTCAAAAGAAGTGTTGGATATCTGTTGAATTCCCACTTTCATATCCTTGTGCCCTACAAATTTAACATGGCAGGAAAATATAAAGTCCCAAGCCAAAATACAAGCAAAATTCAGTGGCAATATTTTCTCCTTGTGGCTGCCATACTCAATTTATGTGGAAATAAATGATGCTGCCGATTGCCTATCAGAAGCATATTTTGAAAGAGTTTTTTGAAACAGTTTTTGAAACATATTTTGAAACCCAGAGCATATTCTGAAACAGTTCAAACAACATATAACTGTTTAGCTATAGCCCGAAACAATGGAATTACTTTGGGGTTTTCACAAGGGAGGGCGTCGAGAAATCTAAACTAATAAATGCCTGTTTTCGATACTTTGAAGCCTATATTTTAAGATTTTGGTAATAAAAATAATAAAAGGAGTATTTAGCACTTATTTTGACATTTTTAATACAATTATATAAGCTTTAGCTGCATCGATATGGCATTCGCAGATGCTGAGACCGCGACTACTTGAGGACCGTATGTACATGCATCATAGCTATCGTTACACAGGCAGTCCCTAGTTATCAGCAGATTCGGTTAATGGCAATCCGGTTTTTATGGCAGTGCATAGCGCACCATAAACATATCTAACAAAGGTGTCATTAACTAGTTATCGGCGCCATTAACTGAAACTTCCCACCATACATACCTGAGTTTCTTTTAATGGTGGTTTTTGCTTATCAGCAACCCCCCCCCCCCCCAACAACAACAACAAAAAAAAAAAAAAAAAAAAAAAAAAAAAAAAAAAAGGGGGGGGGGGGGGGGGGGGGGGGGGGGGGGGGGGAAGGGGGAATTTCCTGCATTCAGTTTTCTGAGACTCCCGTGCGTCTACAAAAAATGTAGACATCATATCACAGCTGTGACCACAACTTTGGAGACATTTCACCCACCTAATCTTTCATGCTAAATAAATACTTCTTTTGCTAAAAACTCTTCTTTTCTGCAATCTTTACATATCTGCCACAATGAAAACCAATATAAAGCGTGCTATAGGCATTTCCAATCGTAAAAATTACAAAACCGAAAGAAAACCAACGAATTACTAGTATAGAGTGCCAGAGATGTCAGTCCAAGTGCCTTTCATCTATCTGATATTTCCATCAATACTGCAAATTCTTATTTTCTGAAAACTTTGCACGTTTGCCATAACAAAAATTTAAAAAAAGCATGCTAAAGGTGCGAAATGAAAAAAAAAGGGAAATTAAAGAACAATGAGTTGACCATAAGAGACTGGCATTGTTTTTGCACCTACATGTCTTATATACAAGTAAATACTGCAAATTCCTATTTACTGCAATCTTTACACATCTGCCATAATGAAAAGCAAAAGAAAATGGATATAATTATGTCCAACTGTGAAAAAAAAAAAAAAATTGGGGGACAGTGCCACAAGCAACATTTCACTAATAGTCTCTCCCGCCTTCCTTGTAATTGATATTTATGTTAATACTGCAAATATAATTCAACGTCCACTCTGTATAGGAAGGAAGGTTGTGTCAAAACTTCGTTACATTCAGATAAATTTCCATGAAGTTATGTGGCTGCAAAGGTTTAAATACTTTTGCATTTCCTCGAAACAAGCTTTTTTTTTTTTTAGCACTCAAAATGTTTCACAGTCCACAATTTTCATCCGATTTTCTTCATTCAAAAAGCATTTTATTCATTGAGCTTTTCATTATAGAATAAACATATTTTGGTACTCCATTTTGGAAATTACTGTCTTTTTTATTTTTTTTTAAATCTCCAAAAAAAAATTTAATAGCGCACCAAAAATATGTTATCTTCAAAAAAAAAAAAAATTTACAAAAAAAAAAAAAAAAAAAAAAAAAAAGGAGCGACTTCAAATAACTCAAGTTAATTTCAGAACTGAAGATAATCAGATGAAAAATTGTGGGTTGTGAGACGTTTAGAATTTGAATAGGTGCTTATGGGACAAAATCCGCCCCTTAATTAAGACCCCCATAAGTTGTTCTCTACATGGCATGTCAGAAACCATGTGGTCTGATAGACTTCAATGCATCAAACCTTTTACATCTCGGCTTTGGTATTCATCTAGCATTGTAATACCTGTTAGAGCTTAACTAACCGCAAAGAATTTTCGCGCTAGGCTGCCAATCCGGTGGTCCGAAGTTCAATTCTTGGCTCGGCTAACGCGGAATCAGAGGAATTTATTTCTGGTGATAGAAACTCCATTTCTCGATATAATGTGGTTCAGATCCCACAATAAGCTGTAGGTCCCGTTGCTAGGTGACCAATCGATTCCTACCCACGTAAAAATATCTAATCCTTCGGGGAAGTATTTGCATACTTAAGAACTTTTTATTTGTGTGCTAATGTTGGCAGTTGGTATAAAAATTTGGCTGCAATATATATTTGCAACAAGACAATTCAAGCTTGAGATGCCATTCTGGATGTGGAGGTGTCTAACATTGAAACACTCCCTGAAGATTACGAAGTTACAATGAAGATTACGAAGTTACAAAGAAACTGGAAAGGAATCTGGAATGAAGCCAAAGAGGTCACAGTAAATCTTGAGATGGAAATAAAATTCTACCATGGACATGGACATGTAGCTCGGAAAAAGAGGATGATGACACAAGTACACCCGAAGCCAATATGGCGGAAATGAATGATGATTCCCCAGAAGAGGTTTAACTTAGTAAATCTTTGTTTTATGTGTTGATTGATATTGTTGTTCCCAGATTAACTGTACGTTTTAATGCTGTTAAGAGCTTGATGAAAATTTTGATTTTTTTGTGGAAATGTCCCACAATGTGTAAAAGTGAGCTAGAAAAAAAAGCAAAAACGTTAGCTCATCAATATACTATAGACCTTGATGATGCAGATCTTGCAGAAGAAAAGCAAAATTGATCAGTATATACATGGCTAATTAACAGATTACACTTTGAGAATTATTTCCAAATGTTTCTATCAGCTTGAGAACATTGTCGACAATTCCAGCAACAATAGCATCAGCTAAAAAACATCTTTCAGTAAGCTTAAACTTTTCAAAAATTATTTGCGTCTACTATGTCTCAAACTCGACTTGTTGACCTAACAAGAATGAGAACTGAGTCTAGCATTGCCAGACAAATTGATTTTTATAGTGTTATTAGATATTCTGCATATAAGAAAGCCAGAAAAGCACAAATTAAAGAAACCTAGTTATATGTTTTTTTACCTAATTTCATCCTTGATAAGATTTTATTATGAATTTTTAAAAGTCATGTTAAAAAAATGGTAAATGTAAACACGTGAATAGAATTTTTTATTGCTACATTACTTGAATGCCGGGTATGTTTTTAACATAATGTTATATGATCAATAATTGAGCATTAGTTGAAGTTTAATGGTTGGGTTCATTTATCCTATTTTTTTTTTCAAACTAATTTTACAAGTTTTAGGGAGCCAAAATGGGTTTTGTTCCACTTTGAAGGGTTTCTGACAAGCAGCAACGTATATAATATGTATAAACTTTAGTATGACGTTTTAATATTATTACAAAATTAAGATTTACAGCCCAATGAGTCTAACTAGACTCTTACAGTGCTGGCCCGAAAATTTTCTGGATGATATTATTTTTTAAAAAATACGCACATAAAATGCACAGTGGGATGAAATGGAATGGTAGTTAATGAATTACAATAAATTAATGATAAATGAGGATGATTGTTAAGTGATAGATGAGGTTGGAATTAAAAATATGAATTGAACGTTATAAAAGGACCTGAAATAATAGATAAAAAGACATAAGTCAACTATTTTAGTAGGTTATAAATATGTTAAATTTTATTAATCAAATTAGTCTTTTTTTTTTTTTAAATATCAATACTCCAGCGGTTCTCATAGGGGTAAATTACCACACTGGGGGTAATTTCGCATTTGATATGGTAATGACAGTTTTTATTTTGACAGGTGCTGTAATATCTATATATATTATATATATATATATATATATAAATATATAAAGATATATGCCACGAAGGAAAATAAACGAAGCAGGATCTGCGAGACCTTTCGACGCTAAACGTCCGTTTACTGCTCAGTAAAGGGCGTTTAACGTCGAAAGGTCTCGCAGATCCTGCTTAGTTTATTTTTCCTTCGTTACTATATCTTTATTTATGGATTTATCACGTTCCTAACTTTCGTGATTCAGTTATACACACACACACACACACACACACACACACACACACACACCACACACACACATATATATATATATATATATATATATATATATATATATGATATATATATATATGATATATAAATAAATATATATATAACACACACACATATGTATTATAAAAAAAAAAAATAAAATTAAAACAAAAATTTAAATCTTAGCGAACGTCCAGTATCTCTCGCCGGCAATCAGTTGTCACCTCAAAGCAGGGTGGAGATTGGGAGGGATGTAGGGGGGGAGGGCTGCCGCGTGTAACGGGTTTTTTTTTTTTTTCATATCCAGGTCCGAGGTCAGAGGAAGACGGTCACATTATTATACAAAGAATCCATTGCTATTTTTAACCAAAAGGTAAATATGAGTTTTGTTTTCGATATTTTACAGTGTTCCATTATTCAGCACCTATGGAACACTGTGTAAAAAAACTATAATAAAATAAATATAAAAGATTTTAAAAATATAGATAAGCTCCAAATGATAAATCGTAAAATTTTTTAGAAGGTATTTACAAATTACATAAAAAGTTTAAAACCTAATTTAAATTAATAGAAAACATCAGCTACATTAAATAATTAAATAAGTTCGAAACATTATATCAAGGATTTTATATTATTTAGTTATTTTACCTCACACCCGATAATAAAATTGGTAATACCATATTATTAATTGTAAGAAAATTTGAAAGTTGGGTTCGATATTTAAATGCGCTTATTAACAAAGTGTAATTATTTAACTTATAGAAAAATGTCATAATATGACTTTATGGTTATTTTTTTTTTTTGTTTTTGTGCTACTTTTATAATTGTGGCATATTATTCTGATGATGGAGTAAGGCACTCCGAAAGCTAAATATGTTATTTGTTATTTCATTGTGTTTGGTTATATATATATATATATATATATATATATATATATATATATATATATATATATATATATATGTATATACACACACACATTTGAACGTACATATATATGGACACACACACACACACACACACACACACACACACACACATATATATATATATATATATAATATATATATATATATATTATAATATAATATAATCTGTTCTTTTTACAGATGTCCTCTAGAAAACGTGTCTATTCCGAGGTTTTCCTGAGGCTTGGATTCACAGTTATTGTTGACAAAGGAATCCAAAAGCCACAATGTATTGTATGTAATGCCATCTTGTGCAATGAATCTATGAAGCAGCAAATTAACGATCATCTTATTAGAAAACATCCAACTCTTCAGTCAAAACCCGTGGACTATTTACCGACGTCTACAAGGAGTTCCTTAAAGGCAGCGTTTGGATTCAGTTAACCTGGAAAATGTTACGCATGACCAAACGGGATGCCACGAAAGCCAGTTTTCAAGTAGCGTGTTTGATGGCTCGGGCTAGGAAACCCCACAACATAGGAGAGGAACTAATTAAACCATCTACAGTAAGCATGGCTGAAATTATGTGTGGAACTAACCAAGCTGACAAGACTGAAATTGGTACCACTATCCAACAACACAATTAGGCATAGGATAGATGAACTGTCAAATGATATTAGGATCAATTAATTTCCTAAGTAAAAAAGTGGTATCTTCGCCATTCAAGTGATGAAACAACTGATGTTGCGAGTGATGCACAATTGATGGTATACATCCGGTACAAATGAGAAAAGGAAATTGAAGAAGATCTACTTATGTGCAGTCCACTTGAAACGACTATAAAGGGTGTTGATGCATTCAGAAAAGTTAATGCATTTTTTAATGAACCAGATGTGCAACTAGATTGGAAAAACTGCATTGGAGTCACAACAGATGGTTCGCCATCTATGCTAGGATTTTTGGTGTATGTGAAAAAGGAAAATCCTTCAATTCTGGCAACACACTGTATTATCCATTCTCAAGCCTGACAGTAATGTCTTTGCAACCTGATTTGGAGGAGGTGATGTATGATGAAAAATAGTTAATTACATTAAGTCAAGTGCTTTAAACTCAAGACTGTTTAGTTCTTTGTGTGGGGAGATAAGAGTCTGAACATCACTGTCTGTTGTATTATGCTCCAACCAGATGGGTATCCTGAGGAAATGTTCTCGAACGAGTATTTTAGCTCAAAACTGAGACTGAAATGTTTCTGGACAATAAGGGGCACAATTTAGCAGGAAAACTGAGATATCCAAAATGGATTTCCATTCTGTGCTATTTAGTGGACATATTTTCGCATAGCCATGAACACATCACTGCAAGTACCAGAATGAAATGTTATCTGCATTGATTGAAAAATACAAGCATTTCGTAGCAAACTGGAGTTTTGGGACTCAAAATTAAAAACTCGCAAAATAGCTGCATTTCCTACTTTAGGAGAGTTTTTGGAAGAGACAGATTCTATACACTTGAGTGATATGGAGAATGTGAGTGCGCATTTAAATAACCTGCGTCTGATGATGGAAGAATATTTCCCTGAAATTAACCCACTCAACTATGCTTGGATTCAGAATGCATTCACATGTAACACTGAACACCAGATGAATCAAATGGATTCGCAGAAGAAATACTTGAAATAAAAGCGAGCAACCTCATACAAATGGAAATCTTCATTTTGTTTGGCCATAACAAAGAGTTCCCTCTGGCAAGTTTAGAAGCGTTAAACTGCTTTTACCATTTAGTTCAACTTCCATGTGTGAGGCCGGGCTTTTCAGCTCTTGACCATCCGAAGCAGAGAGAGAAATAGATTGAACCCAGAAAATGACATCTCGCATTACTGAAATTATCTCAAACCGAAGGTGTCATTTATACCATGGGCCACTACAAGCATATTGGTGCTATCCCGAAAGGGTAGGGTATGGGGCAGACCGTGGGGAAGCAACTTCTACGTGTGCCATTGGTGGAGAATGTCGGACCCTGTCTAGTCCGCGATACCTTGTTGGTCTTCCCAAGCAGTTGTTGTGTGTGTGTGTGTGTGTATATTCCCCCCCCCCCCTTTTTTTTCCCTTCAAACTAACATGGATAATATGTCTAGTACATTTGTCCCTGGATCCCCCGACTCTTTGGCACCGTTGACAACCTTAGGCTTGGATAAGGACCTACCTTTGCCATCCCCAACCTCCTCCAATGAAAACATCAAGATTCTTTGATTGTTACTACAAGCCCTTATGTAGTTCAGAACAGAGGAAAGAATAGCAGATTTAATAATAGAAATAAGAATGCTAATAATTTCCTGATATTGGAATTTTACTTGGATCTCAAGAACCTGAGACTTATAATAAATACCTTTCTCTTGATCTTGACAAAAGCATAAAAGAACTGAAATATTTGATGTGATCCATAGAGATATTGTAAAATGCATTGGCAGGGAACCAAAGATAGCCTCTCAAGGTGAAGGAAGCTTGCTTGTGGAAGTTTCATCACCAGATGAAAGTAGAAAATTACTGTCTATTAGTGCTGTAGAAGGAAGCACAGCAAAACTGCACTCCTCACAAAACAATGAATCGGTCTAAAGGAGTAGTGTATAGTACTGAACTCCTACATTATTCTGAGGACACTCTCCGAAAAGAATTTGTTGATCAAAAGGTGGTTGATGTGAGACGAATCAAGAAAAAAGTATTGGGAATATTACATCCAACAGCTACTCTGATACTCACCTTTGATTGTTTGAGACTCCCTAAATTTCTGAAAGCTGCATGGCTTCACCTGCCAGTTAGACAGTATATTCACGCTCCCAGAAGATGTTTCCATTGCCAAATGTTTGGCCATTTGATAACAACATGTAGGAAAAAAGAAAGGAATGAACCAGCCATATGCTATAACTTGTGGCGGAAAAGAGCATGGGAATTGTGAATTTACTCCATGCTGCCCCTAATTGTGGGGGAGACCATAATGCAGCACATAAATCATGTATCAATTATCTCATTGAAAAGAAACACTTTGTATCAAGACTCAAGAGCGAATTACCTTTAAAGAAGCAAGACCAAAAGACTGCAGAAATTCAACACCCAGAAGTCATTTGTAGATGCAGTAAAAGGAAATGAGAAAAGACAAAAGAAATTGAATCTCAAAAAGTGTAATGAAGATAAAGAAGAAAAAATGGATGCTGGGAAAATTGTCAACAAGAGGACTTTAAGTGAAGAGTCTGTAACAATGCCTGAATCAAAAAGTCAAGCACCTTGAGAAAGGAGATACATCAGTAGAAAAAGTTGATTCAAAACAAAAAATGAGTAAACCTTCACCATCCTGTGGTTTAGCTGACTCTCATAGAACATCGGAATTAATGGAAAATAATGAGTCGTATCCCACCTATCTTATCATACAACACAGCAGCAACAAATGTAGAACCTAAGGCAAACAAAATTAAACTCAGTTCAGCTTGGTTTAGACAATAAAATTAGACTAGCTGAAAATGATAAACCAGATACTGCAAGGGTCGAAGATAATACTAAAGATACTGCTGTTTCAAATACCATCATAAGTGATCACTTGGCACATTCAAATGACCCTCTAAGTACTCCTTCGACATCTGGAACTGTACCAAAAGTCCGTCACAAAACTCAGATGTCATCTTCGAAGAAAAAACATAACAAAAACGATCTTGGACAGGGGATCATCCTCTAGAAAATAGGTACTTTCTCTGCTATACTACAATGGAACTGCCACCGGGACTTCGCGCCAAAATATGAAGAGCTACTATGTTTTATTAATACTTAATAAACGTTAAACCCAGTATGCTTAGCACTACAAGAGACTATGCTAAGCAACAAAATGCTTACTCCTAAAGAGTTTTTTGCATTCCACTCCCAATTCCCTATACAGGGAAATTCGGGTGGAATTGCTCTTCTTGTAAGACGAGATATTGCTCACTCAAAAAATACAGTTGCAAACTCAATTACAAGCTGTAGCTGTCAAAATTCACTTAAAAAAGACTTTCACAATTTGTTCATTGTATCTCCCTCCTAATAACCCAATACTTGAACAACAGTTAACACACTTGTATGAATAGCTACCCCGACCATTTCTGATATTGGGAGACTTTATTGGTCGACATGAACTTTGGGGTGGTACATTTTAACAAAACAAAGAGGAAACCTTATCTTATCATCAATAAAAAATTCAGATATGACCCTTTTGAACTACTGAAAAACCCACCCATTTTCACATTCAGACTGGTGCATTTCATGTATTGACTTATCTATCACCAGTTCTTATACATTCATTGACTTCAACTGGGAGGTATTGGAAGATCTATAACGGCAGTGATCATTTTCCAATTGTCATCAGTAACTGAGAAATATGAGCCAGTATACAGAATGCCTAGGTGGTGTACCAATAAAGCAAATTTGCCCCTTTTCGAGGAACTCAGTTATAAACTGAACTAGATGCAAAAGATATGCCAACAATAGGAGAAGCAGTGTTCTATTTAACAATGATTTATATGTTTGCAGCAGAAAAGGCAATCCCAAAAACCAGTGGAAAATTGCATCGGAAGCCTGTTCCATGGTGGAATGTTCAATGCAAAATAAGACATAAAGCCATGAGAGCAGCTTTTACTAGGTACAGAAGACATCGATGTGAATGCTACTTGATCTCCTTTAAAAGGCTCGAGCCAAATTCAGATGGCAAATAAAGCATGCGAGACGAGAATCATGGGCACTTTTTATATCAACAATTACCTGGAAAACACCTATGACCAAGATATGGACAGTTATAAGAAAAATAGCAGGAAAGTACAATCCTAGTCCCCTTCCAGTTTTAAAAGTCAATGGTGACTTTATAACAGACTCAAAGGCTGTAAGCAATGTTTTTGCAGAACATTTTGCAATGATATCAAGTAGGGATGAAAATTCTCCATTCTACAGGGAGAGAGTTTTAGCAGAGAATGAAACACTTGATTTTACCTCTTTTAAATCTGAACCATATAATATGCCTTTTACTATGGAGGAATTTTCTATTTGCTCTTGGTAACAGTAAAAAAAAGAAAAATGCAAGAATACTTCAAAGGAAACTAAATTTTATATTTTAAGTATTATTAATAGAATTTTTAAGGAGAGTGGTTACCCTAGTGTTTGGGAAATAGCAACAGTTTGTACCCTTTGTCAAGCCAGGGAAAGATTCATCTGTCCCTACAAGCTATAGGCCAATAGCTTTAACTTCCTGTTTTTGTAAACTTATGGAAAAAATGGTAAATTTTAGGTTGGTATGGTTTTTAGAATCAAAGAGATTATATCATCATCTCAGTGTGGCTTTTGCGTATGCATTCTTGCACAGATGTATTGATACGTTTGAGAATAAGCAATTTGCCATGCATTTGCTTCCAAGCAGCATTATGTGGCGGTTTTCTTTGACCTAGAAAAGGCTTATATACTACCTGGAGGCATGGAATTATGAAAGTCTTGCATGAAATTGGTCTGCGTGGAGAACTACCACTTTTTTATTAAAGTCTTTTTAAAAAAACCGTTATTTTAAAGTCAGAGTGGGTAGTACTCTGTCTAATTTGAAAGAACAAGAGGAAGGAGTACCACAGGGAAGTGTGTTAAGTGTCACTCTGTTTGCCTTAGCCATAATTGGGATAGCCCTCAAAAATTCAAAAACCAAAAGATGTAATGTCAACAATGTTCGTTGATGATTTATCTATTTCGTGTGCTGCATCTAAAATGTCTGTTGCAGAGCGAAAACTCCAGTTGTAATAAATAAAAGTTAACAGTTGGGCAGCTGAGCATGGTTTTAAATTTTCCTCTGCCAAAACAGTTGTTATGCATTTTTGCCCGTATCAGAGGGGTTCATCCAGACCCAGATCTGTTTTTAAATGGACAGAGACTCGCATGCGTACAGGAAACAAAGTTTTTAGGCCTCATCTTTGATGGCAGGTTGACATGGGAAGCTCATCTCAGGAGCCTCAAAGTCAAATGCATGAAGGCCTTAGATGTTTTAAAAGTCTTAGGTCATACAAATTGGCGGGCTGATAGAAAGCACTTGTTACATGTTTATAAAGCAATAGTTGCTTCAAAATTGGCATATGGGTCAGAAATCTACTCATCAGCTACGACAAGGAGATTAGATACTTTGAATGCAGTTCATCATGGGGAATTAGAATTGCAACAGGAGCCTTTAGATCCTCTCCAATATCTAGTTTATTAGTGGATGCAGGTGAACTGCCCTCAGATTTGATAAGAAAATTTACCCCCGTTGAAATATTGGTACCGCATACAGAGAACTCCTGAGTCCTTAGCTTACAATACTGTTTTTTTAAAGGCAATTTTTGTATTTATGAAAAATATGCTTCATATCCAAAGCCTTTTGGATACAGGGTAAAATGTGCATTAGAGGAGCTCAATGTAATAAAAGGAAAAGTAATTCCAGCAAAATTTTCAAGATTCCCTCCATGGAAGTTGCCCTCTGTGAAATATTGTAAATGGTTTTTCTGGTTGCAAGGCAGACTGTTCAGGTGATATTCTTAAGCAGAAATTCCTTTGCCATGCTGAAAAACATTGATAACTCAAGGCAATTCTTTACCGATGGCTCCAAATCCAGTGCAGGCGGTTGCGTTTGGAGTGGTATACCCTGACAGTAGTGTTAGTGGTGCATTACCAATAGTGGTGCATTACCATGTTGTGCTTCTATTTTTACTGCTGAACTTTTTAGCATTTTAACAGCCCTAAAGAAAATTGTAACTTTTATAGAAGAAGATAATTTTACCATTTTTAGTGATTCCAAGAGTGCCTTGGAAGCTTTGGCATCTTTTAATACCAGTACACCCTGTGGTACTGGAAATAACAGAGTGGTTTTGTTTTTAAATTTTATTAAAACAAAAAACAGAAGGTAGTTAACCTCTGCTGGGTTTCCTTCACATGTTGGTATTGTTGGAAATGAACGAGCTGATGAATTGGCTAAGTTAGGTACATCAAAAATCCAAAAAGTATGTAGCATTCCCCTGTTCAGGCTACATTCCTGAAATTAAAAAGACTGTAGAATCAGTTTTGGCAATTCTATTGGACAATAGAGAGTAATAATAAAATGAGAGAACTCACTGATGTAATCAACCCCCCTGGCTTTATATGTTAGAAGACCGTTGGAAAGAGACTGCATTATGTAGGTTACGGATCGGCCACACACGGATTACTCATGGGTTTTTAATGAACAATGACCCTGAACCATTTTGTGAGGATTGTTTCTTGTTCACTCAGTAAAAAACACTTTAATAGTAGAATGCCCCAGCTTAATATCAGTAAGGAACCGTCATTTTAACGTAGTTGGAAGAATGGATCTTAAACTGGATGCCATTATAGGCAGAGATTTTAATGAGGATAAGCTTTTTAGTTACCTTCGAGAAGGTTAGTTTGGTCAAGATGTTTGAGTTTGTGTATGTGTTAGTATGTGCAGTGTATATCATTTGCTTTTAAGTGTTTTTAGATCTGGAAATTTTTATGTACATAAAATTTACCTCCAACTGATATATCTATTACCATATATAATGTTTTAGTACTTTTAATATCTATTTATTTTGACAGAACTCTGTAGAATTTGGAAGTTTGCCAGGTGCCTATGTTGCTTGTATTTTTTGTTTACAATTAATTTGAAATAGGTGTGTAGGTGAGATAGGTATTTCATGTGTATTTGGGTTCTCTGTAGTTCTCTGACAGATTTTATATAAACATATTTATAGCATTTTAATTGACTTTTTCCTTTGCAATTCCTTTTAATGATACGACATCAATAACCTTGTCGTTGCAACACCAGTAAGAATTAATAAATCAATCAATATTGCTTAACCACCTTGTTCAAGAATTTAATGGCCGTTTTCCAGCCTATGCTGGAAGTAATTCCTAATGTAAAGGATCAAGGGTTCGTATATTGTGTATGGACAATCTTTCTAATTTTCAATTTCCCCTTCAACAGATCTTGCAGATAAGCACTTAGTTACATTTGCATACTTGTGTAAGTACATGCACTCTGTCATAGAAAACCTCTGCTTCGAGTGGTTAAATTAACATCTTGATAAGATGAAAGCCAAATTATTTTACCAATCCACCAATTATGAAGTGTATTGCTACTATTTTAAATGAAAGATTTCCATCAATACAGTGAGTGTTAAATAAAGCCTATGGAGTTGCTCCTGGTATGGATAAGTCCTTTGGCCAGCTTGGGAGCTCAGCACTGTATATTCTCATTGGCCAGGATTTCTTGTTTCAGTTTTCCTCCATTTTGCATTGGTATTTGTGATTTTGCAAAATTTAGTAAAATTTACTATACACAATCAACATACTAAGAAACTATGAGTGTTGCTGTAATGTTGCATAACATTCTCTGAGTGTCAAATATCCACCAACCTACTTACAATCTGTGTGCAACATTGGAAATATGTTCAGTGTTAGCTGGGTAGTTTTCCCTGCAGACACTTGACCTCATTAACAATATTGAAAGCACATATTGCTAAAACAAACATGATCAGGAAATGTCTGAGTGGGGGGGAAGCACTAAGTGTTGGGGAGCTAGGGAAGTAGCTGTCTGGGAGGTAACAGTTGGTGGGCAAGTATATGTATGGATAACTTTAATGTGTGGGTAAATTTCTGTGTGGTAATAGGTGAGTGACTACTAGGGTAACTGTTTACAAGGGTAAATGTACGTAGTATCTCCCTGGTTCTTAACTGTCCATGCAGGTGTATTCTGCCACCAGAGATACGAGATAGATACCTTTCAGGCCGGATCACGGAGTAGAAACTTTGCTAACCATGAATTCGGGCCTCACTTTCATACTCCCCACCAATGGCTCGACACCTTGATGTGGTGGTGGGGCTTGTGAGGTGTGAGGAAGAGGTGGACGATGGTAGCCAGACATTTTTCTACCCTGGCTGGTGCAACCATGCTACTAAGGCGATTTCTGAGCACCCAGTCCAAGTTCAAGCCTCTTTAGAACCTTCTATTTTTTTTCAGTCTTTCATTTCTTCCCCTGTCAGGATTGAACCAAAAGTTGATGACTTTAGAATGTTAAAGGATGATGGCTGTGACAACTCTTGTAATTTGATGGAGGCTGGGGATGCGCGGCATTCTCCTCACCCATAAAATTTGAGTACATGAGAGTGTTCAAGTCGAGAGGAAAGTCTTATGTCAAACTTGGTCCCCAATACTGGGTCGGATCTCGATGGATTGACGATGCCTTAAGTGCTAGGGATTAGCCAGGAAGTAGCCTCTAGGGGCGGCCTCTTAATGTGGTATTCCACACCCCTCCCTTTTTTGGCTCCATGGTGGGTGGAGGATTACCTGGCTGAAAACAACACATTCGTGTTTATGAATTCTTTTTTAGGCTCTAATGTTGATGACCCCAGCGTGGAATTAGACTAGACTACTGGATTCACTCAAGACAATAAGCCTACCATAACAACGATGGCACTGTATGAGCCATTAACAAGAAATAAGAAAAGAAATATGTATGAACCCGACACACCACTAATTCATTTGACCATATTTTTGGGACAGATAATTTGTCCAGATATCTTGTTCTCAAAACAAATGAGTTTCAGAGAATTGAAATCTAATGAATGGCCGATTGAAGCCACAACAAAAAGCCCAGTCAGAAACGTTTCAAAACTTAAAAGAAATTCAAGGGGTAAATGCAACAGGAAAAGCCGTGAGATGCTTAACTATGTCCCAGGGTACAGTTGTACTATCCCAAATTGAAAATGAGGAATTACCAAGAAAGAATGTTTTATTAGAATCACTAAAATTAAGATACAATAGCATTCATGACCTGGAGTTATATCAAATTTCAAGGGGAAAAAAACAGGAAATTTCCATCAAAATAGCAAAATTCAAATTTACAAGCCAAAATTTACCAGCAAAGATTAAAGTACTTGGTCAAAATAGAGAAATGCGCCCTCATGTACTGAAAACATTGCAATGTAAAAATGTAAATTAGGTCACACATTCAACAAAATGCCAAAATAAAAGAAATATGTGCAGTGTGTGGTTCATAAGAACATAGAACAGAGTGGAATTGCCCAAATATTAAATGTGCAAATTGTGGACTCATATTGCAAAGTCCAAAAACTGCCCATTCTATATGTACATATAGAATTAAAACTACTGATGAGTAGAACTGGAATGGCAGAAAAATAGGCTAAGCTTAAGTTAAAAGTTAGAGGGATACTTGATCCCAAGCAGAAATCCATCATATGATATAAAAATATGTTAAAAAATAAGGTTCCCCAAATATCTGATGCTTGTTTAGAAAACAGAAATCTAATACCTGAAATTACAAGAAACAATAAAAATGCTGCTACATTACCTTAGATGATCATGATGCCAGTACTTCATGTTAAGAGAGTACCTTCCAATGCAGACATTGCTCATGATTCCCTAGCAGATCTGAGAGTAGGTGGAAAAAGGCGAGACCCTGGAGATGGGACCCCTCCGAGGTATTCATATAACTCCATCCCCCATAATTGGACAAAGAGGAAAATCTTGAACTCATCCTCAACCCTGACTGACTAACAATATTCATCAATAAGCTGCCTCTGTTGAAACAAACAAGACATACAATCACTCAAAATTTAAATATCCACTCAGGATAAATTATGTGGATGTAATGAATGTTTCATTGCTCATTGAATACAATGAAACTTCCATCTACAAGCAGCGTCACTAATATGATTAAATTAATTTTTATCAAATTCAAAACAAAACCAAAAAGAAAATCAAGAAAAACACTCCGAAGATTGTATGTGTGATGACCATCTAATTCAACTCGCTCATCGAGTGCTAGTGGCATAGAACATTTATTGGAGAAAATGAAACAAAAACAAAAGTCCAAGGAGCAAGAAACCTGCAGCTTTACATGAGTATGCAACCACAAAAGTAAGCAGAATAACATTCAACTCTTATATTATTCATTGGAACATAAATGGTTTAAAAACACGATTACATATAGGAGAAATTCAAAGATTATTAAAACAATATGAACCAATAGCAATATGCTTGCAACTTACAAATGAAAATGTTTCGAGAATAGGCAATTATACATTAGCATCACATTCAGTTCCTGATATGAATACATAAGGAACAGCAATTTACGTCAGTAACCGAATTACTTACGAAAATATATTGACTAATAGTTCTGGAATTAAACTTCATATTAACAACTCTACTTTAAAATTGGATAATATTTACAGCCAACCTTCATGTAATTATGATTTACAAAATCTCCCTGAAGTATTACCTAATATAGGTGATGATTATTTAATGGTTGGAGATTTTAACGCCCAGAGCCCATTATAGGATTCCTTTGCAATGAAACAGATTCGCATGGTAACAAAATTTTAAACATAATAATTGATAATCACAATCTTTGCATTTTAAATGATGGCGATATTAACACTTAATTTTCAAAATCCCATGGAAGTTTTTCATCCATAGACTTAAGTTTTTGTTCATCTAACATTGTTGGCAGATTTGATTGTAATGTTTTAGATGATCCACATACCAGTGATCATTTTCCAATTTTAATATCCTGTTTGGGACATACCCAACAACAACTACCCCACGATATAATGTAGATAAGACTGACTGGCCCCAGTATAAGATTAAAATCAGCCACCAGTACAAGGTCATGATGCGATTGTAGATTTCTTCACAAACTGTAATTACAGCTGCTGACGAATCTATTCGTAAGTCAACTATTCAGTACCCTGGTGGTCTGACACACTGTCCAACCTGATACAGGAAAAACATATTATAGGTAGATTAGAAACCCTGCATAATATATTTATGTCTTAAGTAAAAGACCTCTAAATTTTGAGAATACTGCCAAGAAACTTGTAGACATTACGATAGAAATCGGTCTACTAAAACCTCATTACAATTGGATCTCGGCAAGATTTAGAAGGAAAAGCCATCAGAGGAAAAACAATGTCATGGAACAAGTATGTATCTAGCATATCTGATACAATCTCAGTAAGTAAAGTCTGGGAAAAATTTAGGAAAATTAATGGATCTCATATTGGATCTCGGAGACAAGCACTAGTACTATGGCCAACCAGTACATGATCGTACTGTAATCTCGAATATTTTAAGGCGTAACATCGAAGCAATATGTAGTATAATCAATATAGATGATCATTTTCGAACTATTATAGCCCGTGAAGAAGCTGTCCTATTAAATTTTGAAACATTAGAAGAGGATATATATTATAACCAGATTTTCACAGAAGAGGAATTTGAATATGCTTTATCTAATTGTATCTCTTCTGCTCAAGGCCAAGACAACATAAATTTTGAAATTATTAAAAACCTGACTCTTTTAGCAAAAACATACTTATTGAAGATTTATAATCATTTATGGGTAAAATCACCTGTTTCCCGAAAAGCATGAAAACATGCTATAATCATACCAGTTGTTAACCAGGGAAAGATCCAAGCAATCCAAATAACTATAGACCGATATCCCTGACAAGTTGCTTGTGCAAATTGGTTGAAAAAATGGTAAATTATTGACTAAATTGGTGCCTACGGTAGGAGTAAGGCTGTATTCAACTATATTTGGCTCACAATCTGAAAGATCTACTTTATATTTACTTTCCCATCTAGAAAATTATATACGGAGGAGGGTTTAAAACGTTTAAACAAACAAAGACAGTTGTCATATTCTTTGATATCGAAAAAGCATATGATACGACCTGGAGATACTCACTTTTAAAGTCCTTACACGAAAATGGTTTTAGAAAGCACTTATAAATTTTTATCGAGAATTTTATTCAACAAAGAACTTTTCAAACTCGAAACAATATTGTATATTCTAACTCCTTCAATTTAGATTGTGAAGTCCCTCAAGGGAGTTTTTTGAGTTGAAGAGTTTTTGCTCTAGCTATTAATAACATCATAAAGCAGTTACCACAGGGAATACAAAATAGCTTGTATGTAGACGACTTTGCTATATATTATTCCTCAAGCAGAGTTCGTCATCTACAAAGAATTCTTAATAAAGCTATCAAGAACATCCACATCTGGACTTTGTCAGTTCTCTCTCCCCAATAATGCCTCAGTATTTACAGCAGTTATGTGCAATAACGTTGGCCATAAAAATAATCAAAGAACACTCCTTTAACAATTCTGTGATTTATAGCAACTCTAAAAGAACGCTATAGAAGCCATTAAAAGTTTATAATCCCAAAAATAATATTGTGCTACAGATAAAAATTTTACATCCATAAATTATAATAATGGAAAAAGTTTTTGAAATATGTTGGATCCCTGCCCATGTCGGAATAAAAGGAAACGAAGAAGCTGATAAAGCAGTCAAGGAAGCAGTCCACATGGTGAGAGCAAATGTAACCATCCCTATTAAGTGACAATGTAGCTTATTTTAAAAACAAGAATTGTAAATAAATGGCAAAAATATAATGGAACGAACCGAACCTGAAAGTAATAAACTAAACTAAAACAAATAAAAACTTGAAGTTACGAAATGGAGCTCCTATATCAGAGAGAAAGACCACCCACGCAAGTAATCCTGACGCGTTCTACGTATAGGCCACACTCGTCTAACACATGGGCACTTAATGAGCAGCCCACGTGACCCTGCTCCGGAGTGCTCAGAGTGCAAGGTATTGATAACTGTCAGACATGTATTTTGTGATTGTCCAAAGTATGACCAGCAAAGACTGTCAACATTTGGAAGTAAAGCAATAAAAGAAATTTTGTCAGAATCTTTCACATTTTCAGTGGTTCCGATTATGACGTTTCTAAGAAACTCTGATTTAATTAATAAAATATAAAAAGTTTATATACAAAAACCTGATAGCATTAATGAATTTTAGATAAAATTTTAAGAGTCTGGACTTTTTTGATAATTTTAGTAACCTTTTTTTAGTATGTATGGAAATGTGAGTAAAATGTATTCATTGCCTGTTTGTGTTTTAGTGTGAAAGTCTCTGCCTCTGTGCAGTTTTTATTTTACTTTTAATTTATTGTGTATTATATTATATGACCTATTTGGTCCCAGTTCCTGGCCTTTGGCCTAGACCTGGCCTTTTATCATATCCTTCGGGCCAGCCCTATGAGAGCTGAAAATCAGCTCAGTGGTCTGGTTAAACTATTCTTGTAATAAATAAATGGACTTTGTCAGTAGGCTTTAAGCTCTATGTTATACAAAAATAATAGATGGAAACAGAATCAAGGCATAGATCTTAAATTAGGTGATAGCCTAATCCAGTTTAGTAATACATTAAAATTTTAAAACTTGGTGTTTGACACTCATCTTCACTGTAAAGCACACAGCCTTTGTAAAAAATAAATGTAATAGTGCCTTAAATTTGATCATAAAATTGTCTCATACTACTTGGGGAGCTAAGAGACAAACATTACTTATGATATAAAAACAAAAGCACCAGTTTTATCCAAAGTAGTTTGTGGAAGTCCAATTTACAGGTGGGCATCACAAAGTACGTTGAAGTCCTAGACTATCCACATCGAGGCTTGAGACTTTGTAGTGGAGCCTTAAATCTTCTCCAAACACTTCAGTATGTTGTGAAAGTGGTGAACCCCCATTATCCTTACATCGTGACATTGTAACAATGAGAAGTGTTTTTAAGATAATATCCACTGATTCCCACAAAAAAAACTGTTTGTTGCGAGATAATATTTATTAGTAATCACGAACCACCTTTTCCAATAAGAGCTAATAGGTTATTGGAATCTGGTGTTGGAGTAAATATACTCCCACCTCAAATTCTCCACCTTCATGGGATGATGAAGACAATCGAAGTTAAGTTCTAACCCATATCATTTGTGAAAAAACAGGATTATACTACAGATCGCTATAAAACGGTATGCATTAGAACACATTTAAAGTAAAGACCCACATAAAGCAAATATACTGATGTATCCAAATCTTCTGCGGGAGTTGGTTCTTCTGCAGTGTCATCATGCAATATAAGTCAGAATTCATTGCCAATTGAATTGACTTGTCTTTACTGCTGAATTAACAGCAGTTATATTGGCAATAAATCAGATAAAATTGTCAAATATAAACTGAATACCAAATTTGTAATCTATTCTGATCGAGAAGCGAAGCAATTGAATCTCAAAAGTTACACACACACAAGAACCTTTTAGTAAAGAAAATTAAACAAATCATCAATAAACTATATTCACGTGGGTTAACGTGAAATCTGCCGGATTCCTGTCCATGTGGAATCCAAGGTAATGAAAAGGCAGATGAAAAGGCCAAGTCTGGGATAAAATTCATCAATTTTTGACAATAAATTGCCTGCTCAAGATTATAATAAACTCAGTGAAGCAATGCATAAAAACAAAATGGCAAAATCTGTGGGATAGCGAAGCAGACACCAATAAATTAAAGTGCATCATGCAGAATGTAAACTTGTGGAATACATCAGTACAAAAGGAAAAACTAGCTGAATTAATATTAACAAGATTACGATTAGGCCACACAAGACTAACTCACGAGTATTAAAATTGGAAAATGATCACTGGTATGTGTCATCTAAAACATTACAATCAAATCTGCCAACAATGTTAGATGAACAAAAACTTAAGTCTATGGATGAAAAACTTCCATGGGATTTTGAAAATTAAGTGTTAATATCGCCATCATTTAAAATGCAAAGATTGTGATTATCAATTATATGTTAAATTTTGTTACCATGCGAATCTGTTTCATTGCAAAAGGAATCCCATAATGGGCTCTGGGCGTTAAAATCTCCAACCATTAAATAATCATCACCTATATTAGGTAATACTTCAGGGAGATTTTTGTAAATCATAATTACATGAAGGTTGGCTGTGAAATATTATCCAATTTTAAAGTCAGAAGTTGTTAATATGAAGTTTCTAATTCCAGAACTATTAGTCAATATATTTTCGTAAGTAATTCGGTTACTGACGTAAATTGCTGTTCCTTATGTATTCATATCAGGAACTGAATGTGATGCTTAATGTATAATTGCCTATTCTCGAAACATTTTCATTTGTAAGTTGCAAGCATATTGCTATTGGTTCATATGGTTTAATAATCTTTGAATTTCTCCTATATGTAATCGTGTTTTTAAAACCATTTATTGTTCCAATGAATAATATAAGAGTTGAATGTTATTCTGCTTACTTTTGTGGTTGCATTACTCATGTAAAGCTGCAGGTTTCTTGCTCCTTGGACTTTTGTTTTTGTTTCATTTTCTCCAATAAATGTTCTATGCCACTAGCACTCGATGAGCGAGTTTGAATTAGATGGTCATCACACATACAATCTTCGGAGTGTTTTTCTTGATTTTCCTTTTGGTTTTGTTTTGAATTTGATAAAATTAATCATATTAGTGACGCTGCTTGTAGATGGAAGTTTCATTGTATTCAACTGAGCAATGAAACATTCATTACATCCCACATAATTTATCCTGAGTGGATATTTAAATTTTGAGTGATTGTATGTCTTGTTTGTTTCAACAGAGGCAGCTTATTTGATGAATATTGTTAGTTAGTCAGGGTTGAGGATGAGTTCAAGATTTTTTTCCCTCCTTTGCTCCAATTATGGGGGATGGAGTTATATGAATACCTCGGAGGGGTCCCATCTCCAGGGTCTCGCCTTTTTCCACCTACTCTCAGATCTGCTAGGGAATCATGAGCAATGTCTGCATTGGAAGGTACTCTCTTAACATGAAGTGAAGTACTGGCATCATGATCATCTAAGGTAATATAGCAGCATTTTTATTGTTTCTTGTAATTTCAGGTATTAGATTTCTGTTTTCTAAACAAGCATCAGATATTTGGGGAACCTTATTTTTTACATATATATCATATGATGGATTTCTGCTTGGGTCAAGTATCCCTCTAACTTTTTAACTTAAGCTTAGCCTATTTTTCTGCCATTCCAGTTCTACTACTCATCAGTAGTTTTAATTCTATATTGTACATATAGAATGGGCATTCTTTTGACTTTGCAAGATGAGTCCACAATTTGCACATTTAATATTTGGGCAATTCCACTCTGTTCTATGTTCTTATGAACCAAACACTGCACATCTTTCTTTTATTTTGGCATTTTTGTTGAATGTGTGACCTAATTTACATTTTTACATTGCAATGTTTTCAGTACATGAGGGCGCATTTCTCTATTTTGACCAAGTACTTTAATCTTTGCTGGTAAATTTTGGCTTTGCTGGTAAATTGCTTGTAAATTTGAATTTTGCTATTTTGATGGAAATTTCCTGTTTTTTTTCCCCTTGAAATTTGATATAACTCCAGGTCATGAATGCTATTGTATCTTAATTTTAGTGATTCTAATAAAACATTCTTTCTTGGTAATTCCTCATTTTCAATTTGGGATAGTACTAACAACTGTACCCTGGACATAGTTAAGCATCTCACGGCTTTTCCTGTTGCATTTACCCCTTGAATTTCTTTTAAGTTTTGAAACGTTTCTGACTGGGCTTTTGTTGTGGCTTCAATCGGCCATTCATTAGATTTCAATTCTCTGAAACTCATTTCTCTAGTTGGGTGTAACCTTAATTATTTGTTCTCTAAAACAAAGGAAGAAATTTTCCTCTCTGTTTTGAGAACAAGATATCTGGACAAATTATCTGTCCCAAAAATATGGTCAAATGAATTAATGGTGTGTCGGGTTCATACATATTTCTTTTCTTATTTCTTGTTGTTAATGGCTCATACAGTGCCATCGTTGTTATGGTAGGCTTATTGTCTTGAGTGAATCCAGTAGTCTAGTCTAATTTCACGCTGGGGTCATCAACATTAGAGCCTAAAAAGAATTCATAAACACGAATGTGTTGTTTTCAGCCAGGTAATCCTCCACCCACCATGGAGCCAAAAAAGGGAGGGGTGTGGAATACCACATTAAGAGGCCGCCCCTAGAGGCTACTTCCTGGCTAATCCCTAGCACTTAAGGCATCGTCAATCCATCGAGATCCGACCCAAGTAAGAAAACCGTATTGGGGACCAAGTTTGACATAAGACTTTCCTCTCGCTTGAACACGTCATGTACTCAAATTTTATGGGTGAGGAGGGAATGCCGCGCATCCCCCAGCCTCCATCAAATTACAAGAGTTGTCACAGCCATCATCCTTTAACATTCTAAAGTCATCAACTTTTGGTTCATCCTGACAGGGGAAGAAATGAAAGACTGAAAAAAATAGAAGGTTCTAAAGAGGCTTGAACTTGGACTGGGTGCTCAGAAATCGCCTTAGTAGCATGGTTGCACCAGCCAGGGTAGAAAAATGTCTGGCTACCATCGTCCACCTCTTCCTCACACCTCACAAGCCCCACCACCACATCAAGGTGTCGAGCCATTGGTGGGAGTATGAAAGTGAGGCCCGAATTCATGGTTAGCAAAGTTTCTACTCCGTGATCCGGCTGAAAGGTATCTATCTCGTATCTCTGGTGGCAGAATACACCTGCATGGACAGTTAAGAACCAGGGAGATACTACGTACATTTACCCTTGTAAACAGTTACCCTAGTAGTCACTCACCTATTACCACACAGAATTTACCCACACATAAAGTTATCCATACATATACTTGCCCACCAACTGTTACCTCCCAGACAGCTACTTCCCCCCTAGCTCCCCAACACTTAGTGCTTCCCCCCACTCAGACATTTCCTGATCATGTTTGTTTTAGCAATATGTGCTTTCAATATTGTTAATGAGGTCAAGTGTCTGCAGGGATAACTACCCAGCTAACACTGAACATATTTCCAATGTTGCACACAGATTGTAAGTAGGTTGGTGGATATTTGACACTCAGAGAATGTTATGCAACATTACAGCAACACTCATATTTTGTTTTCTTAGTTATGTTGATTTGTATAGTAAATTTTACTAAATTTTGCAAAATCACAAATACCAATGCAAAATGGGGAGGAAAACTGAAACAAAGAAATCCTGGCCAATGAGAATATACAGTGCTGAGCTCCCAAGCTGGCCAAATGACTTATCCATACCAGGAGCAACTCCATAGGCTTTATTTAACACTCACTTTATTGATGGAAATCTTTCATTTAAAATAGTAGCAATACACTTCATAATTGGTGGATTGGTAAAATAATTTGGCTTTCATCTTATCAAGATGTTAATTAACACTCGAAGCAGAGGTTTTCTATGCAGAGTGCATTGTTACTTACAAGTATGCAAATGTAACTAAGTGCTTATCTGCAGATCTGTTGAATGGGGAAATTGAAAATTAGAAAGATTGTCCATACACAATATACGAACCCTTGATCCTTTACATTAGGAATTACTTCCAGCGTAGGCTGGAAAACGGCCATTAAATTCTTGAACAAGGTGGTTAGGCAATATTGATTGATTTATTAATTCTTACTGGCGTCGCAACGACAAGGTTATTGACGCCGTATCATTAAAAGGAATTGCAAAGGAAAAGTCAATTAAAATGCATAAATATGTTTATATAAAATAAACTGTCAGAGAACTACAGAGAACCCAAATACACACGAAATACCTATCTCACCTACACACCTATTTCAAATTATTATTGTAAACAAAAAGAAAAAATACAAGCAACATAGGCACCTGGCAAACTTCCAAATTCTACAGAGTTTCTGTCAAAATAAATAGATATTAAAAGTACTAAAACATTATATATGGTAATAAATATATCAATTGGAGGTAAATTTTATGTACATAAAATTTTCCTGATCTAAAAAGACTTAAAAGCAAATGATATACACTGACACACTACTAACACATACACAAACTCAAACATCTTGACCAAACTAACCTAAATTTTTTCAAGAAGACCTGCTTCTCGAAGGTAACTAAAAAGCTTATCCTCATTAAAATCTCTGCCTATAATGGCATCCAGTTTAAGATCCATTCTTCCAACTACGTTAAAATGACGGTTCCTTGCTGATATTAAGCTGGGGCATTCTACTATTAAATGTTTTGTTTACTGTGAGGGGAACAAAACAATCCTCACAAAATGTTCAGGGTCATTGTTCATTAAAAAACCCATGAGTATCCGTGTGTGGCCGATCCGTAACCTACATAATGCAGTCTCTTTCCAACGGTCTTCTAACATATAAAGCCAGGGGTTGATTACATCATGTGAGTTCTCTCATTCTATTATTACTCTCTATTGTCCAATAGAATTGCCAAACTGATTCTACAGTCTTTTTAATTTCAGGAATGTAGTCTGAACAGGGAATTGCTATACTTTTGGATTTTTTTTATGTACCTAACTTAGCCAATTCATCAGCTCGTTCATTTCCAACAATGCCAACATGTATGGGAACCCAGCAGAGGTTAACTACCTTCTGTTTTTGTTTTAATAAAAACACCACTCTGTTATTGCCAGTACCACAGGGTGTACTGGATTAAAAGATGCCAAAGCTTCCAAGGCACTCTTGGAATCACTAAAAATGGAAAATTATCTCCTTCTAAAGTTACAAGTTTCTTTAGGGCTGTTAAAATGCTAAAAGTTCAGCAGTAAAATAGAAGCACAACTTGGTAATGCACCACTAACACTACTGTCAGGGTATACCACTCCAAACCCAACGCCTGCACTGGATTTGGAGCCATCGGTAAAGAATTGCCTTGAGTTATCATGTTTTTCAGCATGGCAAAGGAATTTCTGCTTAAGAATATCACCTGAACAGTCTGCCTTGCCAACCAGAAAACCATTTACAATATTTCACAGAGGGCAACTTCCATGGAGGGAATCTTGAAAATTTTGCTGAATTACTTTTCCTTTTGTATAACATTGAGCTCCTCTAATGACATTTTACCCTGTATCCAAAAGGCTTTGGATATGAAGCATATTTTTCATAAATACAAAAATTGCCTTTAAAAACTGTATTGTAAGCTAAGGACTCAGGTTTTTTCTCTGTATGCGGTCCCAATATTTTTCAACGGGGTAAATTTTCTTATCAAATCTGAGGGCAGTTCCCACCTGGCATCCACTAATAAACTAGATATTGGAGAGATCTAAAGCTCCTGTTGCAATTCTAATTCCCCCATGATGAACTGCACTCAAAGTATCTAATCTTCCTTGTCGTAGCTGATGAGTAGATTTTCTGACCCATATGCCAATTTTAAAGAAGCAACTATTGCTTTATAAAACATGTAACAAGTGCTTTCTATCAGCCCCCCACCCCCCATTTGTATGACCTAAGACTTTTAAAACATCTAAGCCTTCATGCATTTGACTTTGAGGCTCCTGAGATGACTCTCCATGTCAACCTGCTGTCAAAGATGAGACCTAAAAACTTTGTTCCTGTATGCATGCAAGTCTCTGTCCATTTAAAACAGATCTGGGTCTGGATGAACCCTCTGATACGGCAAAAATGCATAACAACTGTTTTGGCAGAGGAAAACCAAATTTAAAACCTGCTAGCTGCCCAACTGTTAACTTTATTTATTACCAACTGGAGTTTTCGCTCTGCAAGATTTTATTTTGATGCAGCACACGAAATAGATAAATCATCAATGATCATTGTTGACATTACATCTTTTGGAATTTTTGAGGCTATCCCATTTATGGCTAAGGCAAACAGAGATGACACTTACACACTTCCCTGTGGTACTCCTTCCTCTTGTTCTTTCAAATTAGAACGAGTACTACCTACTCTGACTTAAAATGACGTTTTTTTAAAAAGACTTTAATAAAAAGTGGTAGTTCTCCACGCAGACCAATTTCATGCAAGACTTTCATAATTCCATGCCTCCAGGTAGTATCATAAGCCTTTTCTAGGTCAAAGAAAACCGCCACATAATGCTGCTTGGAAGCAAATGCATGACAAATTGCATTCTCTCCAAACGTATCAATACATCTGTGCAAGAATGCATACGGCGAAAGCCACACTGAGTATGATATAAACCTTTGATTCTAAAAACCATACCAACCTAAAATTTACCATTTTTTCCATAAGTTTACAAAAACAGGAAGTTAAAGCTATTGGTCTATAGCTTGTAGGGACAGATGAATCTTTCTTGGCCTGGACTTGAAAAGGGTGGGTAAAACTGTTGCTATTTCCCAAAACACTAGGGTAACCACTCTCCTTAAAAATTCTATTAATAATACTTAAAATAAAAAATTTAGTTTCCTTTGAAGTATTCTTGATCATTTCATATAAAATTTCATCAGGTCCAGGTGCAGTGTTTTTTACTGTTACCAAGAGCAAATAAAATTCCTCCATGGTAAAAGGTACATATTATATAGTTCAGATTTAAAAGAGGTAAAATCAAGTGTTTCATTCTCTGCTAACACTCTCTCCCTGTAGAATGGAGAATTTTCATCCCTACTTGATCATTGCAAAATGTTTCTGCAAAAACATTGCTTACAGCCTTTGAGTCTGTTATAAAGTCACCGTTGACTTTTAAAACTGGAAGGGGACTAGGATTGTACTTTCCTGCTATTTTCTTAATAACTGTCCAGATCTTGGTCATAGGTGTTTTCCAGGTAATTGTTGATATAAAAAGTGCCCATGATTCTCGCTCGCATCTTTTATTTGCCATCTGAATTTGGCTCGAGCCTTTTTAAAGGAAGGATCAAGTAGCATTCACATCGATGTCTTCTGTACCTAGTAAAAAGCTGCTCTCATGGCTTTTATGTCTTATTCTGCATTGAACATTCCACCATGGAACAGGCTTCCAATGCAATTTTCCACTGGTTTTTTGGGATTGCCTTTTCTGCTGCAAACAAAAATCATTGTTAAAATAGAACACTGCTTCCTCCTGTTGGCATATCTTTTGTTTCTAGTTCAGTATAACTGAGTTCCTGGAAAAGGGGCCAATTTGCTTTATTGGTACACCACCTAGGCATTCTGTATACTGGCTCATATTTCTCAGTTCTGATGACAATTGGAAAATGATCACTGCCGTATAGATCTTCCAATACCTCCCAGTTGAAGTCAATGAATGTATCAGAACTGGTGATAGATAAGTCAATACATGAAAATGCACCAGTCTGAATGTGAAAATGGGTGGGTTTTTCAGTATTCAAAGGGTCATATCTGAATTTTTTATTGATGATAAGATAAGGTTTCCTCTTTGATTTGTTAAAATGTCACCCAAAGTTCATGTCGACCATTAAAGTTTCCCAATATCATGGTCGGGGTAGCTATTCATACAAGTGTGTTAACTGTCGTTTCAAGTATTGGGTTATTAGGAGGGAGATACAATGAACAAATTGTGTGGTAAGTCTTTTTAAGTGAATTTTGACAGCTACAGCTTGTAATTGAGTTTGCAACTGTATTTTTGAGTGAGCAATATCTCGTCTTACAAGAAGAGCACTTCCACCCGAATTTCCCTGTATAAGGGAATTGGGAGTGGAATGCAAAAAAGGCTCTTTAGGAGTAAGCATTTTTGTTGTTTTGCCTTGCCAGTCTCTTGCAAGTGCTAGCATACTGGATTATAAGTATTAATCAAAACATAGTAGCTCTTCATATTTGGCGCGAAGTCCCTGGCAGTTCCATTGTAGTATAGCAGAGAAAGTACCTATTTTCTAGAGGATGATCCCCTGTCCAAGATCGTTTTGTTATGTTTTTTCTTCGAAGATGACATCTGAGTTTTGTGACGGACTTTTGGTACAGTTCCAGATGTCGAAGGAGTACTTAGAGGGTCATTTGAATGTGCCAAGTGATCACTTATGATGGTATTTGAAACAGCAGTATCTTTAGTATATCTTCGACCCTTGCAGTATCTGGTTTATCATTTTCAGTTAGTCTAATTTTATTGTCTAAACCAAGCTGAACTGAGTTTAACATTTTGTTTGTTTTGCCTTAGGTTCTACATTTGTTGCTGCTGTGTATGATAAGATAGTGGGATACGACTCATTATTTTCCATTAATTCCGATGTTCTATGAGGGTCAGCTAAACCACAGGATGGTGAATGGTTTACTCATTTTTTGTTTTGAATCAACTTTTTCTACGGATGTATCTCCTTTCTCAAGGTGCTTGACTTTTGATTCAGGCATTGTTACAGACTCTTCACTTAAAGTCCTCTTGTTGACAATTTTCCCAGCATCCATTTTTTCTTCTTTTATCTTCTTACACTTTTTGAGATTCAATTTCTTTTGTCTTTCCTCATTTCCTTTTACTGCATCTACAAATGACTTCTAGGGTGTTGAATTTCTGCAAAACGTTCTTTGTCTTGCTTCTTTAAAGGTAATGCACTCTTGAGTCTTGATACAAAGTGTTTCTTTTTCAATGAGATACTTGATACATGATTATGTGCTGCATTATGGTCTCCCCCACAATTAGGGCAGCATGGAGTAAGTTCACAACTCCCATGCTCATTTTCCGCCACAGTTAAAGCATATGGCTGGTTCATTCCTTTCTTTTTTCCTACATGTTGTTATCAAATGGCCAAAACATTTGGCAATGGAAACATCTTCTGGAGCGGGAATATACTGTCTAACTGGCAGGTGAAGCCATGCAGCTTTCAGAAATTTAGGGAGTCTCAAACAATCAAAGGTGATTATCAGAGTAGGTGTTAGATGTAATATTCCCAATACTTTTTTCTTGATTCGTCTCCACATCAACCACCTTTTGATCAGCAAATTCTTTTCGGAGAGTGTCCTCAGAATAATGTAGGAGTTTCAGTACATTACACTACTCCTTTAGACTGATTCATTGTTTTGTGAGGAGTGCATTTTGCTGTGCTTCCTTCTACAGCACTAATAGACAGGTAATTTTCTACTTTCATCTGGTGATGAAACTTCCACAAGCAAGCTTCCTTCACCTTGAGAGGCTACCTTAGGTTCTCTGCCAATGCATTTTACAATATCTCTATGGACATCAAATTATATTCAGTTCTTTTATGCTTTTGTCAAGATCAAGAGAAAGGTATTTATTATAAGTCTCAGGTTCTTGAGATCCAAGTAAAATTCCAATATCAGGATTAGCATTCTTATTTCTATTATTAAATCTGCTATTCTTTCCTCTGTTCTGAACTACATAAGAGCTTGTAGTAACAATCAAAGAATCTTTGATGTTTTCATTGGGGAGGTTGGTGGGGATGGCAAAGGGAGGTCCTTATCCAGCCTAAGGTTGTCAACGCTGCCAAAGAGTCGGGGGTATCCAGGGGACAATGTACTAGACATATTATCCATGTTAGTGTGAAGGAAAAAAAAAAAAAAGGGTGGTGGGGGTGGAATATACACACACACACACACACAACAACTGCTTGGGAAGACCAACAAGGTATCGCGGACTAGACAGGGTCCGACATTCTCCACCAATGGCACACGTAGAAGTTGCTTCCCCACGGTCTGCCCCATACCCTACCCTTTCGGGATAGCACCAATATGCTTGCAGTGGCCCAGTATAAGCCAATCTGCCTGCTGGGAGTTCTACCCCCCTCAAATGGGGACAGACTCCCCACTTCAAACATATTGGTGGGCTTCCGGACAAAAGCCAGGAGTCCCATCCCAAGAACCAGCCCCCCCTGGATTCCGATGGGCTGATCCCTGGAGATGGTTTCCGCCCTTAAGATAGCAATGGGAAAATCCATCACCATCTCTTGGGTCCAAAACCGTATTGGGTGGCAACTCACCACCACAACTCCCACAATTAGCTTCGAATGCAAACCCCCTCCAAACACCACGAACCCCTCCCAGACTCACCCAAGCAGAAAAATTTTTCGAAAGTGGAAATGTCCACGCAAGTTAATGCTAAAGTTTTGTAGGCGTTCCGTCAGGATCCGGCCTTCGCAAACTTGAAGCAGAATCCTTTACCTCCTTACCACGTGAAGAAACCTACTCGAGGGGTGGCTTAGACAATAACTACCGTTGATTAACATAATAACTACCACAACCAAACTCAGTACATATAATATGTAAAAAAAAAAAAAAATCAAATGCGCACTAATGTGCATTTTTTACAACACCTACCAACGGTTAGGCAATAACTACCGTTGGTAGGTGTTGTAAAAAATGCACATTAGTGCGCATTTGATTTTTTACATATTATATGTACTGAGTTTGGTTGTGGTAGTTTTTATGTTAATTAATGTTTGCTCTGGAATAGTTTGATTTTTTTTATATTAAAAGCAAATGCATTTTCTTATTTGCATACCTTAACCCTTTAACCGTTTAGTACGTATGTATACGTAGCATGTTAACGGACCCCCGAGCCGTTTAGTATGTTATATAACGGAGAGCAGATGTTTTGGCCATGGCGTTTAGTATGTATATATACGATTCATTTTTCCTGCCTTTCTTTCAAGTTAATCCCCTATAATATGTTTTCTCTAGGTCCAAGGAAGTGTGG
>NC_061097.1:10965982-11005982 GCF_015104395.2 Macrobrachium nipponense | reverse complement strand
TCTACAGGCACTTTTGTAAATAAAGAGACAACATCAAAAACTAACCATATTAAAAAAAATCAAAATTCAAATTTAAACTATTCAATTTGTTTATAAAATCAACATTGTTTGTTACATTCGTGTTAGAAATGTTTCCTACCAAAGGAGTAAGAATTTTTACAACCCATTTAGATAAATTATACGTAACTGAGTCCACTGAACTAATGATTGGTCTGATATGGTTATTGATTTATGTGTCTTGACTAAACCATACATATAAGGCAGGGAGGTGCATTGCGGTGTAAACTGTTTAAAAATAAATGGTCCAAGCCCTTCAAAATGGATTTAATTTGTTTATTAAAATGGGAGTTCACTGTCTGTGTAGGGTCAGACCTCAGTTTCGTATAAGTATCAGTATCATTTAGCAATGTCATTATTTTACTTATATAGTAACTTTTATTCATTATTACCACTGCATTAGATTTATCTGCTTTAGTCACTTTCACTGTATCGTCTTCTTTAATTTTCTTAAAAGCCTGGAGAAATCTCACGGGTACAATAGGGGGAGAAGGCTTACACATAGCACCATACACAATACCTTTACAAATATTGATATCATCAGGGCATAGGTTTTGATTAAATTTTTCTAAATAACAAAAGGATTTTGAGATGTCGACACAGTCCAGGTTACCATTAAATGCACCAAAGCTTAACCCATATCCCAAAGCCGCTGTCGTAGCACTATCCACTGGTTTGTCTGATAAATTAATCATGAAGTCCACGTTGGCATGTTTAGTCCAGTCGCTTTCAGCAATAAGATTCTTCGGCTTGACTTGAAGCTTCCTTTCAGACGGTTGCAGCACTTTCTTAATTTTCCGTAGCAATAATCCAGTCATCCTATCTTCCAATCGACAGGAACCGTCTGATTAAACAGCCATACCGTCTGCTTCTAAGTGTACGAAACGCATCATCTACTTCCACTTTTGTGATGTCGATGTGTTTGAAGTATGATTAGTTGAATAAAATGTTTTCTAGCTCTTTTCCATTGCCACATCTACAAAAGTCCTTGGGTATTTAAGTTTTATTGCAAATCTCCAGGAATTCCTTAATATCTCAATAATTTAGTCCCTTCTATAAAATTTACCGTCGAGGAAGAAAGAAATTGTAAATTGAATTTTCTTGATGTAACTGTCCATAGAAAAGATAGAAATTTCACCTTTTCAGCCTTTCGAAAATCAACTAACATTGCCTCTTTTCCTTGTTCTTACTACTCCAATCACCATCAAAATGTTAAATTCTCTGTTTTTTTCTGGGATGTTTCAAAGGGCTTTACGTGTCTGTAGCCCCCAGTTTATTGACGCTGAAATTAAAACTATTTATGATATTGCAATGAACTTAAATACCCAAGGACTTTTGTAGATGTGGCATGGAAAAGAGCTAGAAAAAAAAAATTTTATTCAACTAATGACAAACTTGCATTTAGTAAGAATAACATTCTAAATTACCACCTACGATGAAAGGTTTTAGATATTCCTAGAATTTTAAAGCATTTTTAACATAAATGTTGTTTTCATTCAGTAATATTAATGTCAAGAGTTTAATAATCAAAAATTCTCCTAAAGATCTTCCAGGCTGCATATATGAAATTCCTTGCAAAAAGTGTGATAATGTCTATTACGGACAAACCGGTAAATCTTTCACGTCTCAAACAGCATCAGTATTCTGTGAGAACTGGGCAATATCGAATGTATTATTCGTACATGAGAGATTTAGACCACCCTATTACTGGAGTCAAGCAAGAGCCTGAATCCCATGTAATGACAGAGGTAAAAGGAAAATCATTGAAACTTGTTTCAACAAGTCAAAAAATAAAAATGTTCTAAATTTAAGTCTATGGTTTATTTAAACTTGATGCTTTCATAATGAAAAAGTTGTAGATAAATATAAGCAACAAAATTAATATATTCAGTTTTTACATGTTTTGTACTGTAAAGAAACTTTGTAATTTCGGTTAGGGTCAATCTGCTTAGGTTTGTGACTGTGTGATATACGATAATCCTGGATTATCTCTCTTAATTTTTACCCTTTTGACAATTAACCATCTGGTATTCTTGATCTTGTGTTGTACCCAGAGACCTTTCTCTCCAATTGTACCTCATTAACTCCTTGACAATGTCTGAGTAAAGACGAAAGCACTTGGATTTCTGACTATCATTTTCCTGTGGAATTCGCTTATTTATGAGTCACGTGCATCTACTGTGATTTTTTAAACATCATACACACACATATATATATATATATTATATATCAATTCAAGCTACAAATGTCCTTTAATATCTAAATTCACTTTACCTCCCAAATGATATATTTTCATATATGTACCGAAGGGGAATTTTTTAATTGATAATAATTTCGTCCCCCTGGGATCGAACCACCGTCCAAGTGGACGGGGACGAAATCAGGACAGTCAGTGACGCTATCCAATCAGCCAACAGAGACGCTATAAATGGATCACGGTTCGATGTGATAATTATTCATAACAAAAGGCTAACGTGCTGTCAAACGCTCGAATTGGCCAACATGGTAGAGACGGGTTTCATATCGATTCTAATTACGAAAGCTCCCAGATCGAGGGTGATTTGTAAGGTCAGAATCGATATGAACTTATAGCGTCTCTGTTGGCTGATTGGATAGCGTCACTGACTGTCCTGATTTCGTCCCCGTCCACTTGGACGGTGGTTCGATCCCATGGGGGGGACGAAATTATTATCAATTAAAAAATTCCCCTTCGGTACATATATGAATATATCATTTGGGAGGTAAAGTGAATTTAGATATTAAAGGACATTTGTAGCTTGATGATATGATAAATGGATGGATCCGGTTCGATGTGATAATTATTCATAACAAAAGGCTACGTGCTATCAAACGCTCGAATTGGCCAACATGGTAGAGGGCGGGGTTTCATATCGATTCTAATTAGCGAAAGCTCCCAGATTCGAGGTGATTTTTGTAGGTCAGAATCGATATGAACTTATAGCGTCTCTGTTGGCTGATTGGATAGCGTCACTGACTCCTGATTTCGTCCCCGTCCACTTGGACGGTGGTTCGATCCCATGGGGGGACGAAATTATTATCAATTAAAAAATTCCCCTTCGGTACATATATGATATATCTTTATGGGAGGTAAAGTGAATTTAGATATTAAAGGACATTTGTAGCTTGAATTGATATATAAATGGATCACGGTTCGATGTGATAATTATTCATATATATATATATATATATATATATATATAATATATATATATATATATATATATATATATGTTGTGTGTGTGTGTGTGTGTGTGTGTGTGTGTGTGTGTGTGTGTGTGTGTACATGCATGAATGTATGCATATTGTATATAGCAACATAAACATAATTTACACAGCTGCTGAGGCAATTTTCATGAAATACTAAAGTTGTTTCTATGTGCACTATAAATCTATTTACATATTTGTGTAAATAGATTTATAGTGCAGCATAGAAAACACCGCCACACAATAAATGGTGTGTTGTTTATTGGCTACGTTTCCAAACTTTTTTCATGACTTATAATCTGCATTATTCAATTCGGTGTTATTTAATCCGACCATAAAATCCTAATTATCCCACCCTAGGCTGTCCAGAGAACCGGAAGAAAGAGGTCGTTCCGGGACAAGGAGGAGTTAATTTAAAAATCTGCCATAATGAGTAGTTAATAACAGAATGTATTTTTTTTTTTACTACATTGTATCATTTATTTTCATCAGTGAGTCTGGGATAGATATGGGCATTAGTATAATTTATTTGATCAAAGCAGTTTACTGTATGAATTCAATTCTTCAGATTTCACTTCTTTTTCATCTTCACGATTAGATACTTGCCTAACAAGCTTCAAGCTGTTTTCCTCCTTTCAGCCCTAACATGGAAAGGTGTGGCGACGTGCCTGCCACATCTGCACGATATCCAATCTTAGCTCGTGGTTTTATGAATAAAATTTGGGAAACGTGCCAACTCGTCTCAAACGTACTAACATACTGATATAGAAATTTGTAAGACTTACCCATGCAGGTGGTATTGACTGAAATGATCTGTGGATGTTTAGAGCTCCAGTTTCCCGTTCCCTCCCACCCGCAGCGAATATCATGGGATTAATATTAGGGCCTGGAATCATCACGAGTCCTTTTGAAAGATTCCAGTTCCTTCTTTCATTTATGATGGTCAGTTTCACAATTCCCTAGTCGACGGTCGAAAAGTCAAGGGGGAAAGTAAAAGTCCTTTTAATTTGCCTGTACAAAAGGGAGATGAGTAAGTCCGCCATTGCCCATGAAACAAAGAATTGGAATCTGTCAAAAGGGCTTGGCTGGATGATAATCCCGGCCCAGGGCACCATTCTTCAACTAATGTTCGAGTGGTTCCACCTACCAACTCGACGCAGGTGGAAGAGAGAGAACATGAAACAACAACTGAACATCACCTTCCAAGGATACCTGAATATTGCCTTTGATTTATATATATATATATATATATATATATATAATATATATATATAGTATATATATATATATATATATAATGTGTGTGTGGTGATATATACCTTTATTTTTTTTGTTTTTTACTTTATCAATACTTTGTGACTGTTCCTATAACAAGAAATGCCATCAGTCCTGCGTTTAGTAGGAAATGGATTTGCCGCGAGTGAACAAGACAACAACAGGTGAGGTCGGGTCAAAATTCTCCGCCTATCTAGCCGTCAGGTATGGCACAAGTGACTATATTTTTGAACTCCTGCTGATTTTATGCATCGGGCCTCGTCGTACTTTACCGTGATAAGAGAAGGTTTTGTGCTTTCCACGCTTTTTTCTGTAGGCCCAAGAGAGCTTGATAATCACCCCCAAACAATGGTGATTCCTCCCAGACGCACTTCCACCCAAACCAAACTTTCCTCATTTTCGTTATCTAGTGCATCCACTCAGTATATCAGGGAAATGGCGAGACGAGCACGTTCATACCATCACTCCATTCCTGACGAAGACATTCCGTTGTATCTATTTCACGACAGTGATATGAATCAGGCAGCTTCCTCGATAGAAAAAATACAGTGAGAGTGACACGCCTTGATATCGATGAAGGTTCAGATACGAAAACGATGGCGAATCATCATCACCATCATCCGTCAGATCATCCAACTCCTGCAGCAGCACTTCCCACAGACGCCTCTTTGCCTTGGTCATGGGTTCCTGGTGATGCGTCTACGTGCAATGTTTTTGACTTTTCGAGGCAGAATAGTGGAATTCAACAAGAAGTGGCGTTGACGACAACAGCACAGAATTGGACATATTTTTATTATATTTTGTTATGGGAATGATGAACATTATGTGGACGAAATAAATAAATACTGTGCGTACAACGTAATCAATCATTTCTATACAGATTTTCAAGATTACGTCGGTGGAGAGACACAAACGTGGCTGAAGTGTATGTGTTTTTGGCTGTTTCGTTGCTTATGTCTTACAACAAAAAATTTTCGTTGAATGAATATTGGGCAAAGGATCCTTTGCTATTTTCGCTAATTTTTGGGAAGCTAATGTCTTCAATAGATATTGTATGATGTAATCATAATTATTTGTTTAATTGTATTATGTGTGTGTGTTGACAGGTGTCGGTTGGCCTCCTAGCCGGGTGTGCAAATGTAGGCTGATTTCTGTTTTTGTTTATTTTGTAGAGGTAATACGTCCAGAGTGTACTGGCAGAGGTGTATGGCCAGCATTGCACCGGTTAAGCATGTGTGGGAGTTTGATATGGAGCGCCAAGGTGTAAGTTACTGTATTGATAATCATATGTACTTATATTTATGATGAATTTGGCAATGTTATAGTGGGATATACTGTATGTTTGTATTTGTAATGGAGTTAGTGTTATTGCTGTGTTGGGTACAATGGACTGCTTACATTTTATATTTGATTTACGAATATTGCTGTGTTGTTTTGCATATTTTATTAGGATTACATTTTAAGTGTCTGTTTACAATTTGGAGGTTTGTTTTAATTTGGAAACTTGTTTACGGAGGCTGAATGTTACTCAATAAAGTATTCATGTGGCACTTGGTGACTGTATCTACCCGATCCATACAATTCAGCACCTGCTACCCAGCATGGTTGAGGGAACTTTGATTGGACATTCTACACATCCCTGCTAGTCAAGATGGATCGAGCCAAGACAGTGCGTACATCGGAGAGGAGGAAATTCAAGACCGAACCCTGAAACTGTTCGACGAGAGTGTGAAGCAAGACGACTCGACAGAGATTTTGAAGCCTGCATTTGATGAGGTCTGTGACGCCTATAAGAGGTTAGAAAAGGCTAATGATGATTTTATTTCGTGCATTGATGAGTCTCATGAGAATTATGTTAGCCTATTAGAATCGGCTGAGGATTATATAATTGAAGTGTATAGGTTGAAATGTAAGGCACATTCTCAAATACTTGCGAAAATAGACAGTGAAAAGGGTAAGCAAAAAACAGACAACACAAAGTTTATAGTTAAGAAGCTTGAACCTCCTAGATTTGACGGACAAATAAGACTGTACCCATCCTTTAGAAAGGACTTTGACAGATTAATGATTAAGAACTATGGGGTAGGATCCATATGTCCCTTAAGCAGTGTTTGTTTAGGCGAGGCCTTGAAAGTGGTACTTGGGTTTGATGATGATTTCCATAAGATGATGGCCAAGGACTTGATGAAAAAATTTGGAAATGTAACAAAGGTGGTGGACTCTGTTTTGTGTGGGGAGATAAGAGCCCTTAAGCCTGTGCCAGAAGGCAACAACAAAAAACTTGTGGAATTGGTGAATACTGTGGAGAGGGGATGGCTTGATATGTGTAAGCTAGATCTTAAATCAGAAATGAATAACACTACTGTAATTAGCTTAGTAAGAAAAAGCTCTTACCCCCAACATTGAAAAGGGAATGGGTTTTAAAAGCTAGTGAGTCCCAAAGTGAGAAGGAATTTGGAAAATTATTAGAATTTTTAAGAAAAAGAAAAGGAAGGTAATAGAGTATGTGCAGGAAGGAGTGAGGTCAAGTACAACCACTGATAGGGCAGCAGTGTGCACAGTGCGACTCATGAGGATCACTGTTATACAGATAATTTGAAATGAAGCATTAAGCAGTTAAGAGAAAACCAAGAGTCGCAACAACAACAATTAAATGAATGTATTGTAAACATGAACCAAATTGCTTCAAACTTATCAAATCAAGCTAGGAGTAGACCTAAACATGTCACCTAACATTAATAAGAACTGTTGGTTTCATGGTACAGCTTCCATAGCATTTTGGATTGTTCAGGGTTTCAGCACTTGGATAATAAATCTAAATATGAGCTGTTAAAAAGCATAGAGTATGCTTCATCTGCTTTACGAAAGGGACATGTCAGTAGTGACTGTTTGAACGAGAGTTATTTGTCATATTAAAGATCAAAATAATGAGTATGCGGCAGACGTCACCACCCTATTCTCCATTCTTTGTTTGTACAAAATTATTTCACCCAGCGAGTACGGGAGGGTCAAATAACTTATTGTCAAGGGAGGGAGTATTTGTTGATGATTGGACATATGCAGAGTAAAGGGCAAAAGGTGGCAACATTGTGGGATCCAGGTTCAAATTTAACCATGATTACGCATCGGATGGCAAACAAGTTGGGTTTGAGAGGTAAAGATGTAAGTCTCACTGTAACTAAAGTTGGAAATAGCACTGAGCTGTTTGACAGTAAAGTTTATAATGTGCCAATTACTGATTTGACTGGTACTGAATGGACTATTGAAGCTTGTGGTATCAATGAAATTACATCTGACATTGCAGAATTTGACACCACATTGATAGCTAAATTATTTGGTAGTGAGGAGTGGAAAATTTGTCGGCCAACAGGCAAGGTAGATTTGTTAATTGGCGTGGATCACAGTAGCATGATACCTCAAGTGGTTAGAACATTGATACCTTACCAGCTAATGCAAAACAATTTTGGAATGTGTGGTAAAGGAAGGTTCATATCCAGTTATGAATAAGAATATGGGTACTAATAGTGTCTTAACGGTAAGGATTAGCCACATGACTGTAGCTACTGAGGTCAATGACATCATACCACGATACAGTGAGAACCTCTCAAAACAGTTAGAAGATTTTTTTTCAGTTGAAAATTTTGGAACTTCATGTATACCTAAATGTAGTGGTTGTAAATGTGGGAAGTGTTCATTTTGAGTGGGGAACATAGCTTGAAGGAGGAAATGGAATTAAAACAGATAGAAGAACGGACTTAATTATGATTCAATAAATGGGTGGATTGGATTGCAAGCTATCCATGGATTAAGGATCCTAACAAACTCCCTAATAATGTTTCCCTTGCATATGGAAGACTAAAATCTACTGAACGAAGGTTAATAAAGCTCGGGAGCGATTACTCTAAAAAATATAATGATCAGATTTTAGATATGGTTCATAGGGAAGTTGCTAGAAAATTGAACATAGATGAGATAAGTAATTATAATGGTCCCGTTCACTACTTGCCCCACCATGAAGTCACAAGCCAGACTCAGTTTCTACCCCTTTGAGAATTGTGTTCAACTCTTCTTCCTCTTACCTTGGGTCACGTACTCATGATTACTTTGCAAAAGGGCCCTGATGTGCTAAACAACATGATGCTATACTGATACGTTTTAGGCAACATGCTGTGGCCTTCGTAGCAGATATTAAGAAAATGTACACCTCTGTACGAAATTTCAGAACTTGATCAACATACTCATAGGTTTTTTGTGGCGGGACTTAGAAACTGACAGAGAGCCAGATCACTATGTGCTTACTACTGTGACCTTTGGTGATAGACCTAGTGCATAATAGCAATGATGGCCTTACGTAAACCACAGAAATGGATGAATCCTTTCCCTAACTGCAGAGTTGATCAATCGCAACTCGTATTTGTTGATGATATACTGTCAAGTGTATCGACGGTTGAAAGGGCTAAGAGAAGTAAGTTAGAAGCTAATGCAATATTATCTCAGGGGAGGATTTTTCAGATCAAGCACCTGGGTTTATGTCAGGTGAGAGTGCAGAAGATAATTTTCTTAACATCTTGAGAACTGATAAGGAAAAGGTACTGGGGTTGAACTGGAATCCTAAGGAGGACCTTGTTTTTTCTATGTGATAAAGATAAATTTCTCTAAGAAAGTAAAAAATATTCGAATGGAGCCACCCATAAAGAAATCAGAAATCGATGAGAAACTCCCAAATACGTTAAACTCGAAGGATGGTGGACTCAGAAAAATCAAACTGCTTCGGTATATGATCCCCTTGGGTTCATTGTGCCATTCACCTTGAAAGCAAAGTTGCTTATGCGCGATTACTAACCACCATCAGTGAAAAGGAGCGAAGATTAGATTGGGATGAAGCCCAATGCCACAGTATATGTATGAAAGATGGAGAAAGTTATTTAAAGAAATGTATGAGTTAGAAACTTTGACGTTCCATAGATGTGTGAAGCCTAAAGACGCCGTTGGTAAGCCTGATTTAGTCATTTTTGCAGATGCAAGTAAGTTAGCTATGGAGCCTGTGCGTACTTGAGGTGGAAAGTGAGGGAAGGACCCTTTGTAAGTAACTCTTGATGGCAAAGAATAGGATTGCTCCTACTCGACAGCTCACCATCACAGGTTGAGAGTTGTGTGGGGCTGTGTTGGCCTGCCGGTTGAGGACTGTGATTGAGAAGGAAATAGACATTGAACTTGAGTCAGTCATACATATTATTGATTCATCTATTATCAGAGCACAAATTTGTAATAAGTCAAGCATTTTGTTTTAATATTTTTGTCGCTACTAGAGTAGCAGAACAAAGTTTCAAATCTAAATCAAAATCTGTTGAATGGTTTTGGACATCCTCAGGAAATAATCCAGCAGACTTAACTACAAGGCCTACACACCCTATGCTTTTAGATTCTGATTCTTTATGGCAGAATGGACCCCCATTTATGTGTTTACCTGTTAGTGAATGGCCCATCAGTCAGTCAAATGATCTCGAACTACCAGATATTGCTCCAGTCAAAATTGTAAATAATCTATATAGGGATAATACTGTTATAATTGATGTAAATAGATATGGTAGTTACAGTAAGCCTTTTCTTTTAAGAGTGACTGCTAGAGTTTTGAAGGCAGTTAGGTTGAGGTCATTTAAAAGGTGTCTTTTTAGTTCCTCACTCAGATGATCTGAAAGTAGCAGAGGATATAGGGTGGGGTGGGGTGGGTTGAGAAGACTATAGCTGGTGACTGGAAAACGAGATATGAGAGACTTTGAGCTGTGATGAATGAGGAAGGTTTAATATGTGTTGGTCAAAGGTTTATTTCAGTATGGCTGAGGATAATTGGAACAGGAGTACATTTGTATTGTTACCTGTTAGGCATTCATTCACAAGATTGTATGTTAAACACATCCATGAGATAGATCATGCTGTGTAGAGGTAACCTTAGCCAAATTGCAATCCAGTTTTGGTGCCTGGAGCCAGGAAACTTGTAAAGTCAGTGAAGTTTTTTTTTCTCGGTGTGTCATTTGTCGTAAAAATTGGCTAAGAAGACTGAAGAGCAATGCATGGGTCAGTGTCCATCTGAGAGACTTCAACCCGCCCCACCCTTTTTTAATACAGCTATTGATTTGTTTGGACCATTTATTGTGAAAGACACGGTCAAGAGGCGCACTAGAAAAGGGTTTATGGGATAATCTTTAATTGTATGGTGAGTAGAGCCTGTGTACTTAGATTTAGCAGAGGGTTATGATACAGAGAATTTTTTTAATGACATTACGTAGGTTTGTCTCCATAAGAGGATTTGCCAAAGCGTATGCATTCAGATGGAGGCGCACACAGTTAGTAGCAGCTAACAAAGAATTGCGAACTATGGCCAGGAACTGGAATATGACACAAATTTTAGAGTTTGGTAGTGTTTTCGGAATGAGTTGGACATTCAACAAGTCTGCAGATGCTCCATGGGAGAATGGGTGCAGCAAATCTCTGATAAAGTCTGTAAAGAGATGTATTATGATGTCCTGTTGGTACTAATATTCTTTCATGGAGTGAGCTTCAGACTTGTATGTTTGAGATTGCTAATTTAATGAATAGCCGTCCAATTGGTCTCAAACCAGGGTTTGATCCCAGTTTGGGCATTTATCTTTGCCTAATGACTTGCTCTTAGGTCATACAGGTATCAGAGTCCCAAGTGGATTATGGGATGAAAGTAATAATCCAAGGCAAAGTTTTCAGTTTATGCAGAAGATTGTAAATTCTTTTTGGAAGAGGTGGCATCGAGATTATTTTTCTTCACTTTTAGTTAGGCAAAAATGGCATACTCAGCGTAGGAATTTAAGACCAGGTGATATTGTACTTATACAGGAAAACAATATTGTAAAGGGTGCATGGAAACAAATGGCCGAAGTTGCCGTAGCTGTACCATGGAAGTGATGGTCATGTACGGAGATGTAACCTTGAGGTATAAAGTGCATAAACCAGGTCCACAGTACAAAGGTCAAACCGATATGTTATTAAACGTCCTCTCATAGACTGATAGTTTTACTTCCTGTTGAAGAGCGTGGTGAATGTTGAGTTATGGTGGGGGGAGTGTATGATGTAATCATAATTATTTGTAATTGTATATGTGTGTGTGTTGACAGGTGTCGGTTGGCCTCCTAGCCGGTGTGCAAATGTAGCTGATTTCTGTTTTTGTTTATTTGTAGAGGTAATACGTCCAGAGTGTACTGGCAGAGGTGTATGGCCAGCATTGCACCGGTTAAGCATGTGTGGAGTTTGTGATATGGAGCGCCAAGGTGTAGTTACTGTATTGATTAATCATATGTACTTATATTTATGATGAATTTGGCAATGTTATAGTGGGATATACTGTATGTTTGTATTTGTAATGGAGTTAGTGTTATTGCTGTGTTGGGTACAATGGACTGCTTACATTTTATATTTGATTTTACGAATATTGCTGTGTTGTTTTGCATATTTTATTAGGATTACATTTAAGTGTCTGTTTACAATTTGGAGGTTTGTTTTAATTTGGAAACTTGTTTACAGGCTGAATGTTACTCAATAAAGTATTCATGTGGCACTTGGTGACTGTATCTACCCGATCCATACAGATATGCTTTAGTATTACGCATGCTGCATTTCAGTGACTACAGTGTGGATCTTGGAAATGACCCTTTGTTCAAGATTCGCAGTATTTTTGACGAATCAATAACAAAATGAAGGAGCTATTTTATCCGTTCGAAATGTCGTTATCGATGAATCACTGATGTTATTCAAATCACTGATGTTATTCAAAGGACGTTTATCATTTCGGATGTACATTCCTTCCAAAGGACATCGCTTTGGAATCAAACTCTTTATGTTATGTGATTGCGAAACTGGCATGGTGATTGACATGGTGGTATATACAGGTAAATCTAATGGACTTTCGGTTAATGATCCACTTGGAAAACAAAATCAGTGCAGTGGTTTGAGAAATGCTGAAAAAACTTGCTCGGGAAGGGTCACAATTTATATATTGATAATTGGTAGTTCAAGCCCACAACCTCGCAAGATTTTCTCTATCAAAATAAAACTGGAGTGTGCGGGGCGTTAAAGGAACGAGAAAAGATATGCCCAAATTCTCAAAGCTTGCCAAAGGTGGCAAACAGTTATTTCACGCCAACAATATTCTTGCCTTTCAAGTTATCATGACAAGCGAGATGTAACAATGCTCGCCAACGTTGCATGAGGGAAAAATGGTTCCCAGTGATAAAATTGACTATAAGACAGGAGAGGTTTACATGAAACCAGATGTTGTATTGTCATATAATGAAAATATGAGACTAGTTGATAAATGTGACATGCAAGTGTGCTCTGTGGAAATGTTTACGTAAGTCCAGGAAGTGGTACATAAAACTTTTCTTTCACCTTCTTGATAATGTTGTCCTGAATGCTTACAATTTATATCTAACCGCCACTGGAGAGAAACCACCCCTGAAAGTTTTTCGTCTAAGTCTTATCAGACAAATCCTCGAAAGATTAACAACGTCTGATGAAGTCTTCAATGGTGGGCGTGTATGTCTGGTGAAGCTACGAACCCATTGCGTCTAACCGCCCGCCACTTCATAGATGTCCTTCCACCCACAGAAAAAAAGAACAACGCACAGAAAACCTTGCTATGCTTGTCACCATAGCCAAAGAAGATCCAAAAGAGTTAAGACACCAGATATTATTGCAAGGAATGTGACGTACCCCTTTGTTTGACACCATGTTTCAAAGATTACCACACACTGAAAAGTTTCTAAATTGTAAAATAATGTATCTAACTGTATATTTTAGTTATATAATCATATGATATGATTAATTTCATTGGCCTGATTATTGTGTAATAAATATTTTAAATATGGAAAGTGTTTTATTATCTAAAATAAGCAGTCAAAATACTTTTTAAATCAAAATCACATTCTATGAAAATAGTTCTTATAAAAACTATAAAATGCTTCATTGATGAAAAATCTGATGAACGGATAAATACACAAGAATTAGTAGTACAAGGACCAAACAAGATTGAATATCATAAGACAAGGTTTACTTTCTTATCAAAAGTAAGAGGTTCCACCATCAATCTGGTAAAAGATTAAAACAGAAAAGAGACAAGAGACTAAAAACATGAGGGAGAGAGAGAAAAAACAACTAGCATCATTCTTATAATAACAGACTTTGGGGGGGTTTGGGCAAGATCGGAGAAAAAAAGCTAATAATGATAATAATAACAAAAATAATACCTCACCACTGAATTGACGAAGACTCATTGTCGGTAGGTAATCAGATGACATACTGTCCTCTCGTGTGTACTTTTATTACAAAAAATCTGATATATGATGTAATTTGTTTTAGACACTCGAGTATTTTATGCATTAGAAGATTTCAAAATCCAATTTTTCTTAAAAATAAATGAAAATCTATATCATAATAATATTGAAAAGACTGAAATAACACAGTTCACCCCATTTGTATGCAGTTTCCAATAACTATAAAAGACCAGAGACGTAGAAGCTGAATAAGGGCTATAATCAGAGATGATCTAACCTCGTGTCTTCAATATTCTAAGTCAAATCAAAGATGATAATCATATCTAGTTAATTAACATTTATTGTAGTTGAAATAAGCAAATCATTGACCAGTTGAATAATTATAATTCTACTATAATATCTTCTGTGCTTCTGACATTTATGAGGCTTCATCCTACATCATTCTCATTATTTTTTCTCATTTATATTTTTTCAAAACGGAGAATGTATGTAATTTACGACATGAATTATGATAATACTGACATAAAGAAATGAATAATTCATCGGAAAATTACATACATTCTCCGATTTTAAAATTATAAATGTTAATTATCTACATATAATTATCATCTTTGATGTATACTGAAGGCTCGAGTTACATCATCTCCGATTATAACCCTTTTCAGCTCCTACGTCTCTGGTCTTTACATATATTATACATATATACATATATATATATATACATATATATATATATATATATATATATGTTATATAGTTTATCTTTATTTAATATCTTTTTCATTTAGAAAACAGACGTGATATCATAGATGATGTAAAATTCATAAAGAACCTAGGTTTAGCCCAAAGTTTGGATTTGTACGGGCTTCGAAAGGCGAGATCTTTTGGAAACACTTTACTATGTATACCATTATATAGCCTGTCAAAGAAAAATCTGGTGATTAATAACAATTATAATTCGAATGGCTTACTTGTTGTTAATCTATTATTTATAAAATTCTAGAACGTCAAAAAAGGAAGGCGTTTCATATATACAACGAATAAATTTCCATTCACGAAACTGCACGTGTGGTCGGTTCTACAAGGAAAGTTATTTTCCAAATGGCTCCACGCTGAATATTTGTATTGCCAAGGGGGGTAAATTATTATAATTATCATCATAGCTGGAAATAGTAGGCGTATAAATACGTGACAGTAGCGGAAGGGAACAACCATAACGTATATATGTTAATAGTCCAAAACTGATACAGACAACAAACGTAGCCCCGCTTCAGTCAAATAAAAAAAAAAAAAAAAAAAAAAAAAAAAAAAAAAAAAAAAAAAAAAAAAAACCCCCGCGGAAGGGAGAGTAGTTGCCAAGTTGTTTTTTATTTTTTGCTGACAGTATGGTATGGTAACTGCTCGCTGACCGCACTCTTGACTGACAGCTGGGGCACGAACGCTGCTTCCCATAGAAAACGGTTATTGGGTTAACTACCTCCTAGGACAATTTCAAAGAAACAAGCCATTCCTGAACCATAGTATTCAAGTTTGCCAGGTTGTTCGCCACGCGTAGATATAAGCACCAAAGCAGTTCTTCTGTGGAATTGAGGAAAATTTGTTCCAGCCAAGAGACCAATTGCTGTCACACATTAGATTGAGAACCGTGGCTCTGGACGTAACTTCTCGTGGATGAACGTCACCGCCTTCAACACCTACTACCTACTAACTCAAGAGCTCTATAGAGGACTGCTTTATATGGACCTAAATGACTGGCTATTTGTTGAGGTAAGGTTTGCAATAAGTACGATGCATTTGCTTTGTAAACTTCTAACAATAGTTACGTTTATTAGTATAACGAGTGTCTAGCAACCAAACCCATATATATATAATAAAGTTGGAACGGTCTCATATTATGTTTAAAATTGGTATTATTACAGTTACAACCATTATGGGAAATCTATTATATCAATATTTTTCCCGAGTAAAGCACGTGATAACAAAACACTTCTTCTCAATACATTGTTGTCGCTAATGCATACTTACAGAAAAAAAATATTTGAGATATTGTAGGTCTTCTTGACTTATTTTTAAGTTCAGTGTATATCTTTCTATGGGTATGCGTGGTAGCTCTTGTTAGTTTGTATATCTGTTTTCATCTTTCTTGGTTCCTCCCCATTGCGTAATGTGACAATATTTGCTTAAATGAGCATTTCCTCCTCCCACTAATGTCGCTCCTCCAATCAAAATACGGGGTCTTTTCAAGTTATTATTGGCTTCCTGCTATTACTTATTATTGGCTTCCTGCTAGTAATGACGTTTTCCAATGAAATTAGTTTTTTTTCAAGAGTTACCATTGGCTATTTTTTTCCCTTATAATTTTTTTCGTCTATGACAATGTTCACGCATAATCAAATTATCATTCATTTCTGGCCCCATTCTTAAGAAATTTTTTGTAGAAACTATCGTAAGGAAAGGCTTGCAGAAATACTGGAAGATTAATTTTCTCTCTCATTCTTATCCCAAGGATCTGTTTTTCGTGCTATATATTGTAACCGATAGTATTTTGTTTTTTCCTATTTCATTGTGGGAGAAACGCCTGATTGTCGTTTGTTTTCATTTTAAAACTATAGGTACAATGATAATACTGAACTCAGATTGGTTACATCTTTTCATTATATCCAATCACCTGCGATTTTGAAACCTACCGGTCTCTCTACGTTCAACAGTCTCGTTACTTAGCTGTCATGGATCCTCCGGTGGAGGTGTGCAATTTATGTCGCTTTTCTTATTTTGAGGTGATCGCTCGATTTCATGGAAGCTATAAATGGGTTGTGAATAGGTTTCTTAGAGCGCATTCAGTATTTACCCATGTGTTCAGTGTGCTAAATGTGATTCACCTTACTTTTCCGTGAGGATAAGCATTTGTGGTACTGTACAAAATCAGTAAAAATATACCTAAAACAAGGAAAAGACGTTGTGTAATTATAGTGTTAGTGACTATAAGGGAACCTTTCTTCACGGGTCCCACCTTCCCCCGTGGAATTAATTTTATTTGTTAATCATTGCTGCATAAGTGTTGGGACCACCATTTTCCCTTTTGTTATTAAGGGCTCTTTAGTATATCTCCTTCTACTAGTGTAGACTGATTCGCGTTTTGTTCAGAAGTGACTGAAATATGCTTTCGATAATCAAGAGGCTATTGGTGGTGATGGTGTATTCGTTAAGATTGACAAACCTCACTTTGGAAAACGTAAGTATGACCCTGAAGGTCTATGAGTGACATATGGGTGTTCAGGGGTATTGAGAGCCAGTCCAAAAAAACATTTATTGTGCCTTTAATCGACCCATTACCACGGAAGCGTGATGCAGCTACCCTCATCCCTTTAATTCAGAAGTACAAAAGGGGGCAGCATTGTTGTTAGTGATAAGTGGGGGGCTTATAACTGTCTACAGTCTCTCAGATACGATCACCGTACTGTTAACCATACAGAAAATTTTGTGGATCCTTCAAACCCCGACACCCATACACAAAATATTGAACGTCTTTGGCGGGAGCTGAAGGAGTGGATACAACGGCCTGGTAACCATTGTGAATAACTTTAGGCAGTATTTACCACGGATTTAGTTTTTATAACACAAATACGCTGAGGGAGGCAGCTGCTCCATCATTTTTTCAGTACAACCAGCCAATTGTATCCTCCACAATCTGAGGCACAACGTGTTTCCCATAGGCATAGAAACATTCACAAGAGGCTCAACCACAACCTTCCACGTCTTCACTGTCAGGTTTCCATTTAAGGTAAGAAGTGAACTAACGCAAAACTATATATTTAAATTTAGTCCAGGGTTAAAGGGGGGGGGGCGTCGTGGGGGGGGGGGGGGGGGGGGGGGGGGGGGGGGGGGGGGGGGGGGGGGGGGGGGGGGGGGGGGGGGGGGGGGTGGGGGGGGGGGGGGGGGGGGGCGTCGTGGGGGGGGGGGCGTCGTGGGGGAGGGGCGAACCCCCCCCCCGCGTACCCCCCCCCCCTCCCCCGGGGGGAGGTAAGGGATGGGGGGGGCGGACCGGTAGGTAGGTAAGACCTAGAGGAACAGCTTTTAGGTGAGGTTAGTGGGATAGGTTAGGTTAGCTGGTGTTCTGGTGACTGGGGTACGTCTACGGTCTGTGATCAGTGTCTTCTAGGTTAGGTTAGGGGAGTTTGTTACGTGAGCTGGTTTAGTTTAGGGATTGTTGTAGATAGGTCTAGGGTCAGTGACCGGGGGCCTTCTAGCTTAGGTTAGAGTGGTTTGTAAGGTTAGCCGGTTTAGTTTAGGGATAGGTTTAGGGTTTGTGACGGAAGATTAAGGTCTGTGGTATACTTAACTGCTTTAAGGATTTGTTTTCTAACATAAACTTTTTTAATTGGAAATATAATTTTACCCCACCCAATACACCGGTTCCCACCTGGTGTCCCCCATAAATTGTTTTGGGATTATGTAGGGTCTTTCTGAACAGAAATCTGTGCTTTTACAATTGTTTCATTTACAACATAATATGAAACAACGGTTACAAAACACTGATTTTTTCTGGAAAAACTCGTTGTTTTAACTCCAATTCCATAATAAATCTCTAAATCGGATGGTTTGCAGTCAAAATAAACGTTAAATCCGTTGGAACTACACTATTTCTGATGCAACAAATATATTTTTATTCCAGTTTTCCCCATAATGGTCGAAACTGTAATTTTACCTGAACATTTTGTCATTGATAGTATAGTAATAAATTAAATTTACTAAAGTTAGGTTTTTCGAACGTTAATGATACTTTAAGGAGTAAATTTGATGTTAACCTATATTGAATTTTTTTTTTATTTCCATATAGTTTACCCAACATTCAAGGTGAGTTTCCAAAACTAAGCATATATAAATGAACACATTTATGTTTGTAACCCCTGCATTATTTTCAAGTTTATATTATGTTTCGTGTAATGGGTTACAGATCCTTCTGATGTCTCGAAAAATAAGGGGCAATAGTGCGGACCGAATGCAGGTGGTCTCTGACGGAGAGACAACGTCCACGCTAAATTTTACCAAGGTTTGAAACTTGACCAGGATCATCCTATTCGCCAGTCATTATCATTATTATTGTTAATTGTCATAATTTTTTCCGTTATATTTGTAAATGAAACTAATTTTTATTTATATTTTTTTTACCTTGATTTATGTTAAATTGCTCTTTATGTTAATTGCTTTTCGAAAATGGCGACGAGGATGGGAAAGTTGCGAGGTCCATTGCCTTGAGTGTTTTTTTTTCTTTTTCTTGTTGAGATTCCTTGAGCAGGTTACGTTCCAGAGTCACGTCACTTCACTCTAATATTTCACTATATTGTATTTAGTCTTAAATTTGAGTTCATTAAATTCTTTGCAAAATGCTGTCAAAGTGCATTTCGCGTAGTTCTCGTACAGCCCTAAGGCAGCAAGTTACCAAAAAGTGTAATTTTATTGAAAATTTTATTTCTTCGATGTCTGCAAGCGATGCCAAGGAGCATATGAACCTATTGTCCGACCTTAAAGAAAAAGAAAAACTTGAGAAAGTGAATAAAGTGAGGTTTTAAATGAAATTTGGAATAGCGCAGGTGAATTCGTAGGCAGCGATAAATTGGGTGAGTGAGGAAATGTATACTTGGTTTGTTTATGACGATCATTTTGAATAAGTGTCTTCCTCTCCTCAAGACCACGGTGTCTCCCCTTCGGATCGTTAGTGTCCTGAAATTTCACAGCTTAAATTACCTGAACTACCTTTAGACATTTGCTAATAGGGAAGGTGAGGATATTTCAAAGTTTTTGCGAGAGTACAAAGCAACAGTAGATAAGTACGATCTTAGTACTCACGTTAAATTTACTCTTCTGACGAGACAGCTTTCAGGTGACTCGCTTAAACTAGTAAATTCTCTAGACTGTAGTAATCGTTCGTATGAAGAACGCTAAGAAATTATTACAGAAAGCGTTTTCAGATACTTTGTCTCAACAATTCAGTGTTATTAAGCAGTTATCGGAGTTAAAGTTGACATATCAGAGTGATCCATATGACTATATCAGTAATATGAGAATTATTTGTAATCAAATTGAGGCTTTAAGCATAGATCGAAACATAGTTTTGCAGTTATTCATATGGAATCGATTTAATGACTTTCAAAAATCAGTTAATGCATATTACTGACTCAAATAAGCCCTCGTTGCAGCAAATAGATGAACATATCTTTACTGCTTTAGAAAGATATAACAACATATCGAAGAAATTCAACGTAAGACGGAAATAATGTTCAGAAATAGGTTGTTTCAAAGGTTATATCTAACTCAAGTTGTTTAGCTTCTGCTGTTGATGGTAACGTTGAGAAAATTAAAGTTAAGGAATGTTCGTTATGTTTGGCAGATAATAAAGGAGACGTTCATCATCCAATTTTCAAATGTTCGGTATGTGTAACTCCACAGAGTAAAATTGAAAAACTAAAGCAGTTGAATTGTTGCACAAACTGTACTTATGATTCTCATAAAACTTCAGATTGCAGGTTTAAGTTTAACAGTAATTGTACACATTTGTAAATTTCGTAACGACACAAAAAGTAATGCTAATAACCCTAGGAGTGATTCTGATAACCACGAAGTGAGTAACCAAAATGTAAAGGTGAATGGTAGAGAAATTTAACTCTAATTCAGTTGTTTCTAATCTAACTTGATCTGATTTAGGAGTTTTAAGAATCTCTTGCAACCCGGTGACTGCTATGCCTTCTTTTTCGTTGAATGACTCTGGGGATAGAGGTATAAAGGATTCAGGAAGTCAAGTAACTTTCGTAGACGATGATTGGGAAAGAGTTGTTCCACCAGGAGGGAACTGTAGGTCTACAAGGTTTGCCTTTTGTTTTTGGAATCGAGCCTTCAGCACTCTTCAGAGTAGATTCAATAAAGTAATCATAGATATCTAGATGAGAATGAAATGACTCAAACTCCCTATCTAGATTGACACCCTTACGAAATTTGAGCCCAGTCTGTGTCATCTACCTTCCACTTCGGTAAAACTTCAGATGGACCATTCAGAGCATATTTCAAATGGATTGGTAATGATCACTCCTATTTCAATTTTCGTTAACAGACAAATTAAAATCAAGGTGGATACTTGTTGAACAGATACTAAGGTCCAGTGCAGAGAAATGATGATCATGAATGCTGTGGAAAGTCATTGACCCATTATATATAGGGTAACATCACTTTATATCAATAAAGTCTTCCCAAAAGGGGTTGTGGGCATTAAAATCTCTTAGGAGAAGTAAAGGAGCTGGAAGTTTTTTAATTAAGGACTGAATATCTTCATTAATAAAAGTAAGATTTGGTAGAAGGTATAAGGACCAGATTATTATCCTCTTTTCCAAGAAAACTGAAATAGCAACAGCTTGCAGAGTTGTATTTAATTGTATTACGGAGTGCTGCATATATTTTATTAACAATAATTGCAGCACCTCCATGGGCACGATCACCAATTGGGGGATAGGGGATGTATTTCTTGCGAGCTTCTTGGTGGTTGTAATTATAGCTTTGAATAATTTAGTCCAGGATTATACAGAATTTCCACTGTGATTCTGTGCACCACTAAGTTTATTTTGTCTTGATGCAGCAAGACTGCTTAGAACTCACATGTTTTTGGAGTGACACTGCTTTCGGAACCACCTCTCCAGGCAGAGAGATCTCTTCCAAAACACTGAACCCATTTGAGGTTTTTATTTTAAAGCTATCATTATTTGGGGATGTATTTCTTGCGAGCTTCTTGGTGGTTGTAAATATAGTTTTGTTTTCATTCTTGTTTGTAGCTGTGACAATTGATGGCTCTAAACAAGCTTTATTTAATTAGGCTTGTTCTTTTGGGTTATTCTTATTGGAATTTTTGGAACATTCTTCCCAAATTATCAATTGATTTTGGCTCCATTGTTTTTGGAGGTGAGCCTGCAACTATCATATTAGTCACCTTTGTGCCGACCTTTGTGGAGACGAGTTTTCTGTGCTTCTGGAAGTATAACTTTTCATATTGGACTCCTAGGCACTAGCCGTCCGAGGAGTAGAAGTGTGTGATGCTTCGCTAATGCTACTTGTTCATTATTAGCCGCTGCCAATACTTCAAATCTATCATCTGAGGCAAGCCCTATTTAAATTGGAGAGTGACTTGCATAGAAACAGTATCGGACTGCTTTGCACTCAAGACTATCATGCTCTGCAGAGCACACACAACATCTTTTGTGGTTTTTACACGAGTTTTGAATGTGGCCATATTCAAAACATTTACTACACTGTTTTGTATTTCTTTTATATTTTTAAACCTGCATCCTCTCATGGCTAACAATGAGTGTGTTATGACAACTTTTTACTTAAATGTACAGATGTAGTTTTCTTGTCCGCGTTGAACCTCATATCATTATATTAAGCACTTTGCGGCCTTGCCACCACATCAAATCCGGGTAACGACCAGTGTCATTTTTGTGTCAGTGTCGGTCATGCACTACAGATCCGTTCGCACACCTGTTATACACCTGAGCTCACCTGTAAACAAATTATCAGTACCTGTCTCTTTCTCTCAACCTTACATTGGTGACCCCGGTTTGGAGAGGTGACTCAAGCGGTTTTGGCTAAGCCATTAAGGGACTTACTACTGCTGCTCACCTTCAGAAGCCTTTAGCGGACTTATTACGGCACCTCAGTTTAGGTCTCTTGAGAATTCCCTGCCGAGGACAACACCGACACCTTTAGCGGACTAACTAAGGCACACCTACCAAGGAGTGTTTCGGCATTCGTTCGCTTTACCGTGTTTAGAGAAAAATGCCACGCTCCACAGCAGGCCAGTACACTAGGGGCAGACAACAACCCCCCTACCCGTGCCTCACCCCAGAGGGTAGACGCATCTCCTTCTGTGACGCTGCCACCGTTTGCCGCCAAAAATCCAGCCGCATGGTTCATGTGCTCGGAAAGCAAGTTCCGGAAGGCTGACTTCGTCGCGTCGGCCATGACAGACGAAGCCTATGAGCAGAAGTGCCTATGGATGATCGTGCAGTCAGGCGCGATACACTACACCCATCTAAAGGCGAAGATGATCAACACCTTCTAACTTCCCACCATCAACAGAGCCGACCGAATCCTCGACCTGGTAACAGACCCCATACGAGATAGACCCACAGGGGTCCTGGAATAGACTGATAAGACCTCATCCTGCAGCCTTGCCGCTGACATTTCATTCATATATGTGAACTCAGGTGTAGCTAATAATATTCATGTAAATTAAAAAGTAAAAAAACACAAATCCGGGTCAGATCATGTCATTTTTGTGTCAGTGTCGGTCGCGCACTACAGATCCATCTGCACACCTGTTTATAACTTGAGGAGCTCACCTGTAAATAAATTATCAGTACCTGTCTACCTGTCTCTCTCTAAACCTTATAAGTGTATTAGGTAAGTAACTGGAGGAGAGGGTTAAAAGGATAGCTGCATCCCCTCCTAGTTTTTTTACATGAGATACACAAGTAGGAGATCGGTGGAGAATCTCCTCTTCTTTGAAAACTTGCAAGTCTTTTGAGTATACTACCCCCCTTTCATGTGATAAAAGACCAGAAGGCTGCGAAGTAGTTCAAGAGCCCCGAAAAGAAAAAGGAAGGAAAGGCTTCAGGTAATAAGGGACCCAGGCTATAAGGCTGGCAGTTTCTGAATGTCCTGGCGACAATGAGTTGAGGTGGTGCCTCATGACAACCCCCCCTTAGAGGGGTTAGTTATCACATTCTGAAAGTGAGGGGACCAGGTACCATAGAAGCATACCAGGTAAAAAAACATAAATCCAAATCAAGCTTTGGTGAGTAATTATAGAACTTTACATGCATCAACAATAGAAATTTCGTCATGTAAACTTTACCACGCAGTATCTCAAAACTTTTTTACAGTATATGAGTAACTTTAAAACAAGGCTTTTATTAAAAAACCACAAGAATCCTTGATAAGTTCTACATCAGAAACCGTAGACATTTGAAAATTATTCACATTTTGAATTTTGAAAATTTTAGAATTTATTATTTAAAAAAATTGAAATTTTTTTAAAATTTCTAATTTTTTCTATTCTGTCTACGGTTTCTGATAGACCATCTCTCTGTGAGTATTTATTAGTTTAGTTTTTAAAATTTCATTTAAAACTACGGGAGCCATGTGCTTTTAAAGCAATGCATCTAAAAATTTAGAAAATATTCATAAAAAAATTATTATTGAAAATTTATGAAACTTCCTGCAGCAACTTCCCATTAGGTGTATTATAAAAGGGTGGAAGAACCAAGATTGTTTAGGCAATTTTTAAATACCCTCCCCCACAAGGAATCCCCCTAACAGGGGTAGATGGGAGAGAAAGTGATGGGGCTCTTCCTTTCTTTGGAAGTCTCATATTTCCTGACTCAATTAAGTCAGCAGGGACGCTGCCTGTGACAGCTTTTGAGTAGGAGAGAAAAGGGGCTCATTTTTATAGACTCCTTCCTCTCAAGGGCCATCTTATTTTCCTTTGAGGTTTGTGCATGTTTCTTTACAGGGCGGGCACCTTACCGACATGGCTGCATCACTACACCAAGATTGAGGCACCTTTTACAAGAGGTGCTACCACTAGATCCCTTGTGGTATTAAGGGGTCTAGGGTTTAAAGCTCTACCATACCTATTTCTTCTCCCAATTAGTCTTTTGGCATAACCAATACTTAAGTGTTCAAGTTTTGCTTTATTTATTGCAGTTTGTTCATACTGATACACTTTGCAACTTTTGTCATTTGATTTATAATCCAACTGACAGTTGCTACATAACCGAACGTAAAACAATACGTTAAATCGGTTTTGGGTGCATCCATTCCTTTGAAAAAAACCACCTTGTCTGGAACATTGGAGTCTTCGAATGCTAATATTATCATGCCTGTAATATTGGTCTTTTTTCCCTTCTATGCTGAAGGTGGACTTGTGTCCAAAATTTCATTTTCTTGGAATTTATATAAATTTTTATCAAAGATTACTCCCCAGACATAACTGAAATTCATTTTCATGAAATTTCATCAGCATTAACATGTGGGAGTGGGTTTTCGACTTTGCATGGATAGGAACTGTACACAGATTTACCAAACATTGAAATGTCCCCATTTTTTTATACCTCCTGCCTTCGTCTGAAGGCACTTACTAATTTATAATAATTATAATTTCCTTCCTAGGCTGAGGCTACCAGCCACATACATGGTTTGGGAGTCCTCAAAGCCACACTTCTGCTGAATCTGAGATGGATCATATTCCCATTCAGATATTTTTTGGGGCTCTATCTGTTAGACCTCCTCTTACTATCGATTTACATATCTTCAATTCTTTAACATTAAAACTGGCTTTTAGGGCATCTTCATACTTACTAAATGTAACCCATTCTTCCCATATTTGGTTGACTTCAACAAAGTTCATTCTAATTTCTGATACTGAACCAAAGATACTCGTGGATTTTGAGATGGTCACATAACCAGATTCAGGTGGTATGTCTGAAAGTGAAACATGCAAAACTTTCAAACTTTTAATATAGTTCCCGTCACCAACACTTGGCCAAATTGGTGAGTGTAGTGTACTAAGATTTCTGACATTTGAAGATTTCAAAGGGCCTTCATTTAATGTTACGTTTATCCGAAGTCGTCACCATGTCCATAGTAGTGCCAAGAGTCGCAAGTCCAAATGAGTAATCTTTAGCTAAGCCAGGGTCGTCAACAGAAAGAGGAATATGAGATCGTCACAATCCATGGGACGTTTAAAGAATTCATCCACGTTGGCCGTATACTCACCATGGGGCAATATTTCGAGGATGCGATTCCCTTAATAGGGCACCCTAGGGGTTCAACCTAGATATACACACCCCACCCAGTACGTTTGGGGTCGTCAGTACGTCGAGATCGGACCCAGCACTGGGTGTGGAGTTCAACATAAAAGTTTATCCTCAAATATAAAAGTTTATCCTCGCTCCAACACATCAAGTACTCCAGTTTTACAGGTGAGTAGGAATGTCATCCAACCCCACCAGCCATCAAATCAAAAGCACTGTCAGAGCTTGGTCACATTCATGCCAAAGGTTTTCTACACAAACAATCCACAAAAACAATAAGACATGAGAGGTTGGATACGAGATTTGAGAAAAAGTGAATGAAAGCTGAAGAGGAGGGAATTGGAAGTATGTTACAAAGGGTTTGTAGGACGTTCTGTCAGGACCCGGGGCACCTCTGGGAGTCGTATTGCACTCCCACAAAAGCCACGGTCCCTTATCCCGAAACAATAAAGGAATCCTACTCGATGAGTATATTTGTTGAACAAGCAGTGACATCTTTTGAGGAAAATGTTCCATGGGTTTTGGAAAAGTATGTATTTACTTTGCTGTGATTCAGACTAGATAATTAGTGTTCATTAAGTTTTCTATTTCTTTTTTATCTGGTGCAATAATGTTATAGTCCTATATTGGATTTTGTGCACTGAAATATCCTACAATTAAATGGGATTCTTAAATTCTTTAATTATTTTTTGTAATATTTTCAAATCATACTTTTTATTAAGCTGTTTGTGGAAGTTGATATTCACTGTTAATGCAATTCAGTTTAGTCTATAATATATAATCTGTCATATATTATTTAATCATGATCATTATTATCTATCATGATCATTTATAGCTGGACCTAAATTATTTTCATATTAATTTGACATGTGGCTAGTAGTTATTAGTATGTGTTGTATAAAACACAACTTTCCTCTGCTACTTCTGTAGTGCCATCTGCTTACACTTCTATTTGCATTAATATTTCAAAAGCTTTTAGTTTTTTCTGTAATCATTGATTTCTTCTTGAGACTGTTGGTTTTTGTTATCAAAGACTATGTAATTTTCTCAGCAGGATCCTGAATTACACCAATTTCAATTCTAACTGAGCCTCTATAATAGTCATCCATGTTCTTTCTTGTAACATTTTTATTCTGTATTGTCTATATAATGCATGCATTCTTTGGATTATGCATGAGGATCTTGCACACAGTCTACATACTTTCGTTCAATGCACTTCCATTGTGTGGTATGTTTGACAGATCCACAATTACTGCATACCAGTTCATTTCATCAGTATTTCCTGGTGTTCCCATATTTACTACAATTTTGACACTAGCCATTTTGGGACATTGGGTCTTAACACTGTTTTGGCCTAAAATTTCTAATCTTTTAAGGAAGATCTTCACCCTCAACTTTTAGTTTTACTAGGTCTCAACTCTTTGTTTTGGCATAAAATTTCAAACTTTTAAGGAAGACCTTCTCCCTCAAATTTAGTTTTTACTATTTTTAATATTTACTGCTTTTATCACAATCTTGGAACTTAGATTATCTGGGTTTTTTTTTTTTTTTTTTTTACTAACACAAAAATTTCTTTTCTTTTAGATCAGTTTGCTGATATTTTCAGGAATTACATTATTTTCATCAAAATAGTTGAACCAGACCACTGAGCTGAATATCAGCTCTCATAGGGCTGACCAGAAGGATTTGAATAAAAAGAAAGATCTAGGCCAGAAGACAACCACTGGGACCAAATAGGTTATTTGGTAAGGTGATAAATAAGTGGAAAATAATTTAAAAATGCTCAGTGCTTTTCTCATACTGAAACACAATTACACAATGAATACATTTACTTAAGCTACACCACATATGCATACTAAAATCTTGATGAACTTCCACTCCCAAACACGATGTCAAAGTGTGTCAAGGTTGGGTCATATCGGTATGAAGTCTTCTGCTTTCCTAAATGGTATTAAGGATTTAATAACTGATTTGAGTAATTTGGAGTTTTCCTTAAAATGGTGTATAGTCATGCCAGTAGTTGCAAAGAGGTTAGGATTTATATCCATAAAATGAATGTAAATTTCGTCCAGGATAAAGTTCATCTCACTAGGAAGGCGCAATATTGTTACCCACAGCAGTAACTGCTATAGGATCCTCACCTGGATATACACAGTCAAGATCGGACCCACCAATGAATCCATATTTAAATCAAAAAGTTCTCCTTCCTCGACAACTTCGCTTACTCTAGTTCTATGGGTGGAATGGCACGACATCCAACTCCACCCTCATTCAATGTTACAGGAGCAGTGGTATCCAAAATCCAATGCCAGCCAAGGTCATCAGTGAAAGGGGAGGAAGGAAAGGGGAAAAATAATAAGAGAAGAAGTAAAAGAGTTACAGACCCCAGTCTGCAGACAGAGTAGGTGCATGAAAGTATACTCTCTCTCCAGTGGATCACTAAACTTTCACCTCGTCAAGGGGTTGGGATCAGAGGGACATCAAATGCCAAACAGCTCAACTTAATGAATCCAAATATTTTCATCTCTCTCTGAAATTCTTTCACATAACTTATCCTAACAACTCAATTTCATCATTTAATGTATTACCATTAAAAGTTTGGATAACCTATCTTTACAAGCAGTCTAACTAAACTACATGGCAACTGAGTATCAAATGTGTGAAACTTTGAAAACATGACAACTTCATGGATACTTCTTCAAGGGTCCGGATATTAACAAAACAACGACATCATCATACAGAAATTAAACAGAACTAAAAATAGAATAATAAACACTGGTATTAAAAATTAAAAATAATAATAGATAAAAGGCATGTTTATTATGCCTAAAATAAAATTACCAAGCATAATAAAAACTAGTCTCTCAAAGAATATTATACAAAACAACTTCCTCAAGACACTTAAGAGCAATTATGAAGTCAATCTGTAAATTCTATATTCTTAGGTTCAATTTAGTTCATTGTTCAAGTGATACTAGTGAAGTTAACTTAGGTATTATATTCTGATTCATTTAATTGATTTTCAAAGTTAACTCACTATCCTTATATAGTCAATATAATAATAACCTCAGATTTCTTTCAAAATAATAATCCATTTGATGTGTTCTATTCTGACTACCATGCGAACACAGAAACCCTGTGTAAACTAGGAATTTACTGCCATATATTATACATATCATATAATATATATACTCTATATATATATATATATATATATATATATATATATATATATATATATATATAAATTATATATAGATATATAAATATATAATAAATATAAATATATATAAATTATTATATATCTATATTAATATATATTATAATGATTATAAATATAATATATATGAATATATATCTATTAATATAATATACTCTACACACACAAACGAATGTAAGTATGTGGCGGTTTGCAATAAATAACCACAGCAGAGAGAAAAACCTCGTCCGGATACAAGTATCAATTATATTATTCAATGATATATATGAGAGAGAGAGAGAGAGAGAGACAGAGAGAGAGAGATTGTCATGCCAACTATTTATTTTTTGTCCAAATTTTTTATTCGACTATTGTACACAAAGTCTCTCTCTCTCTCTCTCTCCTCTCTCTCTCTCTCTCTCCTCTCTCTCTCTCTCTTCTCGGCTTTTATCCAAACTTTACTTATGATCTCAGCTTTATTCAAATTTTACTTCTGATCTTGTGTTTAATTTTCTTTTCATCTACCTGTGATATAACAAAAAAATTACATTTCCTATAACAACCAAACTTTACCGAAATGCATACCTAATTAGCTATCAAAACTCATTACAAATTCTTTCATACCAACTAAAGAGGAATTGCTGCAATACATAGTTTTTAGATAACTTCGATTCCATTTAATTTGACAGCAACGTATAGGAAATTAGAATATTCAACAATGAAATACTAAACCAAATACAACTAAAAACTGTAAAGGTCCATTCTAATCAGCACCGACCATTCTTACCTCTTTACCAGAGATTTTTATCAATTGATTTCAGATCTAGTTTTGCAATAAAAAATAACATGTACAATTATCCTAACTCATTCATTCAACTTCAAATCCAAATTGCCTACACTGAACAAAAAACCTAACCAAATAAAAGGCAACTAATGTGAAAACTTTGAACCTTAACAAAATAAAAGGTACCTAGTGGAAATTTCTTTGAAGATCTAGATAGATATGGAATATAACAAAAGGAGAGAAAATAATAATCAATAAATCTATTTATTTCTTATGCCCTAAAATCAAAGTACTAAGTTTGTCATCAACTAAGTTTTAACAACGGATTATATATATATATATATATATATATATATATATATATATATATATATATATATATATATATATATAACTTATAATAATAAAATACAACGCTAGACTCTGAAGTCTATATTCATATGTAGATATTTGCAGTGAAAACTATTGCAAAACTATGGAAATAAATAAATTCTATCTGGGAGTATTTCATATTTGAGTAAGAAACGAATAACTATTTACAACTTTCACATAAATCATCTGTTAATTACGGCTATTTTTGTCACAACTCAGACGATATAATACTTAGCATATTACAGTTTTCTCTCTCTCTCTCTCTCTCTCTCTCTCTCTCTCTCTCTCTCTCTGTTCTTTATCAAATTTAACAACTGATCCCTCGTTTTTTTTTTTTTTTAATTTAAAATATTTGAGAAAAAATCTTTGCATTTCATGTGACAGTCTTGAAGGATTTATAAAATTTACATTTTCGGAACAACCAACAATTACCTAAAATACCGATCCAATACTAGCTATCAAAAATCATTGCCAACTCAATCATTCCAAATTAAGAGTAACTGCTAACAAATAACAAACAAGATTACAGACGTATTCAATTCAGTTCTATTTGACTGTGAAGTACCATATTTGACAATTAAATATTGTATCAATTGCCTAACAGCTTTACCGTTCACTCCTATTATTTTTACCTTTTCATCTGGGATTCTATCAATTTCACCTATTGCTTTGGAATACAAAAATATATTACATTTTTTTCCAACAACTCACTTTTCCTATTTAATTTCTTGCTAAACCAAGTTTGGATTACCTATCATTTTATAAAAAGTCTAGCTACCTACAAGGCCACTGATGTCACAAATGTAAAACTTGGAGGAAAAGGAAATTTTTATCAGAAAGCAACCATAGCCTATAAAATTGAATAATAAACCTAAATATTAAATACAAGCACTAGGAATAAAAAATAATTTATTGGATTTATTAATTACGTGAAAAATATTACAAAGTCTAATTAACTACTTTTCCACAATGATACAATACAAAAAAATTCCTAAAAGCCATCTAAAACAATATGTTAATCCAAGAAGCCTAAAAATCTAATCTAACTTCCAGATTTGTCATCACCTAAAGGAATTTCTTGGAATGTATAGTGTATATATGTATATGTATATATACACATACATACACACATAAACACCCTAACAAACAAGAAAATAACCATGTTGGTTTCTTACGAATAAACACAAGAGAGAAAACCAACCTTGTACTGCCTTGAATAAATAATTAAAGAAATTGTCAACAACTATGAACTAACTCTGGATACAAAAAGTATACCTTATATTTGTTGAGAGAGAGAGAGAGAGAGAGAGAGAGAGAGAGAGAGATAGAGAGAGAGAGAGAGAGAGAGAGAGAGAGAGAGCATAAAAAATAAATTTGCCTAGCAATCTATTTAATTCTTCGTTTTGAAATGATCTACATACTAAATTACTACAAATTTCAGAAGACTTGATACCGATATTACAGGCTCTCTCTCTCTCTCTCCTCTTCTCTCTCTCATCTCTCTCTCCTCTCTCATCTCCTCTCTCTCTCTCTCTCTCCTCTCAAAAATTATATTTTCTTTAACAACCAACCTTTACCTAACATACCTACATAATTAGCAATAAAAAATCATTACTAATTTATACCACGAAATTAAGAGAAATTGCTACCAAATGAAAAAAATAAGATCCCTTCTTCTAATTATGACTGGCGAAGCTACACGAAATTAGAATATTCCACAACGAAATATTAAATGAAATAACTGAAAAACTGTAAACGTCCATTTTTATTGGCACCTATCATTTTGACCTCTCTCAGATATTCTACCACTTTATTTCAGTTCTAGTTTTGCAATAAAACAAAATTTATACAATATTTCCTAACTCATTCATACAACCTAGGTTCACATAGCCTATTTTGTTTGAGTTTCTCTTTCTCTCTCTTCATTACCAAATTTTAAAGAAATTATGATCCTTTATAAAAAATTTTAATTTTTTTTCTTTAGATTTCATGAGACATTCTTATAAGGTATAAAAATTACATTTTCTGGAACAACAATCCAATTACTAGCTATCAAATATCATTCCCAATTTTATCCTTCCAACTTGAGAGAAACTGCTCCCAAATAACAAACATGATTATAGATATATTAAATCCAATTATATTTCAACGTAGAGTACATTACCATATCTGGCAATAAAATATTCTATCAAATGCCTAACAGCTTACCTTAACTACCATTATTTTCAGCTCTTAGTCTGGGATTCTGTGAATTTCTCCTCTTATTTTGGAATACAAAATTATGATATAATTTATTTACTAATAAATCATCCTATCACTTAATTTGTTACTGACACTACTTTGAATAGCTTAATATTTTACAAAAAGTCTAACTACCTATGTCTAACTACATAATATGTCGTAAATATAAAACTTAGAAGAAAAAGAAGAATTATTGGAAACACGATATTATCAGAAAGAAATTTTACTGGATATACGACATTATCAAAAAGAAATCTAAGCCTTTAAAATGGAATAATAACCCTAAATATTAAACACTGGTACTATGCATGAATAATAATAACAGATAACAGACATACTAATTTTGCCAAATAAAATTACAAATCCTAATAACTAATTTTTCGAAAGGATACTACATCAAACAAATTCCCAAAAGTTATCAACAATAAATGATTAAAGAAATTGTCAACAACTATGACCAATGATAAAGTCACATTTTAAAATAGTATGCCTTGCATTCAAAGATGAAAGAGAGAGAGAGAGAGAGAGAGAGAGAGAGAGAGAGAGAGAGAGAGAGAGAGCGAGAGAGAGATAGAGGGGAGAGGAGATAGGAAGAGGAGAGGAAAGAGAAGAGAGAAAGAGAGAGAGAATTGTTATAGTTCGAATACTATACGAAATTTGGTCTACCACATATTTAATCTTTCATTTACAAATAATCAAAATACTAAATTGTTATAAATAATTAACCGGTGATTGTGCCGAAGTATGTATACTTAACTCTGTCCTCTCTCTCTACTCGTTCCTACTCCTCTCTCTCTCTCTCTCTCAGCTTTTCCAATAGATGATTAATATTTTGGTTTTATGTGACTGTGAATAGCAGTTTCATAAAAAGTTACAATTTGCACAACATCCAACCTTTACCTAAAATGCTTACCTAATTAGCTATCAAAAATCATCACTAATTCTACCATACAAATTTACAGAAATTACTACCAAATGATAAACACAAAATATTAAATCCAATACCTAAAAACTGTAAATGTCCATTTTTATCAGTACCTACCATTTTTATATCTTGCTCGGAGATTCTCACTATATTTCACCTCTAGATTTGCAATAAAAAATGTTGCCCTTAAGGTTTGGAGGAATCCATTCTCCTTTCTTTTGAAAAGCTATCTCTTCTCCCATTGGTGCTTGGAATTACCCCCACAGGGACTGGAGGAGCAGCTTACAAAGAGAAAGCTTCAAAAGGCTTTGAAACCAAGGAGCGGAGTCCTCAGAAGAACACCAGACCTCGGCGAGGTCAGACCCTGGCCCCTTACTAGGACGCCGTTGCCCACCCACCCCCCCCCATCTTGGGCCTTGCTTTGCCATGCTTTGGGAAGCATCATGTATATTTTAAAAGTCCATAGTGTCGAGACTTCAAGAAGATGACCAGACCTCATTACAAAGGTACTGTAAGGGAAATACCATTTCAACCAGGGAATTGTTTTTACCTTTATCTGTATTTCATTTCTTTTTTCCAAGGAGACTTGTGCAGTGTTTTCATCCCCCCCCCCCCCCCCCCCCCCCCCCCCCCCCCCGCGCCATCTGGGCTCCATTTTGTAATTACTCCCCCTGTGATACTAAAATTTCCCAGTCATTTCATTCCCCCCATGAGTGGCCTTTTGATTGAGAGAAAAGTAGTGAGTAACGTTCGCCCTTGTGGGCCTGCCTTATGCTTATGTGCTCTATTTGCAGACAAATGCTGTGCCTGGCTGTGGTAGGAATTGGAAATCCTTCAAGGCTTGCAATTTTGATCCATTGCGCAACTTTCTTAAAAGCTGTGGCCAGACTGCTCCCACCACGTGTTCGGGGTGGACTGAAAAGCAGTTCACCTGCCCTTGTGTTCCGGACCTTTGTAAATTTGTGTAAATATAGTGCTTTTAAAACTAGAGTCCAGCTTTTATGTAAATTCCTCCCTCCTCAGTAAAAACCGGCCTTATTCCTGAGAATTTCAGGTTTTCAACTTTTTTTTTTTTTTTTTTTTTTTTTTGTTTTTTTTTTTTTCAAACTCCTCGTCCTTTAGTCAAGGCCTAAATTTTCAATGTAATTGTATTTTCTGGGAGGAGATGACCGCAGATCAAGAGAGAAATTTTAATGTTGTGTGTCATTACATGAAGAATAAAGGTTAGGGAGTAATTTCAAAATGAAAATAAGTACCATATTTCGTGAATTGCTAGTTAATCGCGAATAACGCGTTGTAAAGATATTTAGTTTTATATTTTTATGTGAAACAATGCGCGCTAGCGCGCTCTCTCTCTTGCTGGCAATTCTTGTATGTCTAAATGGGATAGGATCTTTAAATCCTCCGGCCACATGGCTCAAAACCTATCCGCAATAGATGAGTCAATAAGTCAGAAAAGGAAAAACAAAGCGTTAGCGTAAAACATTCTTAACTATAGGATAAGCAAAATTAAAGGTAAACTTTTTCTTTCGTTATTCTCTGTGCAGGAATTAATCAAATAAGGGCAAATACTTTTGCATTTCGAACAAAGGCATATGTTAGTTTCCAGCATGGCCTTGAAAACAGTTGTGATTCATACATTTAGTCCAGAGCAGTCTAGACGGCCCGCGGGCGGCCAAATTCTCCAGGGTTTTAAGTTCGCGGACAGGAGGGTTTTAGGTTCGCGAGAGCTAGGAAAAGGACGGGGTTGTGAAAAAGCAGTGTATTTTATAGGGTTAGAGAGATTTATTTTATCCTGGGTTTTCCTCTTCCATTTTACAGTGTTCCAACTCTTCTGAGCAAAGCTAGGTTCAAGGGATTTGCGTTGGTAGCAAAGAAAAAGAACATATTTTATCAACTTCCCGTCTCCATCCTCGAGACGATATCCATAAAAAACAAACAAAAGAGAGATCCCATATACATTTTTTATTATCAACTGTATTTGCCACATTTTTTCACGTGAGTTCCGTGGATTCGTGACCAGATTTTTCCTTGTATTCACAAAGCCGTACTGGCGTTGAATTTCCATCTGTATGCCATTCATTTGCTAAGTTTTTACGTGAGGATTCCGTGAATTTCGTGACCAGATTATTTTTTCTTTTATTTACAAAAACCGTAATTGTGTTGAGGTTCCGCATTAACCACATTTTTTTTTTTTTTTGCCAAGTTTTTCATGTGAGGTTTCGTGAATTTGTGACAAAAAAATTTTTCCCTTTTATTTAAAAAACCGTAATTGCGTTGAGGTTCCGCATTTACGTTCTTTATTTCCCACGCTTTCACGTGAGGTTCAGTGAATTTGTGACCAGATTTTTTTTGTTTATTTACAAAACCGTGATTGCGTTGAGGTCCGCATGCAAGACATTTTTGTCACGTTTCACGTTGAGTTTCCGTGAATTTCGTGACGAGATTTTATTTTCTCTCCCTTTTTACCTTACCAACCTGTACTGGTGTTGAAGTTTCCGCCTCTATGACATCCATTTGCTACCTTTTCACGTGAGAATTCCGTGAGTTTCGTGACAACATTTTTTTTTTTCTCTCCCATATTACCTTAACAACCAGTACTGGTGTTGAAGTTTCCGCCTCTACAACACCCATTTACTACCTTTTCACATAGGATTCCGTGAATTGCGTGACCAGATTCTTTTGTTTTGTTTTGACGAAATTTATTACCAAATCCCCTACCGGCATTGAGTTCTCCGCCGCCACTACGCACCAGTAGAAAACTGTGCTTGCAGGGATTTACGGTCATCTTGCAAGTCTGCACCAAGCATTTCCACATACCTCTGGCGACATTTGCTAATTTTGCAACTGCTTTCCACCCTATTATTCTCAGGCTAGTTCTACTAGCGTTTTACGGCTGAGGAGATGGCCAGTAACGCAGCACTGGAGGAGGCTAAGGCCTTCACAAAAGCCGGATGAGCCCTGGAGCTGGAGGGCGCAAAGCTGATCAATTGGGTAAATGATAAGCTGAAGGAAGCAGCCCAAGAGAGAGTAACCGAACGGGAGAAGGAGAGAGAGGCGCAAGAAAGAAAGAAGAGAAGCAGTTGAAAGAGGAGCAAAAAAAAAAAAAAAAAAAAAAAAAAAAAAAAAAAAAAAGACATGGCTGAATGAGAATTCCAAGCTGCTGAAAGGGAGAAAGAAAGGACAGATGAACTGGCTATGCCAGTCCACAGTGCCACTCTGGCACCCCCGAGTCCCACGCCTCCTGCACCCTCTCTCCTCCACAGCAGGGTGGGCGGCCTCATTAGGGGCTTGGGATGATAACGAACCTGACCCACCCTGGCTCGATCATGTTGAGCAGGTGTTCGGGGAACTTCAAATCCAACCTCAGGAAGTGTGGCCCTCCTCCTTGGCAAGTCATCTCGCTGGCAAAAGGGCGAGGACTGCTTTCGAGGCCCTTCCCTTGAATGAGTGACAAGATCTAGCCCTCGTCCGAGAGGCAATCCTTGGGGGCTTACAAATTGAGTGCAGACCGGTGGAAGCAAAAATGGAGGACTAAGCCTAAGGAGGCTAACTAGACATGGAGAGTGGGCAGCCAAGAAGACACCAGCACTCCGTAGGTGGACGAAGGCCTCCAATGAAACATCTGATGAGGAGGTCTTAGAACTCTTTCAATTAGAGGACTTTCTTGCCTACGGCCCCCCTGATCTTGCCACCCACTTGGTGGACAATGCCCTTAAGACTTTTTCGAAGTGCTGTAAATGGGCAGACACCTATGACACCCAACATCCATTGCAGAGTTCTTTAAAGAAGAAAATGCGTCCTGCTCTCTTGCTACCACCTCTCAGCCTACCCAGCGCCCCAATAACCTTCCTCGGAAACCAGTGTGTGGGCATTGCAACAAACCAGGCCACACCACGGAGTAGTGCCTCTCAAAGGTGGATCCTCCTCAGCAAGCTGCTGCCACTCCTGCAAATGGACTACCCAATCATAATAACAAAAACAACAGCTCAGGGCCCCATATTTGGTCGCACTTCCAAGAGGTCGCTATCCTGCCCACCAGGTACGAGCTTTCAAAGACACTGGTGTGCAAGTCTCTATCATCCGAGAGGATAAAATTCCTTACGGACCTAAGGTTGATAGGCATCAGTTCATAACAGTAGAGAGCCTCAACCATGTCAAGATGTTCCTACCTACTGTCCGGTTGATGGTCACACGACCTTTACTGTTCGAAGATATGTACAATGGCAGTAGCAACCTATATACCAGGAGGTTATGATGTCCTGCTAGGACAAGATTTTAAGTCTCCTCCTAACTTTATACTGTATCAGAGCCCCCGCCCTCATATAGCTCCAGACCTGTTCCATGGGCCTCCAAGGACTACCTCTGCACAGCCAGTGACACTTGAAGGTGCCAGGCAGTGCCATGCTCCACCTCTCATGGATGCTGAGCCACGTTCGAGTCCTTCCACTAAGTCAGGAACGGCCTTAGTGCCAGTGACAAGGCCAGACTCGAGTCTTCCTCCTGGAGCTCTAAGTCCCGGTCGCTCTCCCTCCGCGGCTTGGCCCAACTACCCATGCCGGCAGTCAAGGAAGAGCCAATTCTAATAGGAATCCTCCAGGACACCCATGACCATAGTGGACACTCCACCAATGGTGCGGCTTCGCAGGCCGCCCCAGAGTCGGTCCTCTCCACTGGTAAGCCCATCCCGAATACCATTACCTCATCCAATCCCCCTCCGTCAGCAGCTAACCAGTCCCGGAGTAATAACTCTGCCGAATCCTATTTGGCCAGAGAACTAGGGGAACTGAGCCACGCAGCATTAGGCATGGAGACGAGTGCCAAGACACCAGTTGTCGCAGAAGCTGGAGCAGATGCCCCTTCGGAATCTTCAAAGGGCTTGGATACTACAAGGCCCGCCATGGCATCGTCAAACCGACCTCAGAGAGGTGGAAGGAAGAAGGGAAAAGGGCATCGAGGTTTTCCAAAACCTTACGAGAGCCAATAGCCTATCTGCACTAGTGCCTGGCACAGTGCCACCCTCTTATAGAGAATTCTCACCCTCTCCATCCAGAAGAGAGTGCCAGACTCTGCTACTTCTGCTTCTTTCTGACCCTTTGGAAACTTTCTTCTTTCCTTTTGTATTGCCTGTATCTTATCTTCCTTGGTTTCCTTTCTTCATATTTCTGCCTTGAGGAATATTTATTGTGTACTGTATGCTCTGCTTAGGCAGAGCCAAACTGCCAGCTTCCTTGGCCTTGTATAAATTACGTAGTACTTCTTTATGAACTACGGTCATAAAAGTGCCACAACTGGCACCATGCCCTATTCTAAGAACTAAGAATTCCATTTAACTCGGGGAAAATTTTAGCCCGCGAACATTGCTATAGCTTAGAGATAATTTAGTAAGCCTGGCTTGGTTTTATTACATTGGTTGAATAGCTGTTTTCCTCACATTTATGTGGTTTAGTTCCCTAGTCTTTATATTTTGTGAGATTGCCATTATTTTGGTCAAATTTACATATCTTTTTCTTGTGTGTGTGTATTATCTTATTTAATCCCTACGAAGAATTACTATATTAATTTTCCCCTTGTTAGAGCACTAATGTTGGTGCTGATGTAATTAATACTGTTAGGCATCATCTTGTTACGGGACAAAGTAACTTAACGAAACCGTAGGGCCATTAACACACCTGAACGTGTCATATCGCTCCATCAGTAAACAGATAGGGCGTGTTGCCTTGAACAATTGAGATAGTAGTATTATATAGAATGTAACTTACCTGTAGGTTTAATTCCATATATAACCACTTATTGTATTCTCAGTGTGACTTTATATTTTATGTGTATGCTTATTTGAATATAGAAAGTTAATCTTTAGTCAAGTCACACTTCATTTGCCTTAATTCTCTGCCTGGTCAAGTAAGACTTCATGAATATTATAATCTGCAGAGTTTGAAAATTGCTTATCTTATAAGTCCACTCAAGGGATAATGAAAGGCTAAGTAATCTATAATGCAATTGGTCTTTGTTTCTAGCTTGTCTTGTCCATTCCAACCTGTCCAGGGTTGAAATATCCTCTAGAATGGGGAGGTGTTCAAGATTTAAGCTAGAACCAAGGAAAATGTAAAGTCTTTTACCCAAGTTTAATGCATTTTTACACCAGTTGTCCCTTCCACTTTGGAGGAATCCATTCTCATTTCTTTTGAAAAGCTATCTCTTCTCCCATTGGTGCTTGGAATTACCCCCACAGAGACTGGAGGGGTCGCTTACCAGGAGAAAACTTCAAAGCCCTTCAACCCAGGAGCGGAGTCCTCAGAAGAACACCAGACCTCGGCGAGGTCCTGGCCCTTACCAGATGCCGCTGCCACCCCCCCCCCCCTCCTGGGCCTGTCTTTGCCATGCTTTGGGAGGCCTCAAATATATTTTAAAAGTCCATAGTGTCGAGACTTCAAGACAACGACCAGCCTCATTACTGAGGTACTGTAAGGGAATGAAATTCCATTTCAACCAGGGAATTATTTTTACCTCTGTCTGTATTTCATTTCCTTTTTCCAAGGCGACTGGTGTAGTGTTTCATCCCCCCCCGGCTCAATTTTGTAATTACTCCCGTGATATAGTAACATTCCCCTCGTGAATTTAAGCACGAAATAGTTTCTGCTGTAAATTTCCCAATCATTTCATTTCCCCATGAGTGGCCTTTTGATTGAGAGAAAGTAGTGAGTAACATTTGCCCTTGTGTGGCCCCTGCTTTATGCTATGTCCTTTATTTGCAGACAAACGCTG
>NC_061097.1:10955982-10963482 GCF_015104395.2 Macrobrachium nipponense | reverse complement strand
TAACTTTTTAGGATTTATAATGTTTTGTCTAATATTTATTAGCACTTTTCGTTGCAAAATTACTTTTATAACTGACATATTATCATTAAAGATAAGAACTTAAACCCATCGGTATAATTATAAGCAAATTTACAGAGAAATCATGTGAGCCAAGGAGCCAGTATATAGTCACTGTAAGTCAAGATCACAACTATCTTTCTCATGAACTGCCTACTTGATTTTAGCCAGTCTAACAGTTGCCATTAGTGAATTTATGGGCTATGGAAGTAATGACGCCTCTATCACCTCCGATTCCCCAAAATTGATGGCACAAAATATTGTTACTCACCAAGAGTAAATCTGTCCACCACCCAAAACATGTTATTACTACTCATGTGAGTATATTCGTCCATTAAGGGTTAACCTCCCTATAACTTCTTGCATGGCAATGGACAATCCACCCACAGGATAGCACAATTAATCAAAATCAGGGTGGTCTTAAAACTGTAATAACCCATAAAACACCCAAAACGAGTGGAATACTGACATGAACCAACCGTGCCTCACTTCGACTATCTCTTTGGGAGTGGAAGTTGATCATGATTTCTAACCTTGGAAGCTGACCTGAAAATATTATAACTGAAATCGGAAAATTGTTTATTTAATTAACATTTGACGACAGAACAGTCGTTTAGACACATAAAAAGAAGAGTCTTGGCTTATAGAAGAAACAACAGAGCTAGTCTGATTGCTATACGTCTCTAAAAATTTATTAGATCAGTAGGGTGGCCTTAAAGGCGTTTAACTTGTGAAGCTTAAGGTTAGACCACCTATTGGTTGATAATTTAAAAGTGAATTTATGATATTTTAAAAATATATTAGGATTTATTTTTAAAATATAATAAATATCATGAAATTTAAAGGCAGAAATTTTATCTCCCAAAAGAATTTTTCTTTTATCAACAATACTTTTAGACACATTAGCATTTGAATACCATTAGGGCTGGGCTGTCCTGGGCTGCCAGAAAAGGAATAAAAAAATAATTTAATTTTAAATTTATGATATTCTAAAAATAATCTTACATGGAATGAAATTTAAAGATGTAAGGTTTTATATACCAAAAGAATTTTTCTTATCCCTTAAACAACGGGCTGCAATTTACCAAAGAGTGTCTCGTATGCTGGCAGCATTTGGGAGTTAGCGCCGAAGCAGAAAAAAAGTTATTTTTAAAAAAATCACAGCACATTTTAAGATTTGGGTTCATTTTTGGCTCCTTTTTTGTCATTGCCTGAAGTTTAGTATACAACCAATAGAAATGAAAAAAATATTATCATTTATAAATATTGGAATATATGACAGCGCAAACAAAAATATCATAAATAATTGTATAAAGATAGTGCTGTGAGAAAAACGGCTAAAGCAAAACAGAGAAAATATCACAAAATGTTGCATGAATTCGTAACGCGCGGACGTAAAAATAGTTTTTTCAAAAGTTCACCATAAAATAGAAATATTGTGCTAGAGACTTCCAGTTTGTTAAAAAATGAACGTAATTGATTGAATATTACTAGTACTGTAAGTGTTGTAGCTTACAATTGCGTTTTTTGACCATTTCGTTCGAGTCAAAGTTGACCGAAGGTTGAAATTTTGGCACTTATCGTGATTTATATAAAAATATTTCAAAACTGATAAAAGCTACACCCATGTGTTGTTTTTAGATGTATTCTACATGAAATTGCGCACATTTTCATATATAAAATTCTATGTAACGGCTAATATAAAACGGTGCAAAATTACGACAAAGTAACGAAAGAATATCTGAGTAGTGTCGCTGATGCTTTTTACTGCAAGAAGAAAAAATTCGCGCATGCGCGCGTGGGTAACGCTTAAAAACAAAACAACAACTTGATCAGTGAACTCCCAGCAACCCTCAAGGTGCGTGATTTAAAATGTTTTGCGAATCAGGCCTATAACTATTTTTCGCAAATATTTAAAAAAAACTTTTTAGTCGACATATTGTATGTCAATTTACCCTCTTACGCCGATGGGACGTATTATACGTCGACTCAAATTTTTTTTTTTTTTTAAATTCGCGGAAAAATACTTATAGGCCTACCAGCCGAAAACTTTTGAATCACGCGCCTTGGGGGATGCTGGGAGTTCACGGATCAAGGCGTTGTTTTGTTTACAATCGTTACGCAGGTGCGCAAGCGCGAATTTCTTTCTTATCAAACTAAAAAGTATATGTGACACATCTCAAAAATTATTTCGTCACTTGACATAATTTTTGCACCGTTTTAAATTATCCGTTACATGAAGTATTATATATGAAAATGTGCGCAATTTCATGTAGAATATAACAAAAAATACTCATGGTTGTAGCTTTTATCAGTTTTGAAACATTTTCATATAAATAACGATAAGTGCAAAATTTCAACCTTCGGTCAACTTTGACTCTACCGTAATGGTCCGAAAAAACACGCAATTGTTTGTTAAGCTAAAACTCTTATATTCTAGTAATATTCAATCAGATGCCTTCATTTTGCAACAAATTGGACATCTCTAGCACAATATTTCGATTTATGGTGAATTTATTAAAAACCTTTTTCCTTACGTCCGCGTGGTAACTCTTTGCGATAAATTTTTTTTCATGCGATTGTCCTAATGTTTGCACCATTTTAAATTTGCCGTTACATAAGTTTTATATATGGAAATGTGCGCAATTTCATGCACAATACAACAAAATACAAACCCATGGTTGTAACTTTTATCAGTTTTAAATATTTTCATATAAATAACGATAAGTGCAAAATTTTCAACCCTTCGGTCAACTTTGACCTCTACCGAAATGGGTCGCAAAAAACGCAATTGTAGCTAAAACACTTATATTCTAGTAATATTCAATCATTTACCTTCATTTTTCAACGAATTGGAAGTCTTTATCACAATATTTCGATTTATGGTGAATTTATGAGAAAAAAACATTTTCCTAACGTCCGCACTGTAACTCTTCCGAAAAAAATCATAAATTTTTTCTTGCGATTGTCAAAATGTTTGCACCATTTAAAATTAGCCGTTACATAAAGTTTTATATATGAAATGTGGGCAATTTTCATTTAGAATAAAAACAAAACATGATGAAGGTTGTAGCTTTTCTCTTTTTTCGAAATATTTGCATATAAAATCACGATAAATAGAAAAAAAACCACGTGCGGTCAACTTTGACTCTACCCAAATAGTCAAAAAACGCAATTGTAAGCTAAAACTCTTACAATCTAGTAATATAACAGTCATTTATCTTAATTTTGAAACAAATTCGAAGTGTCTAGCACAATATTTCGATTATGGTGAATTTCTATCCCTCCGCGGCGCCGATTCGAGGCTGCAAATCTCCTAAATGTGTACGTCGCATTCTCCTAATATTGCTCCTTTTCAATTATTAGGCGTTTTATAGAGTTGTATATATGAAAAATATGCGCAAATTCATGAAGAATACAAACAAAAATATTTGAAGGTTGTAGCTTTTCTCATTTTTGCAATATTTGCATATAAAAATATATATATAAAATGTCGACATTCGGGTCAACTTTACTCGTCCGAAATGGTCGAAAAACTGCAATTCTAAGCTACAACGCTTACAGTATCGTAATATTCAATCATTTGTCTTATTTGAAACAAATTGGAAGTCTCTAGAACAATATTTAGATTTATGGTGAATTTGAAAAAAAAAAAAAAATTTTACGTCCGCGCGTTACGAATTTATGCATCATTTTGTGATAATATTTCCTCTGTATTGCTTTGATCGTTTTACAATGTGTTATACATCAAAATGATCGCATTTTAGTGTACAATACAACGATAAAAAAAAGTAACTCCTTAGCTTTAACCGTTTTTCGCAGAGATTGATTTGAATACAATTATGTATGAATTTTTTTCTTGTCGCTACCATATATCGCATTATTTATATATGATAATGATATTTTTATTCATTTCTGATGGTTGCATACTAAACTTCAGGCAATGTCGAAAAAAGGAGCCAAAATGAACTCTTAATCTTGAAAACTAACCGCGCTGTGATTTTTTGAAAAAAATATTTTTTTCTGCTTCTGAGCTCACTCCAAACCCGCCTCGGCATACGGGAGACATAATGGTTTTTAGGGCTTCCGCGTAAGAGGGTTAAGCACCGGACAGACAATTTTAGTTGACGTATAATATGTACCGTCGGCGTTTAAGGGTTATACAGTGGGGGCATCACTTAGTCGGGGATCAGAAGTCGCGGGGTCAGTTACACACAGGGTTTTCCTCAAACAAGATCCAGGGGGTCTGCATCTGAGCATCTTAGGGTGTGGCGATTTAGTGTGGATATTGCGAGTGTTAGGAGACATTGTCAAATGTAATGAGGGAGGTAATATGGAGGAATAATGATGGTAATTTAAATTTGACATCATCTATGAGGGTTGAGAGAGAGTAAAATTGGTGGAGGAATAAATGGGAGTGGTTCGATGGTGGGAGTAAGCTTGTGTCTGTGTTGTGGTTTTCGCAGAGTATATCAGCGGTGAGCGTCTTATGAGAGTCGGGAGAAGTGAGGAAGTCTGTGATTAGAGCCTGCGGTGGAGAGTCAGTCTTTGGCAGCAGTCTTCAATATTATTGATGGTCAGTTATTTTGTGTGTTTTGAAGTATTGTCATGTTCTTTTGCTTAGATTGTTGAGCCGTGTTGCTGAAGTTGTTGTGCTTGTGTTGGAGGGTCGTTAAGCTTGTGAGTTCTGCTGTGTTGTAGATAGAGTTGTTGAGTGTTGTTATAGGTGAGTTGTTGTGGTTCCTTAATGTAGGTGGTTGTTTTGGCTTGTCGTGTTGTTTTTTTATGAGTGATTGTTTGTGCAGTGGTCTTTTGTTGGGTTTGTTGTTAAATTGTTGTAGGGTTGTAGTCCTTCTTTGGTTATTTGTGCATTGTGTTACGACAGCTAGTCTAGCCTAGCTATATCCAGCAGACAGCACAGCACCTACTTAGCCCTGAGTATCTGGTGTCTGAGGTGAGTACATGTGTTTGTGTTTTAGTGTGTTCGGTAAACCAATTGTCCTGCACATAATTAGCAACATGAAGAAAATGTGGCTGGGACGCTGGGGGAACTATTCGGCAGCTGGTAAGAAGTAAAGCAACACTGGGGAGCTTGCATACTTTGTTGCTTTGCGTGTGATCCGTTGCATTTTTAGCAGTTTGTGGCAAGTGATGAAACATACAAAACTTTTTCCTTTTAGGCTACACGTACTATTGCACACAATGTAATAAGTATTCACAGTCCTACAAACTACCCACTTATTTCATATATGATCTAGTAAAAACACTTTTCATACTGTACATATTTCAAAATCATATTACAAACCTCAAAAAAATAAGTAAAATGTAAAGTTGCGTAGTAGTACTATGTACAGATCTGTTGCGTCCAGTGTTACCAATTTAGCATTTATAATGCTCACTTTCATTTCCTTGACGTAATTTGCAAGAAAATTTTCAAAACTAGCATCTGGCAAGAAAACTAGTATTTTTTTTTTCAATACATCTAGTATATGTATTTTGTCATTGAATCTTTGTAAAGCTGAGTTGATTTTTTTTTATTCTACTATGTTTGATATACCATGTATGAAAAAACAACAAATCTCGCAAACCCATTTTCAGAAATTGAAAAGAATAAGTTAGTAACGTAGTGTACAAGGCCACTATGTTAGAAACATGTCTGAATTGAAACGGAGAGCAATAAGTTTAAATTGGATGGTGGCGTTGTGGTGTATGATGTGAATTTTTTTAGTTTATGGAACAAAATCTAGTAAGAAATTGCCATTCCCAATTGCCAACACTGGCCTACCGCATGTTTGTCCAAGTTTTGTTTTTGGTTTTGTATTGAAGTGTAGCGTTCGCCACGTTTCTTGAAATATACTCATATAAATGAATTAATTAAGTGGCATCCAGAGGCACCGATTCTTTTACATCTTATGGGAAAGAAGTCTTAACATCAGATGAAAGTTATCATGTGTAATATATTTACATGTGTTGTGAAGAAGGGAAGAGATGTTCCGCTGCATGCTGCTGGTAGCATTATCATTATTATTCAGCCAATTGCACAGCAAAATCTTCGCCATCTTTATCAACATAGAGCGTAGGTGAGTACCCATATGATTTACATAATTTTGATATTTCTCTTACCTCTCTCCTCCCTTCCCTTGTAAAAGAAGCCCGCATCCGCTATAATATAGCACATGTGTATGTAGGCTTCTAGCTGTAATCCATAGGCTAGTAGGCTACATAGGTGGTATACTATATATATTTTTAAGATTAATGTTGCAACTGTATTGAATTTAGTTTAGGGTGATAGTTTAAGACATATTTGGTGTTTGAACTAACGTAGGCAGTTATAAGCTTTGGAAGTGGGTCCTGGGTGGTTCAACTATTAAAGTAGGCAGTTTTAAGTGATTTTTGAGGGGTGGCCAACTTAACGCAGGTGTTTACTTATCGCAGGGGGTTCTGCCAATCATCTAGCATTCTCCAGTTGAAGTCTATTAGGGTGTCTACCGTTAAGTGTCTCCGAATATGAGGAAAGGTTGTGGTAATTGTTGAATAAGATATTTCATACCTTCCTCATTCAAATGATCATTGGGAGGAATATAAATGAAACATATAGTATATTTTCTTCTACCAAGATCAACTTGCAATGCAACTGATTGTAGAGGAGTTTGTAAGTTGACAGTTATTTGAGGAATGTCATATTTTCTGACTCAATTAAGTCAGCAAGGACTCTACCTATGACAGCTTTTTTTTGAGTGGGAGAGGGAAGGGCTCATTTTTAGATAAAGACTACTTCCTCTCAAGGGTCATCTTATCTTCCTTTGAGGTATGTACACATTCCTTCATAGTGCAGGCACCTTACCCAGATGGCTGCATCAACTACCACTGAGGTTAAGGCACCTACTACAACAGGTGCTACCACTAGATCCCTTGTGTATTAAGGGGTCTAAGGTTTAAAGCTCTACCATAGTCTTTTCTTTTCCCAATTAGTCTTTTGGCATAACCAATACTTGAGTGTTCAGTGTTTTGCTTATTTATTGCAGTTGGTTCATACTGATACACTTTGGAACTTTCGTCATTGCTTTATGATCCAACTGACAGCTACTACATTTTGGGTGTTAGCAGAACATATCCCATGTTCAAATGCACAGCAAATTAAAACATGTTTTCTCATTTTACATATGATTGAGGAATAAACGAACTTTAAACAATTAATGGCGTTGAATCAGTTTTGGGTGTTAGGGCCTTACTTTGCATATTTTCGTTTGAAAAAATCACATTGTCTGGAGCATTGCAGTCTTCAAATGTAATATATCATGCCTGTAATATTGGTCCTTTTTGCCTTCCATACTGAAGGTGGACTTGTGTCCAAACTTTCATATTTATGGGAATTCATATAAATCTTTATCAAAGATTACTCCCCTGACATAACTGAAATTCATCTTCATGAAAATTTCATCA
>NC_061097.1:10877737-10955482 GCF_015104395.2 Macrobrachium nipponense | reverse complement strand
TTCTCGGCCATTCCATTGAGGAGTGAGAGATGTGTATTTCTGGTGATAGAAGTTCACTCTCGACATGGTTCAAAAGTCACATAAAGCCATTGGTCCAGTTGCTGAATAACCACTGGTTCCATGCAAAGTAAAATGATATTGTTATGATACAATAAAGTTTTATACATACTTACCTGGCAGATATATACATAGCTATTACTCCGTCGTCCGATAGAAATTCGAATTTCGCGGCACACGCGGCAGGTAGGTCAGGTGATCTACCCCCGCCGCGTGGGTGGCGGGAATAGGAACCATACCCGTTTTCTAATTCATAATTTTTCTTCCAGCTGTCTCCTGAGGGGAGGCTGGGAGGGCCATTTAATTGTATATATCTGCCAGGTAAGTATGTATAAAACTTTATTGTATCATAACAATATCATTTTTATACATTCAAACTTACTGTCAGATATATACATAGCTGATTCACACCATTGTGGAGGGTGGGTAAAAGACAGCTATTACTGAATAGACAGGTAAACAACATACGTTGTAGGTAATAAATAAATAAAACCTTGGTTCCTATGTGTTTAGATGAAGGGTCGACTTCCTAGCTATTGCTAGTAGTCTGCTTCGTCTCAAGAGCCTCAGCGAGGGATGTGACCTATGGCTAAGAGTTTCTTGTAGATCTGTCAATGGGGTCTTATCCACTTACTTGACAGAATCTAGTGTCATTTGTCAATGGGGTCTTTATCCACTTACATGACAACACACCAATGCCTATTGGCATAATTTAAGGAGCACAACACCGATCCCGATCACCTGATCCTAACACGAGGGTTTGTGCTTAATTTGAAAAGAGCTATCCCCAAACTCATTTCAAATAACCTCAGAAAATAATACACTTATGTTAAAAATTATTAAAATTAAAAAAAAAAATTTTAATTTACTAGTTAAGGATCAGTGTCGGCTCCCTATCCCAGCAACGCATCCGTGGACACGTATAACAAAGAGAGAAGGATCTCTCATAGGCCCACTTGATCTCCTTCGTGCAAAGAGAAGTCAACACAGAGTTGCATCTCCCGTTATTACAGCTAATATGACTCTCACGACATATTGTTATGGAAAGAACAAGAATTGTTAAAAGCTCGCACTTCAAGCGCTTTTAATTCTTAGCTGTTTGAACAAGGAAACATCAAGTTACTCAAGAAGTGCTTTAGAGATTCCACTCTTCCAAAGAAGACCAGGGCTTTCTTTGTAACAGATCTCTTCTGGATGAAGTCCAGACCTGGCTGGCGCGCCTGCCTGGCGCCTCGCCCCTGGCTGGCGCCTCGCCCCGGCTGCCTGCGCCTCCGGTGCTTGCCTGGCGCCTCGCCTGGCTGGCGCCTCGCGCCCTACCTGGGCTCGCGCCTACTCGTCTCGGCGCCTGGCGCCTCACTCGCGCTGAGTCTTAGCTGGAGATTGCGCCTAGAGCTTGGCTTGCGCCTGGCTGGCTGCTCGCGCTGGCTGGCTGCTCGCGCCTGGCTGGCGTCGCGCGCCAGGTTGGCGCTTTGTGCCTGCCTGGCGCCTCGCGCCTGCCTGGAGCTTCGCGCCTGGCTGGCGCCTTGCGCCTGGCTGGCGTCTAGCGCCCGGTTGGAGTGACGCCTTGCGCCTGCCTGGAGCTTCGTGGCTGGCTGGTACCTCGCGCCTGCTTGGCGCCTCGCTCCTGCCTGGCGCCTCGCGCCTGGTTGGCTCCTCCCCACTTGCCGGAGCTTCGAGCTTGGTAGAGTCTCGAGGATGTCTGGCAATGTCCACATCGGACACTCTTATCTGTCCTATATGTTCGCATCTAGCGCATCTGTGCAGGTTGTAGGCCTGGTCTTTCTCCTCATCAGCACAATGACAGTGTTCTTTAGGCTGTCTGCAGGTTTCTTCTTCCTTGCTGACTGCGTCAGAAGGTCTTGAGTCGCCTTCTCAGTTAATGAACGAGAAATGTCCTTCACTAACTGAGAAGGGAACAAAAAGTCAGACAAAGGCGAGTACAGAAGCGCTGCCCTCTGAGCGTGGGAGACCGCTTTGGTTAAAAAGGCACTATATACTGTCCTCTTTTTAAGAAGACCTGCTCCAAATAAAGAGGAGATCTCAACCGAGCCATCCTGAACCGCTTTGTCTATACAAGACGAAATACACAGAAGGACTTCTGGTTCGAGTCCTTCAGAATCATGGGCTTTCTTGGACATCACCCCAAGGGACCAATCTAAGAAGTTGAAAACTTCCAATACATGAAAGAGTCCCTTGAGGAGATGGTTCAGTTCTGAAATGCCCCAAGTTATACGGGCAGAGTTCAAACCTTGTCTACGTGAAGCGTCAACTAAGGTCGAAAAGTCCGCTTCTGACGTAGACGGAAGAGAAATACCCATATTCTCTCCCGTCTGACACCAATGCCTCTTTTACCAGCTAGTCTCGCTGGAGGCATGCAGAAGACCGTTCTAACTAACTCCTTCTTCGACTTCATCCAAGAGTCTCTAAAGACTGAAGAGCCCTCTTCATCGAAATGGCTGGCTTCATTCTAAGAAAAGACGAAGATTTCTTCGTCTTTGCACTCGAGAAAAAGAGAGCGCGGAGAAGGAGGAGAGGCAGGCAGGAGTCAAGTCGTCTCCATACTCCTCTAGAAGCCAGGCTGTCAAAACTTTATAGTTCGACAGTCCTTCTCTTCCTTGATACTGCTCCTCCGAGTTTACTTCTAATTCTCGGTCTAGATGAGTCTCCGCTGCTAACTCAGTACGTCTTTCCTCTGGAGGAGACAAACTCCTAATAGGAGAGGGGCTAAGGGAATGATATTCCTCCTCTTCCCCGCTTTAATAGTCCTGGAAGGCGCCAACAGCCCAGGCTTCTCTCCATAAATGGATGACGCTTCCCGCTTGGATGACGCTTCTAGTCCGCCAAGCGTCCTGGCTGACGCCTCCCGCTTGTGTGGCTGCTGACATCTGGATGACGCCTCGCGCCTGGAAGACGCTTCGCTCTCAAAAGGCGTCCTAACTGGCTGGCGACCAAATTTTTTGGTTGGAGCCTCGCGTCTAAAAGCAGCTTTAAATGACGCTTCATGTCTTGACGACGTCTCACGTCTCTCTCGCGTTACGTGTCTTCCGTAAGATTCTCCCGATCTCGCTCTCGAAACCGAAGCCTCTGCGATATGTTTGGAAGCTTCACGTCTGCATGACGCCTCTCGCTTCGCAGGGGAGAGAGGACGAGACTTCTTGATTGGAAGCGCAACGTCCTTCCTACGAGGCGCTAACACTCCCACCAAAGAGGCCAGTTGCTCTTGTCTGCCAAGATAATCTTCCTTGAAAGCTTTTCCCCCGTCATCTTCAATCGGGGGAGAAGTAGGAAAAGGAAGCAGTCTATAGGAAGCCTGTTCGTCTTCTACCTTACTGAGAGATCTATGAAGAAGACTTTCCGCAGGTTCTCACAACTCCTTTCCAATAATGTTAAACATGTTAACAGTTATTATCGTCGATCGAGAAGGATCTCTTTGTTAACGCGAATAGGAGCGAAAAAAGAGATTCTCGATGCTCTTTGCGATATGAGAGAGTCGTGGAAATGACCTAAGTGATTAAATGGGTAACGAAATCAGGAACGAATTTGCCGTTACCGAGCTTGGTGTCCGAGAGGCTACTGAATCTTAGGTTAATAACTCGCTAAAACGAGAAAATCTTGGATGGTGCTCTTGGCTCACTGCGCCAGGCTGGCGCTTCTGGAGCATTGCGCCAGACTGGCGCTTTCTTCTAATTCTTTTTATGTTATGTGCCAGAACACTTGTGCCTTTATGGTACCCGACATCCTTTCACATGTTAATTCCGTTCTTAGTAGGAAAAAGCTTTATATACGTAGTATAGTCCATTCAGGGAAACAAGTTCTGCCCCAAAGAGAATGTTTCCCATCCGACTCATCCATCTTCTGAGCAGGTACTCAAATAAGCTATGCTTTCGTAAGCCTGAGAGCATTACATAATATAATGTTCTGCTGCGATAGAATCCTTTAATAATGTTACCTACGGTAAACAGCATTGAAAGGTTGTACTATCTCTCTTATTGAAAGCTTCTTAGCAAAAGGCATACAATATTTATTTATGTTAGCTTAACTATCCCCTCAATCCGAGGTTAAGACCGCGATTGTAGGGGAGAGATACGGAAGTTATTCCATCCCGCAGGAGAGAGAGATACACCCGACCGCTCATGACTGACACCTACATGGTACTGACAGTCACAGGCGTAGGCATACTGCGTTGGTCTCAGGCTCTCAGCGAAAGCAGTCCCCGCTTACTCTTCCAGAGTTGCAGCTACTCCGTTTAATAAAGGAATTTTATAAAATTATTATCGAACTTCAGGGAAGTTCTTATTAAAGCATATTTAAGCGAAACAAGACTTCGATAAATCTAGAAGCTAAGTAGGTTGTTGTCTTAACAATCCCTTTAAGCGTAGTCCTTCCTAGGAAAGTCGTAGGAAGGATACTGGTAATTGAGTTGCACAGAAAAGAAGTAACTACGGTATGTGTTTATGATTTGACCGTAACGTATTCTCATACAGTAGAAACTCTACTACCTTCTACTATCTTCGTTCTTTTCGTTAATAGAACGAAGAAAGAGTATATACATATCCTTAAGGAACGAAGTTAATCCAGGAACTCTTTAAATCTTCGTGATTTCCTCATAAATCGCGGAAGAGACAGAATTCCTGTTCATCACTAGGGTTTACGGAAGGAAGTAGATATTTCCTATCCGCCATCATACCCAAACGTCGATGAGATTCTTATTAAGAAAAACTCCCAAAGTTCTTGCCTCCTCAAAACGAGGGAAGAGCATGGATGAAGGAAAAGAGTCCGCAATGAGAGGAACTGCCTAACCAAGGAGTCTTCTGAATAATGAAAAGGGGCTTCTCTTAGTATCAGAATCCTTCTGACAAAAGCAACGGCCGCCTGTTTGCGATATCTTGCACATTTGCCAGGGGAAAGTTGCTCAAGTTAAAACTCAAAGAGGAGTCCTCGCGACTGACCTCTCTCTCAAATGAAGATTTTGGAATCTTCTGACGCCTGGCGTCTGGATCCTTGCGCCTAGCGCCTGGCGTCTGGATCCTTGCGCTAGCGCCTGGCGTCTGGATGTTCCGGCGCGGCCTGGAATGTTCGCACGCTAGAAAGGAGACCTCGCTCCTGGAACGTTCCGCTTGCGTGGAAGGTCCCGTGCGCCCTAATAGATCCGAGCGCCTCTAGTCTTGTATATGAGCCTCTTGCCAGTAAACGTTCAATGGAAGCATCCTTCTGATTGCCACTCTATTATAAGGCTCCTTAGTTAAGCCATCTGTTTTCTCTTTGAAGGCGCCTTGCGCCAAGAAAAAAGTTCTGGAACGCGGCTCGCGTTTATCTGTATGAACGAGGCTCGCGCTAGTCTGTTGGAACGCGGCTCGCGCTAGTCTGTTGGAACGCGGCTCGCGCTAGTCTGTTGGAACGTGGCTCGCGCTAGCTTGCTGGCTGGCTCTCAGCCTCTCGCTCAGTGAGTCAGTGTTCTCTTATTCAGAGAACGAGCCAGATCGTCCGAACTCCAAAACATGTACATTCTTCGTCTTTTCGGATGTAAGATGAAGAAACTGAAGAACAGACGCACTTTTAAGGATGCCTTTCCAATGGCTATCCCTGGCAGTCTGGGACGTTTTACAGATCCTGCCGAGGGAACGCCCGATCGGTGGGGATTCTCCATAACCTCCGTAAGGCTTTCGACTTTCCTTCTCCTCTGGGCTTGTGAGTTTGGAAGAGGTCTAGGCCTGAGAGCGAGACAGAGCCGATCGAACGCACCCTCTACTAAATAGGACGCCTTTCCAATGGCGAACTTGGCAGTCTGGGACGTTCTACAGATCCTGCCGAGGGGACGCCTGATCGTGGGGATTCTCCATAACCTCCGTAAGGCTTTCGACTTTCCTTCTCCTCTGGGTATGTGAGTTTGGAAGAGGTCTAGGCCTGGGAGCGAAACAGAGCCGATCAGAAACGCACCCTCCACTGCACTAACACTAAAATCACTTCTTACCTTTCAATAGCTCGTATTTTTGAGCTCTTCCTTTGTCTTCAATTTGCAATATGAATTTGAAGATTCTGTGAAGTAAGAAGGAGATGAGGATACCACACTACTAGTATTGTTAATGCTCTAACTGCTCGTTAGTACGAGAGCTATATAAACTTCTAAAGGAAGCGTAACTATTCTTTCCTTACATCCTCAAGAAGGAAGTTAGCTCAATCAATTCTAACATTTACTACACGTTATTATGAATAAATATTAAAATTTTCCTTCTTGCAAACTATGTGAGTGTCTACCGAAAAGTTCGTAGTTACACGTAAACAATTCTTCGAAATTTTCGAAGCCAAAGTTATAAAAACAAATTAATATGCGTATGCCGAACCAAAGATCCAGTACTTCCCTGCAAAAGATAGCCCAGTAGATCGATGGCGATGAAATCCAAAAATCAAGTCAGGAGGAACTGCAAAACGTTGTTTACATTCCAGCGACAGAAAAATTATGAATTAGAAAATGGGTATGGTTCCTATTCCCGCCACCCACGCGGCGGGGGGGTAGATCACCTGACCTACCTGCGCGTGTGCCGCGAAATTCGAATTTCTGTCGGACGACAGAGTAATAGCTATGTATATACTGACAGGTAAGTTGAATGTATAAAAAAACACCATACAAACATAAACTGCTAAATAAAAAAATTCACATCATACACCACAATGCCACCATCCAATTTAAACTTATTGCTCTCCGTTTCAATACAAACATGTTTCTAACATAGTGTACTTGTACACTACGTTACATAATTCTTAATAACATCGAAACTTATTCTTTTCAACTTCTGAAAATAGTTTTGCGAGATTTGTTGTTTTTTCGTACATGGTATATCAAACATAGTAGAATAAAAAAAAATTCAACTCAGCTTTACAAAGATTTAATGACAAAATACATATACGAGATGTATTGAAAAAAAAATGCTAGTTATGCTAGTTTTCCTGCCAGATGCTAGATTGAAAATTTTCTTGCTAATTACTACTACGCTACTTTACATTTTACTTATTTTTTTGAGGTTTGTAATATGATTTTGAAATATTTACAGTAAGAAAAGTGTTTTTACTAGATCATATATAAAATAAGGAAAACATTGTTTTGTTTGTTTCATCACCGCCACAAACCCCTAACAATGCTTTGGTAGGATCACACACAAAGCAACAAAGCATGCAAGCTCCCCAGTGTTGCTTTACTCATACCAGCTGCCGAATAGTTCCCCAGTGTCCGAACCATATTTTCCCCTTCATGTTACTAATGTGCAGGACAACTGGTTTACCGAACAGACTAAAACACAAACACATGTACTCACCTCAGACTCCAGATACTCAGGGCTATGTAGCGCTGTGCTATCCGCTGGATATAGCTAGGCTAGACTAGCTGTCGTAACACAATACACAAATAACCAAACAAGGACTACAACCATACAACAATTTAACAACAAACCCAACAAAAGACCACTGCACAAGCAATCACTCACATAAAAAAACAACACGACAAGCCAGTACAACCACTTACAACATCAAGGAACCACAACAACTCACCAATAACAACACTCAACAATTCTATCTACAACACAACAGAACTCACAAGCTTAACAACACTCCAACACAAAAGCACAACAACTTCAGCAACACAGGCACAACAATTCTAAGCAAATGAACATGAACAACAACTTCAAAACACACAAAATAACTGACCATTAATAATATTAAGACTGCTCCCAAAGACTGACTCTCCACGACATGCTCTAATCACAGACTTCGTCACTTCTCCCGACTCTCATAAGACGCTCACCACTGATATTCTGGCAAACGCCAACACACGACTCAAGCTTACTCCGCCATCGAACCACTCCCATTTATTCCTCCACCAATTTTACTCTCTCTCAACCCTCATAGATGTTGTCAAATTTAAACTAGCATCATTATTCCTCCATATTACCTCCCTCATTACATTTGACAATGTCTCCTTACACTCGCAATATCCACACTAAATCACCACACCATAAGATGCTCAGATGCAGACCCCCTGGATCTTGTTTGAGGCCCCTCATAAATTCTCTCAGTTACGTCACATTTCACTTCTTCCAAACTACTTCCAGTCAAATCCCCATTGTTTCCCTCACTACTATCCTCCACAAGCTCATTCACTACTTCATCGACATCTTTTATCTCTGTTTCCAACATCTCCCCTATTTCTGCTACCAAACCACTCAGTTCATCCATACTTCTGTCATGCTCTTGCAAAGACTTATCCAGACTATCAACTACCTCCTTACTACTCGGTTCCTTCCCACTGAGGTCTCTTCCCAGTTAACTCAAACCCACATATGATACTTATAACTCAAACCCATATACAATATAAGTATCATTGATTCCTTCAAAGTCATTGGTATTAAATGCTTTTTCAACTGTTTGCACCACAACACTAACACCCTTACCATGCCGTTCACACTTCTTCCTTCCATTCCCTTTCTCTACATTCTTCCGCTTTCTTCCATACTCAACCATCACCAACTTCTGATCTCCCAGACCTATTTGTTCACCGACACTGCTCACACTTATTCACCCTCAACCATTCACTCATCGTATACACCCGACAGTATACTCCCGAACATACTGTCGCACACTAGAGGACCCACCCAACTGAATCCCCTTAACACCGTGTTTCCCGAATTCCCAGACTGACTCATCCTCTTTTGCCTACACACAATCGCCACTTGACCTTCCATTCCACATTCAGCACACTTCGCACGCTGTTTTCTACACATCCTAGCATAATGCCCATTCTTTCCACAGTTGCCGCAAACCAAGTTCATACGGGTACCCCAACATCTACTAGCTATATGCCCTATCTGTCAACACCTGTGACATCTAATATCCTTATTTCTCTTACACTCGCTCACAAATGGCCCGTTTGCCCACACCAATACATGCTCCAAACACCCACTGACACTCCATCTTCTTATGTCCTGGCTTCCCATATCTATAACACTTCTGCTCTACTTCAAAGCTAACTGACCCGACCCTAACCCTTCGACACTCACACTCCTATCTCTCGCAGGTTTCATATATAATTGTATTCAAATCGCGCTGTGCGCAAAACGGTTAAGGTAACAAGTTACTTTTTTTTCGTTGTAATGTACACTAAATTGCGATCATTTGGTATATAACACATTGTAAAACGATAAAAGCAAACACAGAGAAAATATTATCACAAAATAATGCATGAATTTGTAACGCGCGGACGTAAACAAATTTTTTTTTTCAAAAATTCACCATAAATCTAAATATTGTCCTAGAGACTTCCAATTTCTTTCAAAATGAAGACAAATGATGGAATATTACTATACCTCGTAAGAGTATTATCTTACAATTGCAGTTTTCGACCATATCTGACGAGTTAAAGTTAACCGAATGTCGAATTTTTTTATATATATATTTTTTATATGCAATTATTTCGGAAATAAGAAAAGCTACAACCTTCAAATATTTTTCGTTTTATTCTACATGAAATTGCTCACATTTTCATATATAAAACTATGAAATGCCTAATATGAAACTGAGCAAATATTCCGAGAATGGTACGTACGCATTTCGGAGATTTGTGGCGTAGAATTCGCGCGCGGAGGGAAGGAAAGATTTATTTTTAAATTCACCATAAATCTAAATATTTTGCTAGAGACTTCGAATTTGTTTCAAGATGAAGATAAATGACTGAATATTACTAGACTGTAAGAGTTTTAGCTTACAATTGCGTTTTTTCGACCATTTCGGTAGAGTCAAAGTTGACCGAACATGGTTTTTTTTCTATTTATCGTGATTTATATGCAAATATTTCAAAAATGAGAAAAGCTACAACCTTCAATTATTTTTTGTTGTATTCTACATGAAATTGCGCACATTTTCATATATAAAACTTTATGTAATGGCTAATTTAAAATGGTGCAAACATTACCACAATCGCATGTATGATTTTTTCGGAAGAGTTACCGCGCGGACGTAAAGAAAATGTTATTTTTTTCATAAATTCACCATAAATCGAAATATTGTGCTAGAGACTTCCAATTTGTTGCAAAATGAAGGTAAATGCTTGAATATTACTAGAATATAAGCGTTTTAGCTTACAATTGCGTTTTTCGACCATTTCGGTAGAGTCAAAGTTGACCGAAGGTTGAAATTTTGGCAATTATCGTTATTTATATGAAAATATCTCAAAACTGATAAAAGCTACAACCATGGGTTGTTTTAGTTGTATTTTGCATGAAATTGCGCACATTTCCATATATAAAACTTTATATAACTGCTAATTTTAAAATGGTGGAAACATTACCACAATCGCATGTATGATTTTTTTCGGAAGAGTTACCGCGCGGACGTAAGGAAAAAGTTTTTTCATAAATTCACCATAAATCGAAATATTGTGCTAGAGACTTCCAATTAGTTGCAAAATTAAGGTAAATGGTGAATATTACTAAAATATAAGAGTTTTAGCTTACAATTGCGTTTTTCGACCATTTCGGTAGAGTCAAATTTGACCGAAGATGCTGACCCCTTGACGTGGGTAGGGGGCTTAGGGACCAGCAGCTGGTCTCTGATGCCTGATGGGGTTGCTTTCTCAGTGGTCCTTGGGCCCAGCTGCTGATCCAACTAAATTAGTCCGAACTTTTCCTTCTTTCTGCAATTTTTTCATTCTTACTACATCCTTCTCCTTCATGTAATCTTTTTTATCAGCATTTGGATTAAATATGTGGAATTTTCCACTTTTGTTAAATTTCACTGCTTATGTGAGTCTGAGAAGGGATCGTATTTTGGAAGGGTTTGCATTCGAAGCTAATTGTTGGGAGTTGTGGTGGTTGAGTCGCCACCTGATATGGTTTGGACCCAAGAAAGGTAGTGATGGGACCTTCCCATTGCTACCTTGAGGGCGGAACCATCTCCAAACATCAGCCCATCGGAATCCAGGGGGGACTGGTGTTTGGGATGGGACTCCTGGCTTTTGTCCGGAAGCCCACCAATACGTTTGGAGTGGGGAGTCGGTCCCCATTAGTGGGGGCAGAACTCCCAGCAGGCGGATAGGCTTATACCTGGGCCACTGCAAGCGTATTGGTGCTATCCCGTAAGGGTAGGGTATGGGGTGGACTATTGGGAATCAATCTCACTTGTGCCATTGGTGTGGAGAATGTGAATACCTGACTGATCCACGATACTTTCTTGATAAAACCAAGCAGTTTGGGGTGTGTAGGTGAGCCGGTTTATGTGAGGTGGTCTGGTTGTGCGTGCTTAGTATCCTGGGATCGCTTTGTGGGCTTGTGCGGTTAGTTGGGGTGGGGAGTTGGGCATTAGAGGCTGCCTTGATTTCCCTTTCTGATGTGCTGTTGGGGTCTCAGCGGGGCTCTTGGATTTTGGTTGGGTGCGCACTTTTTGGACTTCTGAATATGAACCAGCATAATTCTATGGATTTTGACAAAAGTTTTGTTCCCTCCCCTGGATCCGACGACTTACTGGCACTGGCAAACGACCTTCTGGCTTGAAGATGGATATGAGCTCGGCTATTGGACAGAACCAAACATTGAGACACCAGGTGTTAGTAAATCTCGGTGGATTTGATCCTAATAATAGAGTCCTTCATTGCACTAATATAAACTTGTCATTAGATTATGAGTGTTTGTACAGTGTAATGAAACAATTTGGTAAAGTGGAAAGAATGAAATTAGTTCTGGAAAAAGACAAGCAGTCATTTTCTGCTTATGCTAAATTTTCCTCACCCTTGGAAGCTAGTGAGGCACAACAAAGACTACATGGCCACATTCTTAATGATTCAGTTCTTAGCACGAAAGTGTTTTCAGTGAAAAAACTAAATGATGAACCGTTTGATTTTATCCCTAAGAATGAAGAACATGGACCAGCCCCATGTACCAGAGCGCTTCCTACCCCTATATGGCATGTTGCTAGCTACAAGGAGGGAGGAAAAAATTTTATAAAGGCTGCTGAATGTGGTCGAGAGCAAGGTAGGTTCCATTCCCATTGGAAACTTGAAGCGTTATGGAAAGAACTTGCTAATAAAAGCTGGTAATGAAACCCAAGCAATTTTGCTATCGAATTTTAAACCTCCTGAAAGTGGAAATATCGAATCTATTGCATTGCATAGATTCTTTAACACACTGGAAGGGGTTAGTATACTCAAAAGACCTGTATGTTTTTGAAGAGGAGGAGATTCTCCATCGATGTCCTCCTGTGTATCTCACGTTAAAAAACTTGAGGGGATGCAGCTATCCTTTTACCTTCTCCTCCAGTTACTTACCTGATACTATCATTGTTGGCCATGAGAGGATGCAGGTAAAAAGATATAAGAGAAATCCTAAACAGTGTCGCAAATGTTTTGAATATGGCCACATTCAAAACTCGTGTGAAAACAACAAAAGATGTTCTGTGTGCTCTGCGGAGCATGATAATTTTGATGAGTGTGTAGCAGCCCAATACTGTTTTCAGTGTAAGGGTGATCACTCTCCAAATTCTAGGACTTGCCTCAGATACAGATATGAAGAAGATGTATTGGCATGTGGCTGACAACGAACATGTCAGCATTAGCGAAGCACAAAGAGTGTGGTAATGGGGGCAAACAAAAGTGCCAACTCTACCTATGCTTCAGTAATAAAACTTATGGAAAAGTTCCGGCAATTTAAGGCAACAAATAACTGCATCTGATAATAGGCATCACATAACTGCTACTTCACGGACTGTAAATAATAAAAATCCCCAATCTGTCAAGAAATTTTCATCTGCTAGTGCCTTGGAGTCCAACGCCAAAAGTTGTACTTCAAGAAGTACAGAAAACTCACCTACCAAAGTCAATACAAAGGTGACCAATATGATAGTTGCAGGCTCTCCTCCCAAAAAAAGGGAGCCCAAAATCAATCAACAATTCGGGAAGCTGTTCCAAAAACACTTCCAACAAGAATAAACCAAGGGACCAAGCCCAATTAGATAGAGCTACTTCAGAGCCATCAATTGTCACAGCCACAAACAAAAATGAAAGCAAAACTATAATTACAACCACCAAGAAGCGCACAAGGAATACATCCCCAAATAATGATGGCTTTAAAATAAAAACCTCAAATTGGTTCAGTGTTTTGGAAGAGATCTCCACCTAGAAAGGTGGTTCCAAAAGCAGTTTGAGCCCAAAAACATAAGAGTTCTGATCAGTCTTGTCGCTCTAAGACAAATGAACCTTGTTATTTGCAGAATCACAGTAGAAATTCTGATCAAAATCATAACCAGAAATATGATCAGCCAAAAACTCTAAATTCCAATTCAAATGAAAAGGGATTAAAGAAACAGTCACTTATAAAGGAGAACTTTCCTCTCCACACTAGGAACAGTACTTCCCCTCAAAGGAGTGGGAAGTAGCACTTTTTACCACCTTAACATTCATGTTTGACATCCTTCAGTGGAACTGTAAAGGTCTCAGAGCCCGTGCAGAAGACCTTAAAGTCTTAATTCATGAATTCAATCCAGGGATTATATGCCTGCAGGAGACAATGTTAGGTAACTCCTTCCTTATAATCCTGGACACTAAATTATTCAATATTTAACTCCTCTCCCCCAAGTGGTGGTCGGGCCCATGGAGGTGCTGCCAATAAATGATTGATAATAAAGCTCTGCAGCACTCCATAATACAATTAGATACAACTCTAGCAGGCTGTTGCTATTTCAGTCATCTTGGAAAAGAGGATAACCATCTGCTCCTTATACCTTCCACCAGATCTTGTTTTAAACAGTGAAGATATTCAGGCCTTAATTAACCAACTTCCAGCTCCTTTTCTACTTTAGGAGATTTTAATGCCCACAACCCCCTTTGGGGAAGTCGGTTTCTAGACGTAAAGGGAAATTAATTGAAGACGTTATTGATAGGAATGATGTTATTCTATATAATAATGGGTCAATGACTTTCCACAGTATTCATGATCATCATTTCTCTGCCCTGGACCTTAGTATCTCTTCAACAAGCATCCACCTTGATTTTAGTTGGTCTGTTAACGAAAATTTAAATGGGAGCGATCATTACCCGATCCATTTAAAATAAGCTGTGAATGGTCCATCTGAAGTTTTACCGAAGTGGAAGGTAGAGGAGGCAGATTGGGATAAATTCAGTAAGGGCGTCATACTAGATAGGGAGTTTGAGTCATTTCAATCTCATCTAGATGCTTATGATTACTTTATGAATCTACTCTGAAGAGTGCTGAAGGCTCGATTCCCAAAACAAAAGGCAAACCTCGTAGACCTGCAGTTCCCTGGTGGAATAAGACTTGTGGTATTCTGAGGAACTTACTAGGTAAGTGCTACAGACGTTACAAAACTAGTGGTCTCCTCAGTCTAAATTAATCTACAAACGTCCTTTAGCCAAGCAACGGCGTTTTTATAAGAGAGCCAAAAGAGAAGTTGGCTCTACTTTATTAATGAAATCAACTCAAAGACTCCAGAAAGTGGTGTGGCTCAAAATAAGGAAAACTGAGTGGGAAATTTGTTGCGTCCCCATTACCCTCATAAAAATAAATGACACACTGATCACAGAGCCCACTGAAGTTTGCCAATGAGCTAGGAAAACACTTTTCTGAAGTTTCCAGCGCCAAGAATTATTCTCGAGAATTTCAAAAAATTAGGAATTCTGAAATTATTCTGGAATTCGATTCAGGAAAATCTGAACCATACAACTACAGGTTTTCATTGAGAGAATTACGGGAGGCGCTCTCCTCTAGTGAATCCACACTCCAGGTGAGGATACAATCATATATGAAATGCTTAAACACCTCCCAGACGATGCCAAAAAATATTTACTGAAGATTATAAACAAAAAATGGGAAACTGGAATTTTACCCAAAGACTGGAAAATATCCATAGTTGTTCCAGTTAAAAAGCCTAATAACAAAGATGCTTCCCTAGCCACCAGCTATAGACCAATAGCTCTAACCAGCTGTGTGTGTAAGCTGATGGAGAAAATGATAAATACTAGACTAGTTTGGCACTTAGAAACTAAAGGATTAATATCATCATTTCAATTTGGTTTCAGGAAAAACCGTTCCACCCTTGATCCGTTGCTGAGGGCTGACCAACCAAATCCAGCAAGGATTCGCCAAACAATGTCAGACCATTGGAGTATTTTTTGACCTCGAAAAAGCATATGACACTGCCTGGAGAATTGGCATCATGAAAAAATTGCACAAGATGGGCATATGTGGAAGAATGATCAGATTTATATATTCCTTTTTAACGGACAGATTATTTTTTAAGGTAAAAGTGGGAAACTCTTTCTCCCAACCTTTTGTGCAGGAGGAAGGAGTTCCCGAAGGAAGCGTTTTAAGTGTAACACTCTTTTCAGTGGCAATAAATAGTGTGTTTGAAAAAATCTTGCCTCCTGTTAAATGCCCACTTTTTGTTGATGACCTTGCAATATACTGCACAGGATATGATTCATTGTCAGTATGTAAACATCTGCAAAGGTCTATTAACGCAATTACTGAAGGGGCTGATGAGATGGTTTTAAAATCTCCTCTTCCAAAACAGTTGCAGTAAGATTTACCAGATGCCGGCGTGTGGAAGAAGTTCCCACACTTAGTTTAAGAGGATCTATCATTCCCTATGAAAGTGAAGTAAAATTTCTGGGGATGATTATTGACCACAAACTAACATGGGCCAGCCACATAAATGCCCTAAGATTAATGTGAAAAAATCTTTGAATATTTTAAAGGTTGTTTCTGGTTTTAGGTTGGGGGCTGATAAAAATCCCTTTTGAGGCTATATGACTCACTGTGTCGCTCCAAGCTAGACTATGGCTGTCAGATCTATTCCTCAGCTTGTAAAACCAAGCTAAAGGAATTGGATGTTGTACAGAACATGGGGTTGAGAATATGCTCGGGCTTTTAGAACTTCTCCTGTTGAAAGCATATATGTAGACACAGATCATCTTCCCCTTGATCTAAGAAGGCAAGAGCTAGGGTTGCGATACGTGGCTAGAATGAAAAGTGCTCCCAAAAATCCCTCCTTTGAAGTACTTAAGGAAACAGACTCGCGAAATTTCTCTGGTACAAGAGCTTCTAAACCATTCCAAATTCGACTGAATGAGGATGTTAGGGATAACCATCTCAAATCCCAGAAAGTCCTGGAAGTAAAACATCCTGTAAATCCTCCATGGCTTATTCCTAAAGCCAATTATGTGAAGATTTATACGATGGATCAAGTCAGATAGTGGTGTTGGGTGTGCTGTTATCCTTGGTGATACAGCATATACAGCTAAATTGCCTGACTTTGCATCAATATTCACTGCCGAATTAACAGCCGTAGTCTCTGCCCTAGACTTAGTTCTTCAAAGTAGTGACACTAATTTTGTCATATACTCTGATTCTAAAAGCACTTTAGAAGCTATCAAAAGATTTAATAGCTTTCATCCATTAATCCAAAAACTTCAGGAGTCACTTTTTCGTATATATTGTCTGCGTAAGTCGGTCTCTTTCTGTTGGGTTCCTTCTCACGTGGGGATTCACGGAAACGAGACTGCAGACAGGGAAGCAAAAGCTGCTAGCGCTCTGCCAGAAACAACCTTCAGGAAAGTGCCTCATACAGACCTAAAAGGTCCTATTAGGTCTTTTGTATTAAGTAAGTGGCAAGAAAGGTGGACTTCTCCTCTTCTTGCCAATAACAGTAAGTACAGAAGTATCAGGAAAAATATACAGCCGTGGCCTTCGTCATTCCAGCTTGACAGACGAGCAGAGGTTATTTTAACGAGGTTAAGGATTGGGGACACTATTTAACCCATCAGTTTATTTTAGAAGGAAGCAGCCCAACCATTGTGTGCTTTACTGTGACGAGATACAAACAGTGGAACACATTCTGATGGTTTGCCCCAGATATTTTTAACCAAAGGGAAAGATATTTCCAGGGGGTAAATCCCTCTTAAATATCTTGGGAGATGAAGCAGACATTTCTGCTCTCATCTCCTTTTTAAAGTGTATAGAATTTTTAATATATTTAGATAAATCATATACAGAGTTTTAAAGACATTAAACTATTTTTAATATATATTACTCCATTCATTAAAATTCTATAATTTTTAATTTATTTATTAGTCACGTCTAATTTTATGAATCATTTCTCTCACTAATTCATTCATTCATTTACCATAATTCAACCTAAATATTTAACCTTCATTACGGCGCTGAATGGCCTTCTTGGCCCCAGTGCCTGGGCTTTAGCCCTAAATATCATACATCCATCCATCGAAGGTTGAAATTTGGCAATTATCGTTATTTATTTGAAAATATCTCAAAACTGATAAAATCTACAATCATGAGTATTTTATTGTTGTATTCTACATAATAATGCGCACATTTTCATATATAATACTTCATGTAACGGCTAATTTACAATGGTACAAAAATTTGGTCAAAGTGACGAAATAATTTCCGAGATGTGTCACAGATACTTTTAGTTCGGCAAGAAAGAAATTCGCGCTTGCGCGCCTGCCTAACGATTGTAAACAAAACAAAACCTTGATCCGTGAACTCCCAGCATCCCCCAAGGCGCGTGATTCAAAAGTTTTTTAGGCTGGTAGGCCTATAAGTATTTTTTTTTCCGCGAATTTAAAAAAAAACTTTTGTAAGTAGACGTAAAATACGTCCAGTCGGCACACGGGAGACAAAAAATGTCGACGTAAAATACGTCCAGTCGGCGTAAGAGGGTGAATGGCTGAGCCAAAACCGCTTGAGTCACCTGTCCAAACCAGGGTCACCCCAATGTAAGGTTGAGAGAAAGAGACAGGTACTGATAATTTGTTTACAGGTGAGCTCAGGTGTATAACAGGTGTGCGAACGGATCTGTAGTGCACGATCGACCCTGACACAAAATGACACGATCTTACCCGGATTTGTGTTGGTGGCAAGGCCGCAAAGTGCTTAATATAATGATATGAGGTTCAACGCGGACAAGAAAACTACATCTGTACATTTAAGTAAAAAGTGTTGTCCTTACACACTCATTGTTAGCCATGAGAGGATGCAGGTTTAAAAATATAAAATAAGTACAAAACAGTGTAGTAAATGTTTTGAATATGGCCACATTCAAAACTCGTGTAAAAACAACGAAAGATGTTCTGTGTGCTCTGCGGAGCATGATAGTCTTGAGTGCAAAGCAGTCCGATACTGTTTTCTATGCAAGTCACTCTCCAAATTCTAGGGCTTGCCTCAGATATAGATTTGAAGAAGTATTGGCAGCGGCTAATAATGAACATAGCATTAGCGAAGCAAAAGCGTGTGATAATGGGTTCAAACAAAAGTGCCAACTCTACCTATAATAAAACTTATGAAAAATTCCAGCAATGCAAGGCTACCAATGACTGCATCTGATTGTAGGCATCACACACCTCCTACTCCTCGGACTGTAAAAAAATAAAATCCCCAATCGGTCCAAAACTTTTTATCGGCTAGTGCCTAGGAGTCCAATACGAAAAGTTATACTTCCATAAGCACAGAAAACTCGTCTCCCAAGGTCGGTACAAAGGTGACTAATATGATAGTTGCAGGCTCACCTCCAAAAACAATGGAGCCAAAATCAATTTATAATTTGGGAAGATGTTCCAAAAATTCCAATAAGAATAACCCAAAAGAACAAGCCTAATTAAATAAAGCTTATTTAGAGCCATCAATTGTCACAGCTACAAACAAGAATGAAAACAAAACTATATTTACAACCACCAAGAAGCTCGCAAGAAATACATCCCCAAATAATGATAGCTTTAAAATAAAAACCTCAAATGGGTTCAGTGTTTTGGAAGAGATCTCTCTGCCTGGAGAGGTGGTTCCGAAAGCAGTGTCACTCCAAAAACATGTGAGTTCTAAGCAGTCTTGCTGCATCAAGACAAATAAACTTAGTGGTGCACAGAATCACAGTGGAAATTCTGTATAATCCTGGACTAAATTATTCAAAGCTATAATTACAACCACCAAGAAGCTCGCAAGAAATACATCCATCTACCCCCAATTGGTGATCGTGCCCATGGAGGTGCTGCAATTATTGTTAATAAATATATGCAGCACTCCGTAATACAATTAAATACAACTCTGCAAGCTGTTGCTATTTCAGTTTTCTTGGAAAAGAGGATAATAATCTGGTCCTTATACCTTCTACCAAATCTTACTTTTATTAATGAAGATATTCAGTCCTTAATTAAAAACTTCCAGCTCCTTTACTTCTCCTAAGAGATTTTAATGCCCACAACCCCTTTTGGGAAGACTTTATTGATATAAGTGATGTTACCCTATATAATAATGGGTCAATGACTTTCCACAGCATTCATGATCATCATTTCTCTCCACATTGATTTTAATTTGTCTGTTAACGAAAATTGAAATAGGAGTGATCATTACCAATCCATTTGAAATATGCTCTGAATGGTCCATCTGAAGTTTTACCGAAGTGGAAGGTAGATGACACAGACTGGGCTAAATTTCGTAAGGGTGTCAATCTAGATAGGGAGTTTGAGTCATTTCATTCTCATCTAGATATCTATGATTAGTTTATTGAATCTACTCTGAAGAGTGCTGAAGGCTCGATTCCAAAAACAAAAGGCAAACCTTGTAGACCTACAGTTCCCTCCTGGTGGAACAACTCTTTCCGAATCATCGTCTACGAAAGTTACTTCCAGACTTCCTGAATCCTTTATACCTCTATCCCCAGAGTCATTCAACGATAAAGAAGGCATAGCAGTCACTGGGTTACAAGAGATTCTTAAAACTCCTAAATCAGACCAAGTTAGATTAGAAACAACAGAATTGGAGTTAAATTTCTCTACCATTCACCTTTACATTTTGGTTACTCACTTAGTGGATATCAGAATCGCTCTTTGGGTTATTAGCATTACTTTTTGTGTCGTTACGAAATTTACAAATGTGTACAATTACTGTTAAACTTAAACCTGCAATCTGAAGTTTTATGAGAATCATAAGTACAGTTTGTGCAACAATTCAACTGCTTTAGTTTTTCAATTTTACTCTGTGGAGTTACATATACCGAGCTATTGAAAATTGGATGATCAACATCTCCTTTATCATCTGCCAAACACAACGAACATTCCTTAACTTTAATTTTCTCAACGTTACCATCAACAGCAGAAACTCAACAACTTGAGGTAGACACAACCTTTGAAACAACCTATTTCTGAACATTATTTCCCTGTCTTACATTGAATTTCTTCGATATGTTGTTATATCTTTCTAAAGGAGTAAAGATATGTTCATCTATTTGCTGCAACGAGGGCTTTTTTGAGCCAGTAATATGCATTAACTGATTCTTGAAAGTCATTAAATCCATTCCATATGAAAAACTGTAAAACTATGTTTCGATCTATGCTTAAAGCCTCAAATTTATTACAAATAATTCTCATATTACTGATATAGTCATATGGATCACTCTGATATGCTAACTTTAACTCCGATAACTGCTTAATAACACTGAATTGTTGAGACAAAGTATCTGAAAACGCTTTTTGTAATAATTTCTTAGCCTCTTCATACGAACGATTACTACAGTCTTGAGAATTTACTAGTTTAAGCGAGTCACCTGAAAGCTGTCTCGTCAGAAGAGTAAATTTAACGTGAGTACTAAGATCGTACTTATCTACAGTTGCTTCGTACTCTCGCAAAAACTTTGAAATATCCTCACCTTCCATATTAGCAAATGTTTAAAGGTAGTTCAGGTAATTTAAGCTGTGAAATTTCAGGACACGAACGATCCGAAGGAGACACCGTGGTCTTGAGGAGAGGAAGACACTTATTCAAATGATCGTCATAAACAAACCAAGTATACATTTCCTCACTCACCAATTTATCGCTGCCTACGAATTCACCTGCGCTATCCCAAATTTCATTTAAAACCTCTTTATTCACTTTCTCAAGTTTTTCTTTAAGGTCCGACAATACGTTCATATGCTCCTTGGCATCGCTTGCAGACATCGAAGAAATAAAATTTTCAATAAAATTACACTTTTTGGTAACTTGCTGCCTTAGGGCTGTACGAGAACTTACGCGAAATGCACTTTGGCAGCATTTTACAAAGAATTTAATGAACTCAAATTTAAATCTAATACAATATAGTGAAATATTAGAGTGTGACGTGCCTCTGGAACGTAACCTGCTCAAGGAATCTCAACAAGAAAAAAAAATACTCAAGGTAATGGACCTCGCAACCAATCCCATCCTCGTCGCCATTTTCGAAAAGCAATTAACATACGAGAGCAATTTAACATAAATCAAGATAAAGCAAAAATATAAATAAAAATAGTTTTTCATTTACAAATATAACGGAAAAATTATGACAATTAATAATAATAATGATAATGACTGGCGAATAGGATGATCCTGGTCAAGTTTCAAACCTTGGTAAAATTTAGCGTGGACGTTGTCTCTCTCCGTCAGAGAACCTGCATTCGGTCCGCACTATTGCCCCTTATTTTTCGAGACATCAGAAGGATCTGTAACCCATTACACGAAACATAATATAAACTTGAAAATAATGCAAGGGGCTACAAACATAAATGTGTGCATTTATGTATGCTTAGTCTTGGAAATGCACCTTGAACGTTAAGTAAACTATATGGAAATAAAAAAAATATTAATAAAGGTTAATATCAAATTTACTCCTTAAAGTATCTTTAACATTCGAAAAACCTAACTTTAGTCAATTTAATTAATGACTATACTATCTATGACAAAATGTTAAGGTAAAATTACAGTTTCGATCATCATGGGAAAACTGGAATAAAAATATATTTGTTGCATCAGAAATAGTGTAGTTCCAACGGATTTAACGTTTATTTTGACCGCAAACCATCCGATTTAGAGATTTATTATGTAATTGGAGTTAAAACAACGAGTTTTTCAAGAAAAATCAGTTTGTAACCGTGTTTTTATTGTTTTTGTTTCATATTATGTTGTAATGAACAATTGTAAAAGCACAGATTTCTGTTCAGAAAGACCCTACATAATCCCAACAATTATGGGGGACACCAGGTGGGAACCGGTGTATTGGGTGGGGTAAAATTATATTTCCAATTAAAAAAATGGTTTTTTTTTTATGTTAGAAAACAAATCCTTAAACAGTTAAGTATACCACAGACCTTAATCCGTCATAAACCCCTAAACTACCTAGCCCTAAACTAAACCAGCTAACGTAACAAACTCCCCTAACCTAACCTAGAAGACACTGATCACAGACCGTAGACGTACCCCAATCACCAGAACACCAGCTAACCTAACCATCCCACTAACCTCACCTAAAAGCTGTGTCCTACCTAGGTCCATACTTACCTACCAGGGGGGAGGGGGGGGGGGTTCGCCCTCCCCACGACGCTCCCCCCCCCCTTACCCTGGGCTAAAAGTTTTTAAAATATATTGTTTTGCTTAGTCACTTCTTACCTTAAATGGAACCTGACAGTGAAGACGTGGAAGGGTGTGGTTGAGCCTCTTGTGAATGTTCTATGCTTATGGGAACACGTTGTGCCTCAGATTGTGGAGGATACAATTGGCTGGCTGTAATGAAAACATGATGGAGCAGCTCCTCCTCAGCGTATTTGTGTATAAAAATAAATCGTGGTAAATACTGACTAAAGTATTCACAATGGTTACCAGGCCGTTGTATCCACTCCTTCAGCTCCCGCCAAAGACGTTCAATATTTTGTGTATGGGTGTCGGGGTTTGAAGGATCCACAAAATATTCTGTATGGTTAACAGTACGGTGATCGTATCTGAGAGACTGTAGACAGTTATAAGCCCCCACTTATCACTAACAACAATGCTGCCCCCTTTTCTACTTCTGAATTAAAAGGATGAAGGTAGCTGCCTCACGCTTCCGTGGTAATGGGTCGATTAAATGCACAATAAATGTTTTTTTGGACTGGCTCTCAATACCCCTGAACACCCATATGTTACTCATAGACCTTCCAGGGTCATACTTACGTTTTCCAAAGTGAGATTTGTCAATCTTAACGAATACACATCACCACCAATAGCCTTTTGATTATCGAAAGCATATTCAATCACTTCTGAACAAAGCTTACTCCAGTCTACACTAGTAGAAGGAGATATACTAAAGCCCTTAATAACAAAACAATGCTGCCCCCTTTTCTACTTCTGAATTAAAAGGATGAAGGTAGCTGCCTCACGCTTCCGTGGTAATGGGTCGATTAAATGCACAATAAATGTTTTTTTTTTTTTTTTTTTTGGACTGGCTCTCAATACCCCTGAAAAAAACCAACACCCCCAAAAAAAACCCCCCCTATGTCACTCATAGACCTTCCAGGGTCATACTTACGTTTTCCAAAGTGAGATTTGTCAATCTTAACGAATACACCATCACCACCAATAGCCTTTTGATTATCGAAAGCATATTCAATCACTTCTGAACAAAAGCTTCTCCAGTCTACACTAGTAGAAGGAGATATACTAAAGCCCTTAATAACAAAATGGTGGTCCCAACAATTATGCAGCCAATGATTAACAAATAAAATTAATTTCCACGGGGGAAGGTGGGACCCGTGAAGAAAGGTTCCCTTATAGTCACTAACACTATAATTACATAAACGTCTTTTCCTTGTTTTAGGTATATTTTACTGATTTTGTACAGTACCACAAATGCCTATCCTCACGGAAAAGTAAGGTGAATCACATTTAGCACACTGAACACATGGGTAATACTGAATGCGCTTTAAGAAACCTATTCACAACCATTATAGCTTCCATGAAATCGAGCGATCACCTCAAAATAAAAATAGCGACATAAATTGCACACCTCCACCGGAGGATCCATGACAGCTAAGTAACGAGACTGTTGAACGTAGAGACCGGTTGGTTTCAAAATCGCAGGTGATTGGATATAATGAAAAATGTAACCAGTCTGAGTTCAGTATTATCATTGTACCTATAGTTTTAAAATTAAAACAAACGACCTTCAGGCGTTTCTCCCACAATGAAATAGGAAAAAACAAAATACTGTCTGTTACAGTGGTATATTGCACGAAAAACAGATCCTTGGGATAAGAATGAGAGAGAAAATTAATCTTCCAGTATTTCTGCAAGCCTTTCCTTACGATAGTTTCTACAAAAAAATTTCTTAAGAATGGGGCCAGAAATGAATGATAATTTGATTATGCGTGAACATTGTCATAGACGAAACAAATTATAAGGGAAAAAAATAGCCAATGGTAACTTGAAAAAAAAACCTAATTTCATTGGAAAACGGCATTACTAGCAGGAAGCCAATAATAACTCTTGAAAAGATCCCCGTATTTTGATTGGAGGAGCGACATTAGTGGGAGGAGGAAATGCGCATTTAAGCAAATATTGTCACATTACGCAATGGGGAGGAACCAAGAAAGATGAAAACAGATATACAAACTAACAAGAGCTACCTCGCATACCCATAGAAAGATATACACTGAACTTAGAAAAAGTCGAGAATATCTACAATATCTCTCATATTTTTTTTCTGTAAGTATGCATTAGCGACAACAATGTATTGAGAAGAAGTGTTTTGTTATCATGTGCTTTACTCGGGAAAAATATTGATATAATAGATTTCCCATAATGGTTATAACTGTAATAATACCAATTTTAAACATAATATGAGACCGTTCCAACTTTATTATATATGTATGGGTTTGGTTGCTAGACACTCTTTATACTAATAAACGTAATTATTGTTAGAAGTTTACAAAGCAAATGCATCGTACTTATTGCAAACCTTACCTCAACAAATAGCCAGTCATTTAGGTCCATAATAAAGCAGTCCTCTATAGAGCTCTTGAGTAGTAGGTAGTAGGTGTTGAAGGCGATGACGTTCATCCACGAGAAGTTACGTCCAGAGCCACGGTTCTCAATCTAATGTGTGACAGCAATTGTCTCTTGGCTGGAACAAATTTTCCTCAATTCCACAGAAGACTGATTTGGTGCTATATCTTACGCGTGGGGAACAACCTGGCAAACTTTAATACATGGTGCAGGAATTGAATGGCTTGTTTCTTTGAAATTGTCCTAGGAGGTAGTTAACCCAATAACCGTTTTCTATGGGAAGCAGCGTTCGTGCCCCCAGCTGTCAGTCAAGAGTGCGGTCAGCGAGCAGTTACCATACCCATACTGTCAGCAAAAGTAAAAAACACAACTTGGCAACTACTCTCCCGTCCGCGCTTTTTTTTTTTTTTTTTTTTTTCTTTTTACTGCAACGTGCAGCGGGGCTACGTTTGCTGTCTTTATCAGTTTACTATTAACATATATACGTATGGTTGTTCCCTTCCGCTACTGTCACGTATTTATACACCTACTATTTCCAGCTATGATGATAATTATAATAATTTACCCCCTTGGCAATACAAATATCAGCGTGGTGACATTTGGAAAATAACTTTCTTGTAGAACCGACACACGTGCAGCGTGAATGGAAATTTATTCGTTGTATATATGAAACGCTTCCTTTTTGACGTTCTAGAATTTTATAAATAATAGGTTACAACAATTAGCCATTCGAATTATAATTGTTATTAATCACCAGATTTTTCTTTGACAGGCTATATAATGGTATACATATTAAAGTTGTTTCCAAAAGATCTCGCCTTTCGAAGCCCGTACAATCCAAACTTTGGGCTAAACCTAGGTTCTTTATGAATTTTACATCATCTATGATACACGTCTGTTTTCTAAATGAAAAAGAAATTAAATAAAGATAAAAATATATGTGTATATGTATATATATGTGTATATGTTATATAGTAGTAATATATATATGTATATATATGTGTATATGTATATATATGTGATATGTGTATATATATATGTATATATAAACAGTATATATATAGATATATTATTAGTATATATATAATATATATATATATATATATATTCTATATTTATATATATATAGATATAATGTATGTATATGTAAAGACAAAAAGACCAGAGACTTAGGAGCTGAAAAGGATTATAATCGGAGATGATGTAGCTCGAGCCTTCAGTATACATCAAAGATGATAATCATATGTAGATAATTAACATTTATAATTTTAAAATCGGAGAATGTATGTAATTTCCGATGAATGATTAATTTCTTTATGTCAGTATTATCAATAATTCATCGGAAATTACATACATTCTCCGTTTTGAAAAAATATAAATGAGAAAAAATGAGAATGATGTAGGATGAAGCCTCTAAAATGTCAGAAGCACAGAAGATATTATAGTAGAATTATAATTATTCAACTGGTCAATGATTTGCTTATTTCAACTACAATAAATGTTAATTAACTAGATATGATTATCATCTTTGATTTGACCTAGAATATTGAAGACACGAGTTACATCATCTCTGATTATAGCCCTTATTCAGCTTCTACGTCTCTGGTCTTTACAGTTATTGGAAACTGCATACAAATGGGGTGAACTGTGTTATTTCAGTCTTTTCAATATTATTATGGTATAGATTTTCATTTATTTAAGAAAAATTGGATTTTGAAATCTTCTAATGCATAAAATACTCGAGTGTCTAAAACAAATTAGATCATATATATCAGATTTTTTGTAATAAAAGTACACACGAGAGGACAGTATGACATCTGATTACCTCCGACAATGAGTCTTCGTCAATTCAGTGGTGAGGTATTATTATTGTTATTATTATCATTATTAGCTTTTTTTCTCCGATCTTGCCCAAAGTCTGTTATTATAAGAATGATGCTAGTTGTTTTTTCTCTCTATCCCTCATGTTTTTAGTCTCTTGTCTGTTTTCTGTTTTAATCTTTTACCAGATTGATGGTGGAACCTGTTACTTTTGATAAGAAAGTAACCTTGTCTTTATGATATTCAATCTTGTTGGTCCTTGTACTACTAATTCTTGTGTATTTATCCGTTCATCAGATTTTTCATCAATGAAGCATTTTATAGTTTTTCATGAATGTGGGATTTTTGATTTAAAAAGTATTTTGACTGCTTATTTTAGATAATAAAACACTTCCCATATTGAAAATATTTATTACACAATCAGGCCAATGAAATTAATCATATCACATAATTTGATTATATAACTAAAATATACAGTTAGATACATTATTTTACAATTTAGAAACTTTTCAGTGTGGTAATCTTTGAAACATGGTGTCAAACAAAGGGGTACGTCACATTCCTTACAATAATATCTGGTGTCTTTTCTCTTTTTTGATCTTCTTTGGCTATGGTGACAAACATAGCAAGGTTTCTGTGCGTTGTTCTTTTTTTCTGTGGGTGGAAGGACATCTATGAAGTGGCGGGCGGTTAGACGCAATGGGTTTGTAGCTTCACCAGACCTACGACCACCATTGAAGACTTCATCAGACGTTGTAAATCTTTCGAGGATTTGTCTGATAAGACTTAGACTAAAAACTTTCAGGGGTGGTTTCTCTCCAGTGGCGGTTAGATATAAATTGTAAGCATTCAGGACAACATTATCAAGAAGGTGAAAGAAAAGTTTTATGTAACACTTCCTGGACTTACGTAAACATTCCACAGAGCACACTTGTATGTCACATTTATCAACTAGTCTCATATTTTCATTATATGACAATACAGCATCTGGTTTCATGATAACCTCTCCTGTCTTATAGTCAATTTTATCATATTGGAATTTATTTTAATTTCAATCTTACTTATATTTAATAAACAAAACAATTATTCAACAACCAAAACAACTTACATTAAAGAGTAGATCCACTAATAAAACTTTGTGACATTGCCGTACATTACCTTTTTCCCTAGACATGGCCAAAGATACATAATAATGTAAAGCACTTATCACAAATGTTGACGTTGACGTATTCCAAAATTGTCGTTGTCTTGGAGTTAGGACGTTCAGTTTTGTTCTGGGTTAATTTCCTATTACAATGTAGATGCCGGCCTTGCTAATGAGAAACTCGTACTGTAACTGTTCGCCGTGGCTGTGGTAACCTCCGAGTTAATTTACTTCTTATCTTTGAATCTTTGACAGGTACATATTACGCACGCGCGAACTTAAGACCTATTAGACAATTACTAGTTTAAGTAATTTAATTCTTATGTTTAATTTTATTATTCATTTTACTTATCATTAACGCTAATAGTTACTATACTAAGTAGCATTAAGTTATTTACTTTTAATTTATTAAGAAAAATAGATAAAGCTCCGAGTGAAGCTAACGACCGAACGGCTAATCCCCACAGTCGGACACAAATATCAATCCTTTCTGATTTCTAACACACTCCCCACAAAGGATTGCGATTATAGAATTGCAATGAATATCTTTATTAACCATACATTATTTATTAAGGCCACCTTAAATCTGGCTACTGTGTTAAAACAATTATTTCCAACAACGCTAAATAAAAAGTATGGCCAAGTTTACTTTAGTATCATCCTCACGTTACTAAAAGTGTAGCATTTTAACTTTAGTCTTTCACTTTATTTTAAGTGTAGCATTTTATTTAAATATTTACACCAATTTTAACTTAGCTTAGTTTACTATAGGCTATCTCCTAATTTTACTTTTTGTTTACGTATTTAGTTTTTTATTTATTTATTACCTAAAATGTAATTATTTGCAATGCCCTTGATCCTTGTTTAAAGTTAAAGAATAAAGCATTCAATAAAGTATATCCTCACACTGAAAAAGTTTCGAGTGTGTAGCATTTTAGTCAAAATAAAAACTTTATTATTAGTAATTACAGTAAATAATATACTGAAAGCAGTATTTACAATTATCTAAATTTTCCCTAAGCATTCTTTCAAATCTTTCGGTAGCCTTTCTCTTGGGTCTTACAGACCTTTCGCCTTGTTCAAACGTGAATAGATTCAGGTTTATTAATACTGCCTGTTTCTACCTGCAATTTCCACTGAATTGTCTCTGGTTTGCCTTTCTTTTATAGCTGTGTCACTGACAGTTCCATAGGATAAAGATACAAATAGAATGATATTCTATAGCCCCATTAGCTTGCTTTAGTTTCACTGACCTAATATATTGTCAAATCCTAATATTAATTCTAATACCTTACCATCATCCAAAATGGTCTGGGCTTATTAATTGCTTTAATTAGGACAATGTCACCAACTTTAATTCTATTTTCCCACTTACTTGGTACAAATTTCTGCAATGTTCTCTCAGCTTAAGAGATAATTTTCATACCACAATTTCTTAAATTTTCAATAATTTCTTCCTGTATTTCTACAGTTCTCTCGAAAGAAGGTTGACTAGAATCGTCCAACCAAACATCACAATCATCTTTTCTCAAAATGAGGGATGAATTACCATGCAATTTGATAAAGGAATTTGGAGTTATAAACTCTAAATTTTCTGAGCTTGATCTATATGTTAAAGGCCTGAATTTATCGCTAATTGAATATTAGAAAGGGTAGTTAATAATTCAAAGTAAGTTAATTTAGACCTTCCCATTACTTTATAAAGACAATTCTTTAAAACACTAATCAATCTCTCCCAAGCAGAAGCAACCCATGCTGAATATAAAGGAATTTTAATGTGTTTGATATTACATTTCCTTAATTCAGATTGAAATTCTGCAACTCCAAAGACCTTTCAAGGATACTTCCACCCTTGAGAAAAAGACAGCATTGTCACTGTACAGGTATTGTGGTATTGTGTACTATTACTAAATCTTTGGAAAGCGAGAACAAAATTTTAGTGGACATGTCTGGTAACAATTCAAAGTGCACAGCGCGCACGTTAAGACAAGTGAAAACTAATATGAACATTTTTGTGGTCTTACCACTCAACTCATCCCTAACCCAAAGGTGTCCAGTGAAATCAATACCTACATGCTGAAAAGGCTTGACTAAATTCATGTGGTGTTTAGGCATATCGTAAAAAACTTCGGTATCTGTAAGCTAAGGCATTATATTTCCTACATATATTACAACTACTCAGCTCAGTCTTTACTGCTGACCTACCCTTGGGAATCCAAAATCCCTGTTCCATAAGGTAGTTTTAATGTAGTGCCTATTCCTAAATGCTGTACCTTCTAATGACAATGCTTTATTAACAATGAGGTGAACCTATGCTCTTTAGGAAGCAATACTGGGTTATGAACATCAAAGTCAAAGTACAAACAGATATTCTTCCCCTAGACCTAATTATACCCTTTGAATCTAAAAATAAATGTAAATTGGACACTAGAGGAGGTATATTATTAGTAATATTGGCACTGCTTTGTAAAAAAAAATCTAATTCTACTATAAAGTATTCTTTCTGTGCAATTTTCACCCAATACTCTAAGGCTTTTTTAGGATCACCACCCTTTAATCTACTACAAAATTTGAACAAGTAACTGGTAATTCTTAACAATTGTTATAATTGACATTTTATTTATATTGAGAATACCAGCGTTTACTTTTATTATTTGCATAGTGCATACTGTACTTATTTGATGCTTATAGTAAGGCGATATGCTAAATAAAGGGTAAAGAGGCCACTTGTCAAAATCATTACCCAACCATTCTGGACCTTCTAGCCAATAAGTTGATTTACTTAAATATTTAGTATAGGATAAACCTCTGGTGATCATGTCAGCAGGATTTTCTTCTGTATTTACATAGTGATATAAGACAGGTAGTTTAAATAGCTTAGATATTTCAACTTTAAGACCATCTGGCCTCAAGTACTCTATTTCTAACAAATTTAGATTTTATTTTAGTTTCTCTGGTCAATAGCCAATTAATTTTAAAACCACTTGAGCATCAACACAAATATTAATGAATTGAAAATTTATATTATTGTAGGCTTCTAGTAAAGAAGGTAAACATTTAAAAAGCTAGAATTACTCCCATTAGTTCCAAAGTGGGGACACTTTGCTCATTTCTCTTACTCAGTGGAGCCAATTTAGATTTTGGAGAACGGGTTTTCCACAGAGCTATCACAAAAAATGTGAAGACCATACAAGTCTAGTTCATTAAGGGACTCTCTAGGAAATTTAAGTTCAGATAACATTTCAAAATCTCTACTAATAATTTTCATTTCCCCACAAATGTCTTTAGGTAAATTTTGATCCCAACCAACATCTATTTCCATATTTTTCTCATTAAAATTTTGCCTCTTATTAGTTACAGGAAGGACTATATTCAAAGGATCAAATATTTTAGAAGTTTATGACAATACTTTTCTTTGTCTGCTTCTGGGTCTGTTTTACAAGGCGCAAGACTAAAAGAATCATTATTTACGTTGAATCTATAACCCAATACTTTATCCTCTTCGCAAGAATGTTCAACAAGTCTATTATCAGATGACATTTCTTCTCTCAACTCTACACAATTGGAGTTCCAAGACCTTAAAATAAAGCCCCCTTGTTCCATCCTATCATTAGCTTGCTTATACAAATTTTTCATTTCATCAATGTTGTTACCAGTTACAAGAAGATTGTCTACATAAAAGTTATTAGTTAATATTTCTTTACACTAATCATCAGGATAACTTTCTGCGTGATGTTTCATAACAAAATTTAATATAAAGGTGAAGAAGTGTAACCAAAAACTATTTTTTTGTAGCGATAAGATACTAATTTATTTCCCCGTTTCCAAAAGAAACAAAATCTATTTTGTCCACTTCATTTTTTAATTTAATCATCAAAAAAGCTTGTTTGACGTCACTCAACATTACATATTTATTAGTTCTAAAGTAAAAGAGCAATTTCACTATTGAGCCCATTAAATCTATCCCAGGATAAGCTGCTTCATTAAGTGAAGGCAATTCCCTGTAAGTTTGTAAAGAACAGTTAAATACTGGCCTGATTTTTGTGTAACTTGCTCTTCTAATTTTATAACTGGTCTATGGGGAATCCATATATACTTATGATAGTCAGAAGGACTTACTTTAATTTCCTCGATTATACCATCCTCGAGTTGTTTATCAAAAACTTCCTGGTATTTGTCAATGAGACCCTTTTTACCAAGATCCTCCTACTGTTCTGTCTAATACCTAAGTGAAACAAAATGATTAGATGGGACGCTGTCAATTTTATCAGTATACCAGGGCAATTCTACATGATAGAATCCATTATCAAAAAAGATCCCCTCTCTAAATCTGTCATTTGGTTCTTTATCAAAGGAGACCAATTCTTTTTCACACTTTTTTATTCCTTCACCCAAGGATTCCCAAGAACTAAAAAGGTGTTCGAGTCCAGTTGTCTACCTCACTGTCTTCTAATATATGCTCTAATGGATTGAAATAAGATTTTAGAGGATCCATTACTAAATTTACCACGCTTTTGTTTTAAAACATTCAGGGTTTTCTTATTAACCATGGAGTCCATAACAGCTCTACTTTCTGCCTCATCCAAAAAGTTGAACGCATTACCTACAGGAGCTACTCTATTATTTACGACTAAACAAGCTCCACCCACCCAAACATTTTAGTCCAAGTTACCGCTAGGTTAAAAAACTGAATGATATCTATTCCTAACAACATGTCAACCTTCATACTTTCATGGTTTCTGTGGTCACAAAAAGTCTCATCCAATAATAAAAGCAATATTATTTTCTTTAAATTTCTTTATTATTTGATTCATGCCGGGCACTGGTTCAAAGTTTATATTGAGCGATTTGTCAACTAATAAAGTTATGAATATTAAATTATTGTTATATTTATTCCAGTGGACATTTGCTTGAAGCCCTTAGTTTCTTGCCCTATATATGTGCTTATATATGTGCTTACATCACATTCCAAAGCATACAACGCCTCTACATCCTGACAAAGATCTTTAGCTGCAGATTCGGAAATATATGACCGCTGACTGCCAGTGTCAAACAAACATTTGACGTTTCCTAGCCTTTTTGCCATTTCTTAAATACTAAGTTATAGTAGGTAAAATGTGAGACGCATCAAAACTTCTTTGAGCAAAACATAAGCTTACGTTAGTTTTAGTAGTTAGTTCGCTTTATTTCAAAGAAGGGCACAATGGAGTTATGTGTTCCCTCTTTCTACACAACAGACATTCAAACCTTAACTTATTTTGTTTCCCGTAACATTACTTGTATTCATGCCCTGAACCAGCGCATCTAGTGCATAGTGAAAGTTCCCTCAGTCTGGCCAATTTATCATTATAATTATTAAAGTTAACACATTTTCCCAAAAGTATGGCCTTCAGCTGCACACAATTTACAAATTAACTTAGTTACTTTATTTGCAAATTTAAAATTTTGAAATCGCACTTACACCTACCTTTATTTTCTTTAGGTTTAAATGAACTGCTAGACTAGGTTTACTAGAGGTTTTAGTGAGGGTCTTTTTACTATTGGTGAAACAGTTTTAGATAAAGTTTTGATAATTTCATTATAATTAGAAAGAATGTCAGATATATTAGGATAATTGGTATTTAATTTGTGAACCAACTCTCTCTTTACTGGTATGGGGAGTTTATTAAATACTATATGACTCACAAATTTATGCCCAGAGGACCCCACTTCCAATAAATCAATATTATGTGCTTTCAATTCATGCAGATAGGATTTGATTTCGTTGAGGTAAACTTTCACTGACGAGAATTCTTGATCATATTCAGCACTTTGGTGCAGCACTCAAAATGTTCTTCAAAGTCTCGTCAACAATATAATTTACGTCAAGGAATTCTTCTTTTAACATTTCAATTGCCAAGTGGTAGTTACGATCCAGAAATAGTCAAATGCTTAACTACCTTCAAGGCATAGCCCCTAAGGTACCCATGTAAATATATTTGTTTGGCAGAATAGGGGACAGATTTTTTCTGGAGCCAATGACATTATTAAATTTAAGGAAAGAATTGAAAGCAAATTTATCTTTCTCCTCTCCACTAAAGATTCCACATTCTAAAGGAGGGGGTTTCCCATCGGACATATCCATTCTAGACATCATTTCTAAAACTTTATCGGCAGATAAGTTGCTAGAAGCCCCACTTCTCACTAATGTATTGTTCATATTGGTCGAGCTCTATACTAACCTGAATGCTATATTCTGCCCCCTGACTAACTCCTCATTATAATATTGTTCATTACTGATCATTATTTCATGTGTCTCCAAAACATTATTAATTTTTTCATCAAAGTGTTTAACTTGCTCGATCTCTTTTTCGATTTCAGTTATTTGAGTCTTACAAAAGGAAGAAGTTAATCTATTATCACCATGAAGCTCCGTTAGCTTCTTTAAGTAAATAGTAACCTTACGTTTGTGTATTCCCCGCATCCTCCTCAAGGATGATATGATATTCATAGGGTTAACAAACTCTTCCTCTTTGTCAGACATGATTAACTAAATTATACTTAATAGATTTAGTATCAATTAGCCTGCAAATATTTCAAAGATAACACCCCACCTAAGTTATCGATGCTTACGGGTTACCGAGTACATTATATAGAACATGAAATAGATTATAATACATAATATAAGTTACTAATTACGTCGCACTTGAGTTCCATATTGGTTACCATTCGAAATACCGAGCGACAGTTAGCCAGTTAGCCGTTTTTTAAAAAATCACTTACTTCACCGAACGATAAACACATATTTACCTCCGAAATATTATATGGAATACACGAAAATTTTGAATTATATTGGAATTATTTTAATTTCAATCTTACTTATAATTTAATAAAACAAACAATTATTCAACAACCAAAACAACTTACATTAAAAGTAGAGTAGATCCACTAATAAAACTTTGTGACATTGCCGTACATTACCTTTTTCCCTAGACATGGCCAAAGATACATAATAATGTAAAGCACTATCACAAATGTTGACGTTGACGTATTCCAAAATTGTCGTTGTCTTGGAGTTAGAACGTTCAGTTTTGTTCTGGGTTAATTTCCTATTACAATATAGATGCCGGCCTTGCTAATGAGAAACTCGTACTGTAACTGTTCGCCGTGGCTGTGGTGACCTCCGAGGTAATTTACTTCTTACCTTTGACAGGTACAGTCGGCCACACATATAAGTAAACACATTTCAGCCACAAGGCCTGGATGTGATCTGGTAACACTGGAACTGTGCCTCCAGACCCACGATGAAACCCGCCCCTCCACCGTGGCCACCGCCCTCCACAAGTCTTCCCCAAACATTTTTCCCTCCAACCTTCACTCCCACCCTTTCAAGCACACGTTTATAACTTCTGCTCCCTCTCTCTAATTTCTCCTTTAAGGAAAATAATATAACTGAATCTATTCTGTAGGTTTATTTTCTCATCATGTGGAGGCGAGAAAACCCGTCTGTTACACTTTTGTTGTAATGATATTATTACTTGCTGTTACAGACAGAAGAATTAACTCGGTTTTCGTGGCGCTCTCTTGTAATAATTGGGATTTAGCTATCTACCAATAAAACCCTTGTCTATCAAATAACAGCATACCTACTACTCTTTAATTATAATTGTAATATCAACAGCCGCATTCCAAATTCTTATTATTACAAAGAAAACTAGCATCAGATCGTGTAGGACCTTACGTAACTCAAATTAAGCATGAAGAAACAAAGAAGGCATACGTTGAGGAGAGAAAGACCTCCATACGCCTAGAAGACACTGAAGGAGGAGAAACAAAGAGACAGTTATAAGAGAGAGGACAACAGCAAGAACGAGGCAGACGTAAAGGAGACATTGTAATAGATCTGAGTGTGGCTGGTGTCACAAGGGGCACCATTACCCTCTTAAGTATAATGGGGGCATAGGTCTTGACTTGTCATAGGGGTTATTATGGGAGTCAGTTCTTCTTTATGGTTGGACGTTTGTTTGGTCACAACCGACTATCATTGGATCACATCCGATATTGGGTCAAATTCTCGTATTTTGTGCATGATTTTAACTGCTCGGCATAAGTCTACATTTATCGATGGCAAGCATGTGCGTTTTTGTTTGTTTGTGTTCGTCCTGCAGGTGAGAAATTCCCACGTTAAGAATGAATCAAGTAATAATAAGATACCTTATATATACATATATAATTATATATATATATTTATATATACTTATATGATATTATATATATAGATATATCCTTATATATTATATAATATTATATATATATATATAATATATATATATATATATATATATCATTTGACGTCCAAACCTGATATTAGTAATATTTTAACGTTTACGTAATTAAGGGACAGATATTACAGCACCCTATGATTAAGGATACACAATAGATTGAAAAATAACCATTTAATATGAAATATGTTATATAATAAGAGACGACCAAAAAAACTATTGCTTAGTCTCAATGGAAAGCACATTACACTTCAAACAGCAACAATATCTTAGTTTTATTAAGACTTTCTGAACAAATTCATCGCGCTACCAAAAATGTTTCCTCACTTCTGTTACAGTATCAGTATTTAGTCCATCCACCATCGCTGGCGCCTTCATTTTGCCCGGCAGTATGTCAACGAAGACTTAAGTTTCTGGGCAAGAGTTGTTTTTTTCTGATGAGAAAACATTTGCGTCGACCTCGCACGGACAGTTGCACTGTGGCGATGTAATAATACAAGATACTCCAGTGAGCACATCTACGAACAAGCCAGAAGCGGCCACGTTACCTGTAACGTGTGGGGATGGGTTAACTTATACACCTGGGTGAGCTGGCAGAAATACAAGGAAGATCCAACGCCGCCCAATACCTTGAAATACTGGAAGACGTGAATGGTCCCAACTGTTCGAGCCATGGCATTTCCCTACCCAGAGCGCCTTCTGTTCATGCAAGTATGTAGAGTTTCATTTCGCAAATTGCAGTAATAGGGAAAACTGTTGTAGTGCTGGTTTCATTAACTTGTAGTTATTAACTTCTTCTATTTATACAGAACTTGCTACCAAATGTCAAAATATATGAGTTGTTACGAGTCAGAAGAGAACAATTGAGCTCCGTGAGAACGAATCAGTTGTATGGTTGTTGGCTTCTTGAGGTATTCGCCATCTTCTGGCATCAAAGTTCAAGGGTGATTTTTCCTTGTTTTAAGAAACTACTCACGGCGTTTGTTTCCTTTTTGACTCGCAACGACTCAGCACTGAGTGTTGTAACTACAGAATATCTGCCATTCATTTGGTATTAATTTAGTAGGCAATGGTAATGCTGATTATTATTATTATTATTATTATTATTATTATTATTATTATTATTATTATTATTATTATTATTATTATTATTATATATGAAGTAATAAAAGTCCACACTATATAAAATGTGTATTAAAAATACATAAAAGACTGGAGCTTTCGTCTACTTGATCAGTAGACCTCATCAGCCGTACTGATTTTTCCTTTCAAAAAATATACAAAAAAGTTACGAAGGACAGGCAGGACTCTGGAACCGTCTCCAAGGGATGATAACAAACCAAAACAAAACTATCTCAATCATGTTATTCCCTCGTTCAAATGTCTGGCCAAAAGACGAGCCGATCGTCGTGGTTGAACTACCTCTTCTGGAGACGGTTCCAGAGTCCTGCCTGTCCTTCGTAAATTTTTTGTATATTTATTGAAAAGGAAATATCAGTATGGCTGATGAAGTCTACTAATCAAGTAGACGAAAGCTCCAGTCTTTTATGTAGTTTTAATATACATTTCACATAAGTGTGGACGTTTTATTACTTCAAGATATTCCAGTCATGTTATGGTGAATTTATATATATATATATATATATATATATATATATATATATATATATATATATATATATATATATATATATATATATATATATATATATGATATGCAAGTATCATATGAGGTGTCATTTGTCGGAAGGGTGAGCTGGGCATAATCTTTAACGTAAGGTTCCGTCTCCCCAGTTTCAAATCTCTCCTTCCTCCTGGATTGGAAAGCTAAGCGAAATTCCGCCTTCTTCCTCTCCACGATAGACTTCAACTTCACGTGGCTTATGGCTTCGAGCCCTTTGGGAGGGGTCGAAGGTGGAATATCTCTCAGCTTTTCAAACCAGGAGAAAGGAGAGATCTAAACAGGGAGAAACAGGCAGAACCTTAAATTAAAGATTATGTCCAGCTCACCCTTCACAATTTGACGCCTCTTGTAAAAAATAATTAATATATACTATATATGTGACGTTTGTTTTGCAGGACAACTGTCCCATTCACACAGCCAGGATAGTTAAGCGATGGTTTGAGGAAGAACGAGACATTGACCTGCTGGGACTGGCCAAGTAAGGGGTGTGATATGAATCTCTTGGAAAATTGCTGGGGACCATCGTCAAATCCTGGGATCCCAGGCCAAGAGCGATCATCAAGGCAGCTCCTCCAGCACACCATGTCCGAATGGGAGATATTCAGAAAAAATCAACACATCGTCTACAATCATGTAGCCTCCGTCCCCAGTAAACTACAAGATGTCATCGCCAACGATGGTGGATGGACTAAATAGTGATACAAATTTTTATAATAAATGGGTTATTTTTCAATCTATTGTGTATCCTTAATTATAGGGTGCTGTAATATTTGTCCCTTAATTACGTATACGTTAAAATGTTACTAATATCAGGTTTGGACATCAAATGATATATATATATATATATATATATATATATATATATATATATATATATATATATATATATATATATATATATATCCTATATATATACACATATATAAGGATATAATATCATTATTACTTGATACATTCTTAACGTGGGAATTCTCACCTGCAGGACGAACACAAACAAACAAAAACGCACATGCTTGCCATCGATATATGTAGACGTATGCCAAGCAGTTAAAGTCAAGCACAAAAATACGAGAATTTGACCCGATGTCGGATGTAATCCAATGATAGTCGGTTGTGACCAAACAAACGTCCAACCATAAGGAAGAATAGACTCCCATAATAACCCCTATGACAAGTCAAGACATATGCCCCCATTATACTTAAGAGGGTAATGGTGCCCCTTGTGACACCAGCCACACTCTCAGCTCTATTACCCTGTGCCTTATAACTGTCTCTTTGTTTCTCCTCCTTCAGTGTCCTCTAGGCGTATGGAGGTCTTTCTCTCCTCAACTTATGCCTTCTTTATTTCTTCATGCTTAATTTGAGTTACGTAGGGTCCTACACGATCTGATGATAGTTGTGTTTGTAATAATAAGAATTTGGAATGCGGCTGTTGATATTACAATTATAATTAAAGAGTAGTAGGTATGCTGTTATTTGATAGACAAGGGTTTTATTGGTAGATAGCTAAATCCCATTATTACAAGAGAGCGCCACGAAAACCGAATTAATTCTTCTGTCTGTAACAGCAAGTAATAATATTATTACGACAAAAGTTGAACAGACAGGTTTTCTCGCCTCCACATGATGAGAAAATGAACCTACAGAATAGATTCAGTTATATTATTTTCCTTAAAGGAGAAATTAGAGAGAGGGAGCAGAAGTTATAAATGTGTGCTTGAGTGAAGTGGAGGAAAAATGTTTGGGGAAGACTTGTGGAGGGCGGTGGCCACGGTGGAGGGGGCGGGGTTCATCGTGTGTCTGGAGGCACAGTTCCAGTGTTACCAGATCACATCCAGCCCTTGTGGCTGAAATGTGTTTACTTATATGTGTGGCCGACTGTACATATTACGCACGCGCAAACTTAAGACCTATTAGGCAATTACTAGTTTAAGTAATTTAATTCATAAGTTTAATTTTATTATCAATTTTACTTATCATTAACGCTAATAGTTACTATACTAAGTAGCATTAAGTTATTTACTTTTAATTTATTAAGAAAAATAGATAAAGCTCCGAGTGAAGCTAACGACCGAACGGCTATTCCCCACAGTCGGACACAAATATCAATCCTTTCTGATTTCTAACAATCACTGGGAACCATTTTTCCCTCATGCAACGTTGTGAGCATTGTTACATCTCGCTTGTCATGCCACTTGAAGGCAAGAATATTGTTGGCGTGAAATAACTGTTTGCCACCTTTGGCAAGCTTTGAGAATTTAGGCATATCTTTTCTCGTTCCTTTAACAGTCCCGCACACTCCAGTTTTATTTTGATAGAGAAAATCTGCGAGGTGTGGGCTTGAATACCAATTATCAATATATAAATTGTGACCCTTCCCGAGCAAGTTTTCAGCATTTCTCGAACCACTGCACCTGATTTTCCAGGTGGATCATTAACCGGAAGTCCATTAGATTTACCTGTATACCACCATGTCAATCACCATGCCAGTTTCGCAATCACATAACATAAAGAGTTTGATTCCAAAGCGATGTCTTTTGGAAGGAATGTACATCCGAAATGATAAACGTCCTTTGAATAACATCAGTGATTCATCGATAACGACATTTTCGAACGGATAAAGTAGCTCATTTTGTTATTGATTCGGTCAAAAACACTGCGAATCTTGAACAAAGGGTCATTTCCAAGATCCACACTGTAGTCACTGAAATGCAGCATGCGTAATACTAAAGCATATCTATTTGAAGACATTAGCTTCCAAAAAATTGGCGAAAATAGCAAAGGATCTTTAGCCCAATATTCATTCAGCCAAAAATACATACATTTCAGCCACGTTTGTGTCTCTCCACCGACGTAATCTTGAAAATCTGTGTAGAAATGATTGATTACGTATGTACGCACAGTATTTATTTATTTCGTCCACATAATATTCATCATTCCCATAACAAAATATAATAAAAATATGTCCAATTCTGTGCTGTTGTCGTCAACGCCACTTCCTTGTTGAATTCCACTGTTCTGCCTCGAAAAGTCAAAAACATTGGGCGTAGACGCATCACCAGGAACCCAAGACCAAGGCAAAGAGGCGTCTGTGGGAAGTGCTGCTGCAGGAGTTGGATGATCTGACGGAGATGGTGATGATGATTCGCCATCGTTTTCCGTATCTGAACCTTCATCGATATCAAGGCTCGTGTCACTCTCACTGTCTTTTTCTATCGAGGAAGCTGCTGATTCATTATCACTGTCGTGAAATAGATAACGGAATGTCTTCGTCAGGAATGGAGCGACGGTATGAACGTGCTCGTCTCGCCATTCTGATATACTGAGTGGGGTGTACTAGATAACGAAAATGAGGAAAGGTTTGGGGTGGAAGTACGTCTGGGAGGAATCACTATTGGGGTTTGGGGGTGATTATCAAGCTCTCTTGGGGCCTACAGAAAAAGCGTGGAAAGAAACACAAAAACTTCTTGTCATGGTAAAGACGAGGCCCGATGCATAAATCAGCAGGCGTTCAAAATATAGTCACCTGTGCCATACCTGACGGCTAGATAGGCGGAGAATTTTGACCCGACCTCACCTGTTGTTGTCTTGTTCACTCGCGGCAAATCCCTTTTCTTCTAAACGCAGGAAACTGATTCGGTTTCTTTATAGGAACAGTCACAAAGTATTGATAAAGTAAAAAAAAAAAAAAAAAAAAGTATATATCACCACACACACATTATATAGATATATATATATATATATATATATATATATATATATATATATATAATATATATATATATATATATAGCTTAAAAAATCACAGTAGATGCACGTGACTTCATAAATAAGCGAATACCACGGGAAAATGATAGTCAGAAATCCAAGCGCTTTCGTCTTTACTCAGACATCGTCAAGGAGCTACTTGAGTAGCTCCTTGACGATGTCTGAGTAAAGACGAAAGCGCTTGGATTTCTGACGATCATTTTCCCAGTGGTATTCGCTTATATATATATATATATAAAATAAAAAATCAAAGTCATATTCAGGTATCCTTGGAAGGTGATGTTCAGTTGTTGTTTTCATGTCTCCTCTCTTTCCACCTGTGTCGAGTTTGGTGGGTGGAACCACTCGAACATTAGTTGAAGAATGGTGCCTGGGATTATCACCAGCTCTTTTGACCGATTCCAATTCTTTTGTTTCATGGGCAATGGCGGACTTACTCATCGCCCTATTTTGTACAGGCAAATTAAAGGACTTTACTTTCCCCCTTGACTTTTGACCATTCGACTAGGGAATTCTGAACTGACCATCATAAATGAAAGAAGGAACTGGAATCTTTCAAAAGGACTCGTTATGATTCCAGGCCCTAATATTAATCCCATGCTATTCGCTCCGGGTGGGAGGGAACTGGAGCTCTAAACATCCACAGATCATTCAGTCAATACCACCTGCTGTGGGTAAGTCTTACAAATTTCTATATCAGTATGTAGTACGTTGGAGACGTGGCACTTTCCCAAAATTTTATTCATAAAACCACGAGCTAAGATTGGATATCGTGCAGATGTGGCAGGCACGTCGCCACACCTTTCCATGTTAGGGCTGAAACGGAAAAACAGCTTGAAGCTTGTTAGGCGTATCTAATCGTGAAGATGAAAAAGAAGTGAAATCTGAAGAATTGAATTCATACAGTAAACTGCTTTGATCAAATAAATTATACTAATGCCCATATCTATCCCAGACTCACTGATGAAAATAAATGATACAATGTAGTAAAAAAAATACATACGTTATTAACTACTCATTATGGCAGATTTTTAAACTAACTCCTCCTTGTCCCGGAACGACCTCTTTCTTCCGTTCTTTCTGGACAGCCCAGGGTGGGATAATTAGGATTTTATGGCCGGATTAAATAACACCGAATTGAATAATGCAGATTCTCTGTAGTCAGATTATAAGTCATGAAAAAGGTTGGAAACGTAGCCAATAACAACTATATTGTGTGTGCGGTGTTTCTATGTGCACTATAAATCTATTTACACAAATATGTAAATAGATTTATAGTGCACATAGAAACAACTTTAGTATTTCATGAAAATTGCCTCAGCAGCTCTGTAAATTATGTTTATGTTGCTATGTACATATATGCATACATTCATGCATGTACACACACACACACACACACATATATATATATATATATAAAATATATATATAGATTAGTATATATATATATATGTAATGTAGTATGTATGTTTAAAAATCACAGTAGATGCACGTGACTTCATAAATAAGCGAATTCCACAGGGAAAATGATAGTCAGAAATCCAAGTGCTTTCGTCTTTACTCAGACATTGTCAAGGAGTTAATGAGGTACAATTGGAGAGAAAGGTCTCAGGTACAACACAAGATCAAGAATACCAGATGGTTAATTGTCAAAAGGGTAAAAATTAAGAGAGATAATCCAGGATTATCGTATATCACACGGTCGCTTGGATTTCTGACTCATTTTCTTGTGGAATTCACTTATATATGTATGTATATATGTATGTATGTATGTATGCATGCATGCATGCATGTACACGGCAACATAAACATAATTTACACGGGCTGAAGCAATTTTTTGAAAATGCTGAAGTAAATTGATGAAATGAATTACAACTTATTGCCATTACCAATAATTTGTGGTTATTATTCAGTTACACTCGCTGAACCGTTACATACACTAAACGTTGATATATATATAATATATATATATATATATATATATATATATATATATATATATTATATCTATATATATATATATACATATATATATATATATATATATATATATATATATATATATATATACATATGTATGTATATTATATATATATATATATATATATATATATATATATACATATGCATGTATATATATATATATATATATATATATATATATATATATATATATATATATATGTATATATAGTATATATATATATATATATATATATATGTATATTATATAAATAAGGGTTAGCTATAGAACACAAACTTCCATGCATGAACACCAAGCATATATATATATATGTATATGTATATATATATATGTTATATATATATATTTATATATATTATATATATTATATATATATATATAGATATATATATATAAACAGATATATATAATATATATGTATATATATATATATATATATATATTATATTATATATATATATAATATATATATATATATATTTATCCAGAGCAAACCTTCATTAATTAACATAAAAACTACCACAACCAAACTCAGTACATATAATATGTAAAAAATCAAATGCGCACTAATGTGCATTTTTTACAACACCTACCAACGGTAGTTATTGCCTAACCACCTTGTTCAAGAATTTAATGGCCGTATTCCAGCCTACGCTGGAAGTAATTCCTAATGTAAAGGATCAAGGGTTCGTATATTGTGTATGGACAATCTTTCTAATTTTCAATTTCCCATTCAACAGATCTGCAGTTAAGCACTTAGTTACATTTGCATACTTGTGTAAGTAACATGCACTCAGTCATAGAAAACCTCTGCTACGAGTGGTTAAATTAACATCTTGATAAGATGAAAGCCAAATTATTTTACCAATCCACCAATTATGAAGTGTATTGCTACTATTTTAAATGAAAGATTTCCATCAATACAGTGAGTGTTAAATAAAGCCTTTGGAGTTGCTCCTGGTATGGATAAGTCCTTTTGGCCAGCTTGGTAGCTCAGCACTGTATATTCTCATTGGCCAGGATTTCTTGTTTCAGTTTTCCTCCATTTTGCATTGGTATTTGTGATTTTGCAAAATTTAGTAAAATTTACCATACACAATCAACATACTAAGAAACTATGAGTGTTGCTGTAATGTTGCATAACATTCTCTGAGTGTCAAATATCCACCAACAATCTGTGTGCAACATTGCAAATATGTTCAGTGTTAGCTGGGTAGTTTTCCCTGCAGACACTTGACCTCATTAACAATGTTGAAAGCACATATTGCTAAAACAAACATGATCAGGAAATGTCTGAGTGGGGGGGAAGCACTAAGTGTTGGGGAGCTAGGGAAGTAGCTGTCTGGGAGGTAACAGTTGGTGGGCAAGTATATGTATGGATAACTTTATGTGAGGGTAAATTTCTGTGTGGTAATAGGTGAGGGACTACTAGGGTAACTGTTTACAAGGGTAAATGTACGTAGTATCTCCCTGGTTTCTTAACTGTCCATTGCAGGTGTAATTCTGCCACCAGAGATACGAGATAGATACCTTTCAGGCCGGATCACGGAGTAGAAATCTTTGCTAACCATGAATTCGGGGCCTCACTTTCATACTCCCCGCCCCACCAATGGCTCGACACCTTGATGTGGTGGTGGGGCTTGTGAGGTGTGAGGAAGAGGTGGACGATGGTAGCCAGACATTTTTCTACCCTGGCTGGTGCAACCATGCTACTAAGGCGATTTCTGAGCACCCAGTCCAAGTTCAAGCCTCTTTAGAACCTTCTATTTTTTTCAGTCTTTCACTCCTTCCTCTGTCAGGATGAACCAAAAGTTGATGACTTTAGAATGTTAAAGGATGATGGCTGTGACAACTCTTGTAATTTGATGGAGGCTGTGGATGCGCGGCATTCCTCCTCACCCATAAAACTTGAGTACATGACGTGTTCGAGCGAGAGGAAAGTCTTATGTCAAACTTGGTCCCCAGTACTGGGTCGGATCTCGATGGATTGACGATGCCTTAAGTGCTAGGGATTAGCCAAGAAGTAGCCTCTAGGGGCGGTTCTTAATGTGGCATTCCACACCCCTCCCTTTTTTGGCTCCATGGTGGGTGGAGGATTACCTGGCTGAAAACAACACATTCGTGTTTATGAATTCTTTATTAGGCTCTAATGTTGATGACCCCAGCGTGGAATTAGACTAGACTACTGGATTCACTCAAGACAATAAGCCTACCATAACAACGATGGCACCGTATGAGCCATTAACAAGAAATAAGAAAAGAAATATGTATGAACCCGACACAACATTAATTCATTTGACCATATTTTGGGACAGATAATTTGTCCAGATATCTTGTTCTCAAAACAGAGAGGAAAATTTCTTCCTTTGTTTTAGAGAACAAATAATTAAGGTTACACCCAACTAGAGAAATGAGTTTCAGAGAATTGAAATCTAATGAATGGCCGATTGAAGCCACACAAAAGCCCAGTCAGAAACGTTTCAAAACTTAAAAGAAATTCAAGGGGTAAATGCAACAGGAAAAGCCGTGAGATGCTTAACTATGTCCAGGGTACAGTTGTACTATCCCAAATTGAAAATGAGGAATTACCAAGAAAGAATGTTTTATTAGAATCACTAAAATTAAGATACAATAGCATTCATGACCTGGAGTTATATCAAATTTCAAGGGGAAAAAAAAACAGGAAGTTTCCATCAAAATAGCAAAATTCAAATTTACAAGCCAAAATTTACCAGCAAAGATTAAAGTACTTGGTCAAAATAGAGAAATGCGCCCTCATGTACTGAAAACATTGCAATGTAAAAATGTAAATTTGGTCACACATTCAACAAAATGCCAAAATAAAAGAAATATGTGCAGTGTGTGGTTCATAAGAAACATAGAACAGAGTGGAATTGCCCAAATATTAAATGTGCAAATTGTGGACTCATCTTGCAAAGTCAAAAGAATGCCCATTCTATATGTACAATATAGAATTAAAACTACTGATGAGTAGAACTGGAATGGCAGAAAAATAGGCTAAGCTTAAGTTAAAAGTTAGAGGGATACTTGACCCAAGCAGAAATCCATCATATGATATAAAAATATGTTAAAAAATAAGGTTCCCCAAATATCTGATGCTTGTTTACAAAACGAAATCTAATACCTAAAATTACAATAAACAAATAAACAAAAAAAATGCTGCTATATTACCTTAGATGATCATGATGCCAGTACTTCATGTTAAGAGAGTACCATTCCAATGCAGACATTGCTCATGATTCCCTAGCAGATCTGAGAGTAGGTGGAAAAGGCGAGACCCTGGAGATGGGACCCCTCTGAGGTATTCATATAACTCCATCACCCATAATTGGACAAAGAGGAAAATCTTTAACTCATCCTCAACCCTGACTAACTAAAGCTGGCCTCACACTGGTCCTTTTTTTCTCGAGCAGCGAAGCCGTTGCTGCCGAGAATCGAAAACCGGGGAGATTTTAGCTCGGAGATCCTTTGCTTCCAGTCTTGTCGGGAAGGACAGCAGCCACGAACCCCGAGCGACCGCGTATGTAAACAAACAAGATGGCTTGCTTCAACAGGACGTGCTCAGGAACCATGTCTCCTTCCCACACAAAGACATCGGTATGTGTGGACGTCCTTTGCTCTCCATGGATTGTTAGAAAAAAGTAAGAGAGTTCCGCAATGTTGTGGGATACACAGATGACCTTTTTAAGAAAAAACTACGCTTAAAAAGTACAAATGGGAGGATGTTTTACTTTTCCCTACTGCTCCTCGAAACCACGAGATCCTAGTGTGACGATACAACACTTTTGCTCGCGAGCATCGGCTGGATGCTGGCCAAAACCGCGAGCTAGAAATGACTAGTGTGAGGCCAGCTTAACAATATTCATCAATAAGCCGCCTCTGTTGAAACAAACAAGACATACAATCACTCAAAATTTAAATGTCCACTCAGGATAAATTATGTGGATGTAATGAGTGTTTCATTGCTCAGTGAATACAATGAAACTTCCATCTACAAGCAGCGTCACTAATATGATTAATTTTATCAAATTCAAAAACAAACCAAAAGGAAAATCAAGAAAAACACTCCGAAGATTGTATGTGTGATGACCATCTAATTAAAACTCGCTCATCGAGTGCTAGTGGCGTAGAACATTTATTGGAGAAAATAAAACAAAAATCAAAAAGTCCCAAGGAGCAAGAAACCTGCAGCTTTACATGAGTATGCAACCACAAAAGTAAGCAGAATAACATTCAACTCTTATATTATTCATTGGAACATAAATGGTTTAAAAACACGATTACAAATAGGAGAAATTCAAAGATTATTAAAACAATATGAACCAATAGCAATATGCTTGCAACTTACAAATGAAAATGTTTTGAGAATAGGCAGTTATACATTAGCATCACATTCAGTTCCTGATATGAATACATAAGGAACAGCAATTTACGTCAGTAACCGAATTACTTACGAAAATATATTGACTAATAGTTCTGGAATTAAACTTTCATATTAACAACTCTACTTTAAAATTGGATAATATTTACAGCCAACCTTCATGTAATTATGATTTACAAAATCTCCCTGAAGTATTACCTAATATAGGTGATGATTTTTAATGGTTGGAGATTTTAATGCCCAGAGCCCATTATGGGATTCCTTTTGCAATGAAAACAGATTCGCATGGTAACAAAAAATTTAACATATAAAAATTGATAATCACAATCTTTGCATTTTAAATGATGGCGATATTAACACTTAATTTTCAAAATCCCATGGAAGTTTTTCATCCATAGACTTAAGTTTTTGTCATCTAACATTGTTGGCAGATTTGATTGGAATGTTTTAGATGATCCACATACCAGTGATCATATTTTCCAGTTTTAATATCCTGTTTGGGGACATACCCAAACACCAACCTATACCCCACGATATAATGTAGATAAGACTGACTGGACCAGTATAAGGTCATGATGCGATTGTAGATTTCTTCACAAACTGTAATTACAGCTGCTGACGAATCTATTCGTAAGTCAACTACTACTCCTAAGAAATATTCAGTACCCTGGTGGTCTGCACACTGTCCAACCTGATACAGGACAAACATATTATAGGTAGATTAGAAACCCTGCATGATAGATTTAATGTCTTAAGAATAAAAGACCTCTAAATTTTGAGAATACTGCCAAGAAACTTGTAGACATTACGATAGAAATCGGTCTACTAAAACCTCATTACAATTGGATCTCGGCAAGATTTAGAAGGAGAGCCATCAGAGGAAAAAAAAATGTCATGGAACGAAGTATGTATCTAGCATATCTGTACAATCTCAGTAAGTAAAGTCTGGGAAAAATTTAGGAAAATTAATGGATCTCATATTGGATCTCGGAGACAAGCACTAGTACATATGGCCAACCAGTACATGATCGTACTGTAATCTCGAATATTTTAAGGCGTAACATCGAAGCAGTATGTAGTATAATCAATATAGATGATCATTTCGAACTATTATAGCCCGTGAAGAAGCTGTCCTATTAAATTTTGAAACATTAGAAGAGGATATATTATAACCAGATTTTCACAGAAGAGGAATTTGAATATGCTTTATCTAATTGTAACTCTTCTGCTCAAGGCCAAGACAACATAAATTTTGAAAATATTAAAAACCTGGCTCTTTTAGCAAAAACATACTTATTGAAGCTTTATAATCATTTATGGGTAAATCCCCTGTTCCCAAAAGCATGGAAACATGTTATAATCATACCAGTTGTCAAACCAGGGAAAGATCCAAGCAATCCAAATAACTATAGACCGATATCCCTGACAAGTTGCTTGTGCAAATTGGTTGCAAAAATGGTAAATTATTGACTAAATTGGTGCCTACGTAAGAATAAGACTCTGTCTTCAACTATATTTGGCTCACAATCTGAAAGATCTACTTTATATTCACTTTCCCATCTAGAAAATTATATACGGAGAGGGTTTGAACGTAAACAAATTACAGTTGCCATATTCTTTGATATCGAAAAAGCATATGATACGACCTGGAGGTACTCAATTTTAAAGTCCTTACACGAAAATGGTTTTAGAAAGCACTTATAAATTTTTATCGAGAATTTTATGCAACAAAGAACTTTTCAAACTCGAAACAATATTGTATATTCTAACTCCTTCAATTAGATTGTGAAGTCCCTCAAGGGAGTTTTTTGAGTTGAAGAGTTTTTGCTCTAGCTATTAATAACGTCATAAAGCAGTTACCACAGGGAATACAAAATAGCTTGTATGTAGATGACTTTGCTATATATTATTCCTCAAGCAGAGTTCGTCATCTACAAAGAATTCTTAATAAAGCTATCAAGAACATCCACATCTGGACTTTGTCAGTTCTCTCTCCCCAATAATGCCTCAGTATTTACAGCAGTTATGTGCAATAACGTTGGCCATAAAAAGAATCAAAGAACACTCCTTTAACAATTCTGTGATTTATAGCAACTCTAGAAGCGCTATAGAAGCCATTAAAAGTTATAATCCCAAAAATAATATTGTGCTACAGATAAAAATTTTACTCCATAAATTATATAATAATGGAAAAAGTATTGAAATATGTTGGATCCCTGCACATGTAGGAATAAAAGGAAACGAAGAGGCTGATAAAGAAGCCAAGGAAGCAGTCCACATGGTGAGAACAAATGTAAACATCCCTATTAAGTGACAATGTAGCTTATTTAAAAACAAGAATTGTAAATTAATGGTGGCAAAAATATATGGAACAAAGAATCTGAAAGTAATAAACTAAAACAATAAAACTTGAAGTTACGAAATGGAGCTCCATATATCAGAGAGAAAGACACACACAAGTAATCCTGACACGTCTACGTATAGGCCACACTCGGGCACTTAATGAGCAGCCCACGTGACCCTGCTCCGGCATCGTGCTCAGAGTGCAAGGTATTGATAACTGTCAGACATGTATTATGTGATTGTCCAAAGTATGACCAGCAAAGACTGTCAACATTTGGAAGTAAAGCAATAAAAGAAATTGTCAGAATCTCACATTTTCAGTGGTTCCGATTATGACGTTTCTAAGAAACTCTGATTTAATTAATAAAATATAAAAAGTTTATATACAAAAACCTGAGAGCAATTAATGAATTTTAGATAAAATTTTAAGTCTGGACTTTTTGTTAATTTTAGTAACCTTTTTAGTATGTATGGAAATGTGAGTAAATGTATTTATTGCCAGTTTGTGTTCTAGTGTGAAAGTCTCTGCCTCTGTGCAGTTTTTCTTTTACTTTTAATTTATTGTGTATTATATTTATATGACCTATTTGGTCCCAGTTCCTGGCCCTTTGGCGGGTAGACCTGGCCGTTTATCATATCCTTCGGGCCAGCCTATGAGAGCTGAAAATCAGCTGCAGTGGTCTGTTAAAACTATCTTCTTGTAATAAATAAATGGACTTTTTCAGTAGGCTTTAAGCTCTATGTTATACAAAAATAATAGATGGAAACAGAATCAAGGCATAGATCTTAAATTAGGTGATAGCCTAATCCAGTTTAGTAATACAGTAAAATTTTTAAACTTGGTGTTTGACACTCATCTTCACTGTAAAGCACACAGCCTTTGTAAAAAAATAAATGTAATAGTGCCTTAACTTTGATCATAAACTTGTCTCATACTACTTGGGGAGCTAAGAGACAAACATTACTTATGATATACAAAGCACCAGTTTTATCCAAAGTAGTTTGTGGAAGTCCAATTTACAGGTGGGCATCACAAAGTACGTTGAAGTCCTTAGACTATCCACACTCGAGGCTTGAGACTTTGTAGTGGAGCCTTAAATCTTCTCCAAACACTTCAATATGTTGTGAAAATGGTGAACCCCCATTATCCTTACATCGTGACATTGTAACAATGAGAAGTGTTTTTAAGATAATATCCACTGATTCCCACAAAAAAAACTGTTTGTTGCGAGATAATATTATTAGTAATCACGAACCACCTTTTCCAATAAGAGCTAATAGGTTATTGGAATCTGGTGTTGGAGTAAATATACTCCCACCCTCAAATTCTCCACCTCCTTGGATGATGAAGACAATCAAAGTTATGTTCTAACCCATATCATTTGTGAAAAAAACAAGATTATACTACAGATCGCTATAAACAATATGCATTAGAACACATTTAAAGTAAAGGCCCACATAAAGCAATATACACTTGATGATCCAAATCTTCTGCGGGAGTTGGTTCTTCTGCAGTGTCATCATGCAATATAAGTCAGAATTCATTGCCATTTGAATTGACTGTCTTTACTGCTGAATTAACAGCAGTTATATTGGCAATAAATCAGATAAAATTGTCAAATAATAAACTGAATACCAAATTTGTAATCTATTCTGACTCGAGAAGCGCAATTGAATCTCTCAAAAGTTACACACACACAAGAACCTTTTAGTAAAGAAAATTAAACAAATCATCAATAAATTATATTCACGTGGGTTAACGTGAAATCTGCCGGATTCCTGTCCATGTGGAATCCAAGGTAATGAAAAGGCCAAGTCTGGGATAAATTCATCAATTTTTGACAATAAATTGCCTCAAGATTATATAAACTCAGTGAAGCAATGCATAAAAACAAAATGGCAAAATCTGTGGGATAGCGAAGCAGACACCAATAAATTAAAGTGCATCAAGCAGAATGTAAACTTGTGGAATACATCAGTACAAAAGGAAAAACTAGCTGACTTAATATTAACAAGATTACGATTAGGCCACACAAGACTAACTCACGAGTATTGAATGATAGCTCCACAAGAGGACATCCCTCATTGCAATGTCTGTCATACAATTTTAACAGTCAAGCATATTTTATATGATTGTCTAATTTTAAAATTTATATTTAGGCAATAAATCATTATCAGAAATAGTATGTCAGATAATTTTTCTTTATATAGAGCAGCGGTTCCCAATTACTTTTGGTCATTACCCCACTTTTTCCAAAATCCTGGCTAGCAGCAAGCTCGTTAACCCAACACCATATCTATTATTTTGTTCATGATTAATGTAAAACAAACTCTTTTAGTTGGTTGAACCTTCCTTTATATTAAATTATTGAAACAAACATATCAAGAAGTACTATTACTTCTGTTGAAAAAAAAAAATGCATACATATAAGGTTGAAAATAGATGGAGAGAATATATAATTGAAATAATGTTTATCAGGGTGAAAAATTACAAATAAATCAATACTTCTGCTGGAAATAAATCATATAATTCCATGTAAATAATCACACCTTCAGTTGAAAATAAGGGGAAAAATAGATATGTGTACTTTAAAAAAAATCTTCAGTTGTGTGAAAAATGACACCTTCGGTTTGAGATCATTTCAGTAATGCGAGATGTCATTTTCTGGGTTCAATCTATTTCTCTCTCTGCTTCGGATGGTCAAGAGCTGAAAAGCCGGCCTCACACATGGCAGTTGAACTAAATGGTAAAAGCATTTTAACTGCTTCTAAACTTGCCAGAGGGAACTCTTTGTTACGGCCAAAACAAAATGAAGATTTCCATTTGTATGAGGTTGCTCGCTTTTATTTCAAGTATTTCTTCTGCGAATCCATTTGGTTTATCTGGCAGATGTTCAGTGTTACATGTGAATGCATTCTGAATCCAAGCATAGTTGAGTGGGTTAATTTCAGGGAAATATTCTTCCATCATCAGACACGGTTATTTAAATGCGCACTCACATTCTCCATATCACTCAAGTGTATAGAATCTGTCTCTTCCAAAAAACGTCTTCCTTAAAGTAGGAAATGCAGCTATTCTGCGAGTTTTTAATTTTGAGTCCCCCCCCCCCCCCCCCCCAAAAAACTCCAGTTTGCTACGAAATGCTTGTATTTTTTCAATCAATGAAGATAACATTTTCTTCTGGTACTTGCAGTGATGTGTTCAGGGCATTTATATGCGAAAATATGTCCACTAAATAGCACAAAATGGAAATCCATTTTGGATCTCAGTTTTCCTGCTAAATTGTGCCCCTTATTGTCCAAAAACATTTCAATCTCAGTTTTGAGCTGAAATACTCGTTCGAGAAAATTTTCTCGGGATAGCCATCTGGTTGGAGCATAATACAACAGACAGTGATGTTCAGACTCTTATCTCCCCACACAAAGAACTAAACAGTCTTGAGTTTAAAGCACTTGACTTAATGTAATTAACTATTTTCAAGACATCATACATCACCTCCTCCAAATCAGGTTGCAAAGACATTACTGTCAGGCTTGAGAATGGATAATACAGTATGTTGCAAGAATTGAAGGATTTTCCTTTTTCACATACACCAAAAAATCCTAGCATAGATGGCGAACCATCTGTTGTGACTCCAATGCAGTTTTTCCAATCTATTGTTGCACATCTGGTTCATTAAAAAGTGCATTAACTTTTCTGAATGCATCACACCTTTATAGTCGTTTCATGTGGACTGCACATGAGTAGATCTTCTTCAGTTTCCTTTTCTTCTTTCTACTGGATGTATACCATCAATTGTACATCACTCGCAACATCAGTTGTTTCATCCACTTGAATGGCGAAGATACCACTTTTTTACTTGGGAAATTAATTGATCCTTAATATCATTTGACAGATCATCTATCCTACGAGTAACTGTGTTGTTGGATAGCGGTACCAATTTCAGTCTTGTCAGCTTGGTTAGTTCCACACATAATTTCAGCCATGCTTGCTGCAGCTGGTTTAATTAGTTCCTCTCCTATGTTGTGGGGTTTCCTAGCCCGAGCTATCATCCTCGCTACTTGAAGACTGGCTTTCGTGGCATCCCGTTGGTCATGCGTAACATTTTCCAGGTTAGCTGAATCCAAACGCTGCCTTTTAAGGACTCCTTGTAGACGTCGGAAATAGTCCACGGGTTTTGACTGAAGAGTTGGATGTTTTCTAATAAGATGGTCGTTAATTTTGCTTGCTTTCATAGATTCATTGCACAAGATGGCATTGCATACAACACATTGTGGCTTATGGATTCCTTTGTCAACAATACATGTGAATCCAAGCTTCAGGAAAACCTCGGAATAGACGTTTTCTAGAGGACATCTGTAAAAAGAACAGATATATATATATCTATATCTATATCTATATATATATATATATATAGATATTAAATTATATCAAATATATATATATATATATATAATATATATAATGTGTCCCTATATATGTACGTTCAAAATGTGTATATATATATATATATATATATATATATATTAATAAACCAAACACAATGAAATAACAAATAACATATTTAGCTTTTGGAGTGCCTTACTCCATCATCAGAATAATTATGCCACAATTATAAAAGTAGCACAAAAACCAAAAAATAATAACCATTAAGTCGTATTATGACATTTTTCTATAAGTTAAATAATTACACTTTGTTAATAAGCGCATTTAAATATCGAACCCAACTTTCAAATTTTGTTACAATTATAATAATATGGTATTACCAATTTTATTAACGGGTGTGAGGTAAAATAACTAAAATAATTATAAATCCTTGATATAACGTTTCGAACTTATTTAATGTAGCTGACGTTTTCTATTAATTTGAATTAGGTTTTTTTAAACTTTTTTTATGTAATTTGTAAATGCCTTCTAAAAAAATTTACGATTTATCATTTGGAGCATTATCTATATTTTTAAAATCTTTTTTTTTATTTATTTTATTATAGTTTTTTTTACACAGTGTTCCATAGGTGCTGAATAATGGAACACTGTAAAATATCGAAAACAAAAACTCATATTTACCTTTTTGGTTAAAAATAGCAATGGATTCTTTGTATATAATGCGACCGTCTTCTCTCTGACCTCGGACCAGATATGAAAAAAAAATAAAACCGTTACACGCGGCAGCCCTCCCCCCTACCCTACCCAAATCTCCCACCCTGCTCTGAGGTGACAACTGATTGCCGGCGAGAGATACTGGACGTTCGCTAAGATTTAAATTTTAATTTTATTTTTTTTATAATACATATGTGTGTGTATATTATATATATATATATATATATATATATATATATATATATATATATAATATATATATATATAGCTGAATCACGAAAGTTAGGAACGTGATAAAATCCCATAAATAAAGATATATGCCACGAAGGAAAAATAAACTAAGCAGGATCTGCGAGATCTTTCGACGTTAAACGTCCTTTTACTGAGCAGTTAAAGGACGTTTAACGTCGAAAGGAATCGATTGGTCACCTAGCAACGGGACCTACAGCTTATTGTGGGATCTGAACCACATTATATCGAGAAATGAGTTTCTATCACCAGAAATAAATTCCTCTGATTCCGCGTAGCCGAGCCAAGAATTGAACTTCGGACCACCGGATTGGCAGCCGAGCGCGAAAATTCTTTGCGATTAGTTAAGCTCTTAACAGGTATTACAATGCTAAATGGATACCAAAGCCGAGATGTAAAAGGTTTGATGCATTGAAGTCTATCAGACCACGTGGTTCTGACATTAGGCCATGTAGAGAACAACTTATGGGGGTCTTAATTAAAGGGGCGGAGTTTGTCCCATAAGCACCTATTCAAATTCTAAAACGTTCACAACCCACAATTTTCATCTGATTATCTTCATTCAAATAACATTGTGTTATTGAGTCTTTTTTTTTATATATAAATAGAACATATTTTTGGTGTGCTATATTAAATTTTTTTTTTTTGGAGATTTAAAAAAACAAAAAAAAAAATTAAAAAAGACAGTAATTTCCAAAATGGAGTACCAAAATATGTTTATTCTATAATAAAAAGCTCAATGAATAAAATGCGTTTTGAATGAAGAAAATCGGATGAAAATTGTGGGCTATGAAACATTTTGAGTGCTAAAACAAAAAAAAGCTTGTTTCGAGGAAATGCAAAAGTATTTAAACCTTTGCAGCCACATAACTTCATGGAAACTTATCTGAATGTAACGAAGTTTTGACACAACCTTCCTTCCTATACAGAGTGGACGTTGAATTATATTTGCAGTATTAACATAAATATCAGTTACAAGGAAGGCGGGAGAGACTACCAGTGAAATGTTGCTTGTGGCACTGTCCCCCAATTTTTTTTTTTTTTTTTTTTCACTAGTTGGACATAATTATATCCATTTTCTTTTGCTTTTCATTATGGCAGATGTGTAAAGATTGCAGTAAATAAGAATTTGCAGCATTTACTTGTATATAAGACATGTAGGTGCCAAAAACAATGCCAGTCTCTTATGGCACTCTATTCTTTAATTTCCTTTTTTTTTTTTTTTAATTTCTCACCTTTAGCATGCTTTTTTTATTTTTATTATGGCAAACGTGCAAAGTTTTCAGAAAATAAGAATTTGCAGTATTGACGGAAATATCAGATAGATGAAAGGCACTTGGACTGACATTTCTGGCACTCTATAATAGTAATTCGTTGGTTTTCTTTCGGTTTTGTAATTTTTACGATTTGGAAATGCCTATAGCACGCTTTATATTGGTTTTCATTGTGGCAGATATGTAAAGATTGCAGAAAAGAAGAGTTTTTAGCAAAAGAAGTATTTATTTAGCATGAAAGATTAGGTGGGTGAAATTGTCTCCAAAGTTGTGGTCACAGCTGTGATATGATGTCTACATTTTTTGTAGATGCACAGGGAGTCTCAGAAAACTGAATACAGGAATTCCCCCCTTCTTTTTTTTTTTTTTTGGGGGGGGGGGGGGGGGGGGGGGGGGGTTGGGTGATAAGCGAAAACCACCACTAAAAGAAACTCAGGTATGTATGATGGGAAGTTTCAGTTAATGGCGCCGATAACCGGTTAATGACACCTTTGTTAGATATGTTATGGTGTGCTATGCAACTGCCATAAAACCGGATTGCCATTAACCGAATCTGCTGATAACTAGGGACTGCCTGTGTAACGATAGACTATGATGCATGTACATACGGTCCTCAAGTATCCGAGGTCTCAGCATCTGCGAATGCCATATCGATGCAGCTAGCTTATATAATTGTATTAAAATGTCAATAAGTGCTAATACTCCTTTTATTATTTTTATTACCAAATCTTAAAATATAGGCTTCAAAGTATCGAAAACAGGCATTTAATTAGTTTTAGATATTTCTCGACGCCCTCCCTTGTGAAAACCCCAAAGTAATTCCATTGTTTCGGGCTATAGCTAACAGTTATATGTTGTTTGAACTGTTTCAAAATATGTAATTGCTTCTGGTAGGCAATCGGCAGCATCATTTCCACATAAATTGAGTATGGCAGCCACAAGGAGAAAATATTGCCACTGAATTTTGCTCTTGTATTTTTGCTTGGGACCTTTATATTTTCCTGCCATGTTAAATTTGTAGGGCACAAGGATATGAAAGTGGGGAATTCAACAGATATCCAACACTTCTTTTGAATGGTCCTCCAGTCATGGCCCCCTTGGTAGCTCTCGGGGCCCCTGTAGAAAATGTTGCTTCCAGCTCTAATATAGTACCAGCTGTTAAAGCCAAGAAATCATTAGAAACATAAAATCCAACATCAAATCAAGAAAGTGAAAGTTCAAAACAGGTCCTTGAGCACAAGAAAACCACCATACCATCTGGGTCAAAAGATAAAGCTGGGAATATTAGCCCTAAAACCATCAGGCCCAAAGAAAACATAGATAATATCAGCCCCAAACCATCAGGTTCAAAAGATAAACCAGAGAATATTAGCCCAAAACCATCAGGCTCAAAAGATAGCACAGAAAATTCCAGTCCCAAACCATCTGGGTCAAGAGACAAAATAAGCAGCTTTGTCAAAAGTATTATAAATGTAGCATCAAATTCCTCAGATACATGTAACTGATTTCAAGTTGGTAAGAAAAGGGAGAGAACCCCAGAGCGGAGATCAGAAAGAAATATTGACTCAAAAGATCCTTTACCAGTCAGAAATTTAGCTAGAAGTGCTCCAAAGATAAAGAGAGTAGATAAATCCTAATTACCCCAAAATATGAACAGCAGACTTTCGACTCTTCAATAGAAGTGTCAAGGCCTCAAAGCTAAATACAAATCTTTGAAAATTTTAATTAATGAAAATTTCCCCATCATCATATCCTTACAAGAATCAATGTTGGGTCAAACCAAACTATGCCCAAGGGAATACATGCTTTAGCATAATGAAGTGCAGGGAGATGAAGGTGAAAGTGCGTTACTGCGAGATATTCACGATCAAATCTCTTTACAGGCAGTAGCAGTTCAAATACATTTAAAAAAGTCTTATTACTATTTGTTCTATATATTTACCACCAGTCAATAAGAGCTAACCAAAATCTTAGGCAAGAAGCTTGAATAGTTTGATAGATCAGCTTCTTAGGTCTTTTTTACTTTAAGGAGATTTCAATGGAAGAAATCGTATATGTGGGGATATTGTGTCCAATCCTCGAGGTAATTTGAAATTTTCATTCATGTAGGAAAAGGAGCTTGCTGTTCTGAACACTGGAGCACCTACACACTTCCATGTACAGACAGGAACCCTTAGTAGTATTGACATTTCAGTATGTAGTCCTGACTGTTTTCTTGACTTTTCATGGGAAGTAATGGATTAAGGCATTGGAAGTGACCATTTTCCAATCATTATCAATGTAGTTCATGAAATCGCCGTACCAAGATCTCTAAAGTGGACATTATTTACTGTTCTTACATTATTGCAAATTGATGCTAATGCTTTTCCAACTATTGAAGAGTCACTTGAATTCTTGAACAAATTAATAATAGATGCAAGTAACAAGTCAATTCCCCATACTACAGGTCAGTTTGCAAGAAAACCAGTTCCTTGGTAGAATGTTCCCCCTGATCCCAACTCCTTGACGAGGTGGGGGGCTTAGGGATCCACTGCCAGAGAGAGTATGCCCCTTTAACGCCTACACTGCTGTTGGGGATCCAACTCGAACATTGGGACCTTTAACTCCTTTACTCCTCCTCCTTATAAATTTTCCCCTTTCCCTTCTTCTTCTTTCGTTGACGACCCTGGCATGGTTTTGAACTATTGAATTGACTGCTCTTTTAACCTGATGGAGGGTGGAGTTGGACGGCATGCCAATCCACCCGTAAAATTCAAGTACCTGACGTGTTCGAACGAGGGGAAAGTCTTATGTCAAACTTGGTCCCTAGTACTGGGGCGGATCTCGACGGACTGACGACGACTTAAGTGCTGGGGAATCAGGTGTATAACCCAGGAAGTAACCTCTAGGGTGGCCCATTAATGTGACATTCCACACCCCTCCCTTTTGTTGGCTCCATGGTGGGTGGAGGACTACCCTGGCTGAAAAAACATCCCCCCCCCCCCCACTCTCGTATACATGTATGGCATTATTAGGCCCTAATGTTGATGACCCCAGCACGGAATTAGACTTGGCTACCGGATTCGCTCAAGAAAATAAGCCCAACATAACAACGATGGCACCATATGAGCCATTAACAAGAAATAATAAAAAAAGAAAAATGTACAAACCTGACCCAACATTAGTTCATTTTGACCACCATTTTTGGATTTTTTTGGACGATAATTGGTCCAGATTTCTTGTTCTCAAAACAAGAGAGGAAAATTTTCCTCCTATGTTTTAGAGAACAAATTATTAAGCTTATACCCAACTAGAGAAATGAGTTTCAGAGCACTGAAATTTAATGAATGGCTGATTGAAGCCACAACGAAAACAAAGCTTAGTCAGAAAACATTTCAGAACATTAAAAAAAATTCAAGGGATAAATGTGACGGTGAAAAAGCCATGACATGCTCAACTATATCCAAGTACAGTTGTACTACCCAAATTGAAAATGAGTAAGAATTACCAGAAAAGAATATTATATTAGAATCCCTAAAATTAAGATATGACAATATTCACGATCTGGAGTTATATCAAATTCCAAGTAAAAAAAACCAAGAAGTCTCCATCAAAATAGCAAAAATCAAATTCAGAGGCCACCAATTTACCAGCAAAGATTAAAATACTTGGTCAAAACAGAGAAGTACGCCCTCACATACCTAAACCACTGCAATGTAAAAAATGTTGTAAATTTGGTCACACATTCAAGAAATGCCAAAATAAAGAAATATGTGCAGTGTGTGGTTCAGAAGACCATAGAACTGAGTGGAATTGCCCAAATATTAAATGTGCTAACTGTGGATTTGCTCACCATGCAAGTCAAAGAATGTCCATTCTATATGTACAATACAGAATTAAATCTTCTGATGAGTAGTACTGGAATGGCAGCAAGAGAGGCTAAGCTTGAGTTAAAAGTTAGAGGGATACTTGACCCAAGCAGAAAATCCATCTATAAAATTATGTTAAAAATAAGGTTCCCCAAATATCTGAAGCTTGTTTAGAAAATAAGAATCTAATACCTGAAACCACAATAATAAAAAACAAGTATGCTGCTCTATCATCCTTAAGTTGATCATGATGCCAATACTTCATGTATAGAGACAGCACCTTCCAATGCAGACCATTGCTGATGATTTCCCTCCAGATCAGAGAGCAAGGGGAAAAAGGCGAGACCCTGGAAATGGAACCCCTCCGAAATAAAAAAAACTTGACAACAAAGAGGACGCTCACCCTCTAAAAAGTAATATATATAGTATTGAAGTAGAAGCTGAAACATTAACCACCTCACAAACTAACGATTTCTCGGAAAATAACAACATTGTCCATATAACTCCATCACCCATAATAGGACAAAGAGGAAAATCCTTAACTCATCCTCAACCCCAACCAAGTAGCAGTATTCATCAACAAGCTGCTTCTGTTGAAATAGACTCCTCTCCCAGTCTCAGTAAAACAAACAAGACACTCCCAATCACTCAAAATATAAAATGCCTTATCCACTCATGATAAATTATGTGGATGTAATGAATGTTTCATTGTTCAGTTGAATACAATGAAACTTCCATCAACAAACAGCCTCACTAATATGATTAATAATTTTATCAAATTCAAAAACTAAAAACCAACAGGAAAATTTAGAAAAACACTCCGAAGATTGCATGTGTGTAGACCATCTTATTAAAACTCGCTCATCGAGTGCTAGAGGCATAGAACATTTATTGGAAAAAATAAAACAAAAACAAAAGTCCCAAGGAGCAATTACAAAGAGACTTAACATAAAGTCAAATATTAAGAAACCTGCAGCTTTAACATGAGTAATGCAACCACAAAAGTAAGAGGAAGTAATGTTCTTCTTGACAGAGGCTTCCCCCACAATAACATTCAGCGCTTATATTATTCAGTGGAACGTAAATGGTTAAAAACACGATTACAAATAGGAGAAATTCAAAGATTATTAAAACAATATGAACCAATAGCAATATGCTTGCAACATACAAATGAAAATGTCTCGAGAATAGGCATTTATACATTAACATCACATTCAGTTCCTGATATGAATACATTAGGAACAGCAATTTACGTCAATAACCGAATTACTGATCGAAAAATAAAACTATTGATTAATAGTTCTGAATTCCAATTAATCTGGAATTAAACTTCATATTAACAACTCTACTTTTAATTTGTATAATATTTACAACCAACCTTCATGTTATTATGATTTACAAAATCTACGTCAAGTATTACCGAATATACGTGATGATTTTTTAATGGTTGGAGATTTTAATGCCCACAGCCCATTATGGTATTCCTTTTGCAATGAAACAGATTCACATGGTATCAAAATTGAGCAGATTATTGACAATCATTATATTTGAATTTTAAATGATGGAGATATTAGCACTTTTCTTTTCAAAATCCCATGGAAGTTTTTCATCCATAGACTTAAGTATTTGCTCACCTAATATAGTGGACAGATTTGATTGGAATGTTTTAGATGATCCATATACCAGTGATCATTTTCCAATTTTTAATATCCTGTTTGGGACATACCCCAACACCAAACTGTCCCGCGATATAACGTAGATAAGGCAGACTGGGACCAGTATAAATTTAAAACCAGCCAGATCCATCCATTTACAGCAATACAAGGTCATGATGAGACAGTAGATTTCTTCACAAACTTTGTAATTACAGCCGCTGACGAATCTATTCCTAAGTCAACTACTAATCCCAAGAAACACTCAGTACCCTGGTGGTCTGACCACTCTATCCCACCTGATACAAGAAAAAAAATAAAAACATATTAGTAGGTAAGAGTTAGAAACCCTGCATAATAGATTTTTAATGCCATAAGTAAAAAAGACTTCTAAATTTTGAGAGCACTGCCAAGAAACTTGTAGACATTACTATAGAAATCAGTCTACTAAAACCTCATTACAATCGGATCTCGGCAAGATTCAGAAGGGAAGCCATTAGAGGAAAAATAATGTCATGGCAAAAATATGTATCTAGCAAATCTGATACAACCTCAAGTAAGTAAAGTCTGGAAGAAAAATTTAGGAAAAATTAAATGATCTCGTATTAGATCTCAGAGACATGCACTATACCAATATTGGCCAACCAGTACATGATATACCGCAATTTCGAATATTAGGGCGTAACATCCAAGCAATAAGTAGTATAATCAATATAGATGATCACTTTCGAACCATTAAAGAAAGCCCGTGAAAAAAGAAGCTGTCCCATTGTAATTTTGAAACATTAGAGGATATATATTATAACCAGATTTTCACAGAAGAGGAATTTGAATATGCTTTATCTAACTGTAACTCTTCTGCTCCAGGCCAAGACAACGTGAATTTTGAGATGATAAAAAACAAAAAACCCTGGCTCTGTTAGCAGAAAAACATACTTATTGAAGCTTTATAATAATCATTTATGGGTAAATCACCTGTTCCCAAAAAGCTGGAAACATGCTATAATCATACCAATTGTCAAACCAGGAAAAGATCCAAGCAATCCTAATAACTATAACCAATATCCCTGACAAGTTGCTGGTGCAAATTGCGAGAAAAAATGGTAAATTATAGACTAAATTGGTGGCCTACGTAAGAATAAGACTCTGTCTTCAACTCAGTTTGGCTCACAATCTGAAAGATCTACTTTAGATTCACTTTCCCATCTAGAAAAATTATATACGGGGAGGGTTTTTGAACGTAAGCAAATTACAGTTGCCATATTCTTTGATATCCAAAAAAAAGCATAATGATACCTGCAATAAAAACCGCATTAACCCACTATATCTGAAAAAACCAGTTTTGTTTAATGAAGTAACCATCTTTTAGCGATTCACCTCAGTTCAATAAATGAAATAAGCTCTTATACTCCAAAAAACAAAATTATAGATGAAATTAAACTTACATTACATATCATGAAAAGCCAAAAGATATATTACTCTATGTTGGATACCATCTCACATAGGATTAGAAGACAATGAAAAAGCAGACACCTATGCAAAAGAGGCTAGTTCACTGTCAATATCAGCAGAATTATTACCATTAGAAGATTATTATTAGACACAGTAAATCGGTGATTAAGAAAAATTGGCAAAATAACGAGGACCATCCTGGCAATAAATTAAGAGAAATAAAAGAAACCGTAGACCCGTGGTCATCATCTTATCAGAAATGCCGCAAGAATTCAGTAGTTTTGACACTGCTAAGAATTGGTCACACTAAACTGACACATGGTTACCTAATGAGTAACCCCCATGCTCCTATACCTATGTGCGAAATATGTAATGTACAAATAACAGTAAAACATATATAAAATCTGTCCCAAAATATAGAATCCAAAGAGACATTATTTAGAGGTTCGTTAAAGAAATATTGTCCCACAAAAGTGACAAATGTTCACTTTTCAATATTTTAAAATTCCTTAAATTTAATCATTTATACGATAAAATATAATATCATATAGTAATTTATATATATTCATATAGTAATTTATAATATATTCATATAGTGATTTATAATATATTCCAGATAGTAAAGTAGTAAATATTTATTTTTTAGAATATAATTTATAGCGATTTTAAATAGCATGTCTAATCATTCGGGCCAGCCCTAGGAGAGTTAATATTAACTCTGGAAAAACAATATGAAAAAAAAAGTCCCCAAAGGCTTGGATATTATTTGCCATCTAAATGAGGCGGTTAGTTACAGAGGAAAGGAAGCGCCAAAATTCAAAAGTGGAGAAAAATGCATTTAAAGTTCATCAATATTCACGCGGTAACTTTTTAATAAAAAGACATTAAAAATTAGTGCATCGTTTCTACTTGATGTTAAAAAATTAAATTTTTTTAACATGTTCTCATTTTGAATATTGCCAAAAATATCTGCTTGTTTCCCCTAATAAAAAAATAAAACATTGTTAGGATAAAAAAATTTGATGTTCATTTCCTGAATTTTTTTTTTTTATATGAATTTTTTTCTTTTAAACTTAAAATCACTTTTAAATTTATTTCACTCCTAAACTGTATTATTATATTTACATTCATTTCGAACGCTGTTATGCAATTGTGTGCAATTTGTGCACGTACCCCGCATCCCTGAAATTGGCTAAAAAATGGTTGTTAACCGAAAAATCAAATATATATTATGGTTTTAAAGTTTTCTAGTTATATTTTCCTACTTAGCATTATCATAAACATTGAAATACTATTTTGCACTCAAAATGACGTGCAAAACAATAATAATCCACGCGGCCACCAACGTGCCCAAAGAGCCTGAGCAAAAGGTCAATGACTTGGTAACTTATTAGTTGTTGCCTGTATTCCGTACGCACACTAAGCTTCACTGGCGAGAGGATATTAATGTGTGTTGGTTTTTATAACGCCTATTATCTAACACAATGATGCAATAGTATTGTTTTTTCACTGCCTCCCTCTCTCCCCCAATAGAAGTTCCGGGTCCACCCACACTATTGCATCATTTTCGAGTAACTTCGGCTGTTAGACCCCGAGATATTAAAAAAAAAAAATAATCTCTATCCCAAAGACATAAACGAAAGATGGGAAACTGACTATTTATACCATTAAAAAAAACGTCATCCAACCCGTCAGGATGCGCGCCATCTATTGATTATGCCCTCAACTAAAACTCGGCTGTGGCGTAGCGCGGCTTTTTTAAATGTTAAAATTTATTCTTATGCTCCAATAAACTTCTCTTTATAAATTATTGAAATACTAAATCGATTAATATTGCTTGTTAACATGATTATTAAGGGCTTCTATCATAGCTTATGACTTACATATTAGGCATTTCTGAATCATTAAATAAAATCCTTCAGTTAATGTAACATTAATTGCTAAGTATCTTTATCTAAAATTGAGAGGGCAGTTAGAATGAAACAAACTTATTCTCATATTATCTTATTATTTCACCAATATAGTATACAGTAATTATTTCCTTTTTTTGGGCTTGTGCTTATGATTGTATACTGTACATACCTAAGCAACTGTACACAAATGTTCTTGCAAAGAACATAAAACAAAGTAAAAGAAATGGCACATGCTTCATTTGCATGCAATAGTCATACAAGTCATGCAAACAAAACATGCATATATCAGAATTTAAAATAGCAAACAAAGCATGGGATGATCAAAACCAATAATATGAAATCAAAATGAAAAAAGCAGACTTAACTTGCATGCTGATTAGGCAAAAGTTAAGCAATATTTGTTAATAAAACTAAAAAAGTACAACAACAAAGTAGTAAAAGTAATGGTACCCTTTTATAACAAAATGCAATGCTGTATTTTACAGAATACTGTATAAGCAAAAATCTAGGTTTAACTTAATTTCCATAAAAAGCAAATAAAAATTGAAATCACAAATCAAATAGGAAACAAACCTATTTATAACAATTTATTAAAATCTCATAGCCCAATTGTGGGAGTTCTCAAAAATGCATATTCAATTGGCAACCCTTTTATGAAGGTAATGTAAACACTTCTGCCTGGTATTTTCTAGTAAAATGCCATTTTTGCAAGAAGCATGCACATTCCTAAAAAAAAAATTTGAAACAATTATTCTAATTGACTTGAACCATGTTTCTTTGTTTTTGCATCATGTACAGTACAAGCAAATATCATAGGTTTTCACAACTTGTTTTGCCAATTTATTACTACTGTATTACTGCGTACATTTACTGCCAATGGTAAATTTACTTTGGAATACTATGTGGGGTGTTGGTACCAATTACAGATTTCATTAAAAAAATTGAACAATTATGAGCATATAATGCAGAAACTTAGATGAAACGGTAAGAATGGATCTTGTGGGAGCAGATATGCTGGTTTGCATGTAATTTTCTTTTATTTTGAATGCTTTTATCCATACATATAGAAAATTCAATCATAGATTAAAAGGTTAGTGAACTTGAAATTAAAGTAAGTCACTCTAACTTAACTAACCTACTTATGCTCTCCCATATGAATGCTCCCACAAAGATACATCCTTCCTGATGGAACAACTTTGGTTCGCTAAATAGTTGCTTATTAAATGAAAAAATTAAGGTAAACATTTATAACTACAACCCAATGGTAAGCTGCTGAGAATATAACATAACTACAGTATATATACAGTATATCAAAGTTGCTGTGAGAAGCCTATCTGGAAAAGGCATGGAAACCCAATATTCACGAATTGTATGACAGTGATAGGAATTGGTATGTTTATTTCATATTTCTAGAGATTTTCAAGATATGCAAATATACTTTAAGGTATTTATTTGAAATACAATTGACAAGAATGACAAGAAAATATAGTTTTTCTAGTTGATTTTGATATGTTTTGCAAGATAGCTTCATTTCCATTGCAAATTACTGTTGACATGGTTAGGTAACTGTTGGCATGGTTATGGTACCGCTGATATGGTTAGGTTTACTGTTGACATGATTAGGCTACTGATGTACATTACCAGGAGGTTAGGTTGGTTGTTGGGGTTTCAAATGGCAAATATTTTTTTCTAGTCGAAAAATTCACATGTAAATATATTTTCTTTCCGCTTAGAGGCGTCCACTGTATTATAAATATTTTCCAATATTTATTTCGGAATAACACTTGACACCGACATTCAATTTTGCTTTGGTCTATTTTATTTCTTCATTTTCTCTAAAAGTCATCATGTACTTTTGTAACAGATGTAATGATTTTATTACCTTTCTTTATTCTGAGGAAAAGCATGAAAAATCAGATGGGGAAAATCATTTTCGTCCTATTGCAAACCACACACGGGTGATGATGGCTACGCCCACTCATGATTGAAATTGAATGCCCGCTTTGTGAAAAAGTAAACAAACAGACGATGTAGGCAGGTGAAATGCTACCGCCATCTTCATTTCAAAATGCCAGGAAACTAAAAATTGTATGCGGCCGATGCGGCTGTGGCTTGAGCTTCCCATCTTTCGTGTATTGTCTTTGCTCTATCCCCTGAAAAACACACTATGTCCTTTCATCTACCACAGAAGCAAAGACGCTCTGTTCAGCCAGTTACCCAAAATGGTGCGCCCCGCAGCTATTCAGACTGCTGAATATGGCTGAAAAATAACATGTCTGACTCAGCCATCTTGTGCTTCGTGAAACCGACGCTCTGCATCACTTCCCTGCTTTAACTAACAATAGGCTTAACCATCTGTGGCATTATGTCGATTTTGTACTATGCTTGTTAAGCAATATAATTCGCTCTAAACACAACCAACAACCGGTGAACACTGGTATTTTTTACGTTTTTAAACAAACACCAACCACATTTAATAACTACTGATTATAATGATAACAATACTATTCAATGACAAAGTTATTATTATTCACAAACACTGCATGATATTATACTCTGCATAATAATAATGTTTTTAATGACTATGGTAATAATAAAGGTTATGGAGCAAGTACAATAGTTTTTGAAATCAAAATGAATTTTTTAAAAAATAGCATAATAATAATAATTACTATTATTATGAAAACCCAACATTAGTAAAACAGAATGATAATGATAATAACACCTTGATAATGATTATGATCCTCTTGCATGTTTGATGCAGAAGTAACTGATGGTCGCATGACGAATGATGTTAGTAGAAGAGTCTTGATGAATGTGATGATAAAGATGATGGATGACTTGGGGGGGGGGGGATTATTGGGATGAAGTGGAGGCCCTTGACTGCCGGGCCCCCCCCCCCCCCCCCCCCCCCCCCTCCACCATAATCATAATCGAGGAGGTCGTTGTCGTGTATATCAATGTACCCCTCCTCCTCCCCCCCCCCCCCCCCCCCCACCCCCCCCCCCCCCACAACACACACACACACACACACACACACACACACACAGCGCACCCTGCAGCCAGAGTGTGTATAATGTACTTCAGGTACCGTGCATCTCTTTCAGGAATAAAGGATAGTAGCATTCTCAAGTGAGCAACTTGGTCTGCCTTTGTTACTCCACATACAAGGATACATTGACCAAATTGAAAGCCAGTGGGTTCTTGCTAGTTGCTCTACCTTTTCGCAGAGAAATTGAAGTCAGGGGGTCATTCAGGTTCTAGGTTCATTACAAGGATGTATCCCCACCTATACTCAGATTTTAAACAAAAATTGCAATCATCAAATGAAACTTTAAGGCTTGGCGGCGGAGTACGATGAGTTATATTTTCTTTAAGTAACTTTAAATTGTAAAAATAGTCTTGCTTCATCACAGTCACTTTTGGTTCCACAGGTTTTGCACACTTTATGGCTTTGCAGTTAGCCTTTAAAGTCTTGAATGTTTCCCATTGACCTTATTGACTTTTCAACGTTACCGAAAGAATGGTCGCAAGCCATGTATGAATGGCGAGACACTAAGAAATAGTGGTTAATTTCCTTGAACCTGTGTGCATAAATTTCACGCAAATGCATACAAATTAAGAAAATGTTTTTATTTTGTCCTGGGCAATTATCACTAATAACATTCAATTTAGTACAATTGTTGCCAATAGCCTTCTCATCAATCCATCAAAGAATACAGGAGCCAATTTCCAAGGCGCCCCTACCAGCCGTTTGCCCATCCTAGACACAAAATTCACTCTTAATTTTCTTTTAAACTTTGAATGCAAAGATTGTACATCCACACATTCATGAGATAATAGGCCCTAGAAGTAGAAATTCTGCTGGAGATCTATAACTATATTCGTAGTATCATCATCATTGTCTCCGGCCATTTTCTTTTCTTCATAAACTGTTGCATTTCTTTAGCCTTAGCCTGGTTCTGCTTCAGCTTTTCCTGTAGGGCTTCCTTATCATCTGTAGATGCTTGCAAAATTTTGACCTTCAACTCATCGGAGGTATTGCAGGTATCTGTCGAGGGTGGCCTGAACCCCAGATTCATCCACTGAAAATGCATCCTATAAAAAGACATTGTTACCTTCCTTTTGTTGGGGAAATTCTCAGTCATCCAAAATTTGATACAGTTTCTTAATGGGGAACTTCTCAGTCATCCAAAATAGGTACATTTGCTACAGTTTCTTAATGATACGATTATCAAGAAGGTACCTCATGAGTGGGGATTCAGCCCAGGTATAATGATTGGTTACCGTGGGAAATGCACGCTTGTGTTCAAGCATTTTGTTATCATCTGGGATTCTTTTGGGGGAGGGATGGAGGCCACACAGATCATACCGGGCATCCCCGTAGCTGAATCCACTTGTAATACCTTACAAGTATGTGTCGTAGAAACATCCAGAATGCTCAAAAATCCTTTGAAACGCACAATAAACTGTTGATCACCGTAAGATAGCCTGTATTTGTGGGTTGTTTTTTTATGCTTTTGCTCTGCGTCAGGGTTTTGTGGGGCACAATGATGCTTCACTGGTTTTTCACGGACACACTTTTGCAGATAGGAATTCTGCAAGATGAAGTCACTTATTTTCCAAAATTTATGATGAAGAATATTCACAATAGGAGGAGTGATCTTCGTAAAAACAATATCGCCATATGGCTGTCCAACACAACAAGCACATACAGGTTTTTTTGTGGGCCTATAAAACATATGCTTGGCCACTATTTTGCATCCTTTATTTTTATCATTAGGAATCCAATCCTTCATATTTTTTTACATGTCTATGCCCTCCCGATGGTCCTGGGCTATTGTTGTTTATTCATGATAATTAGAAAATTACGGAGGAATTCACGAAAAACACGGAGGAGGCACTTACACAAAGATCAAACCTTGGTAAGTTTTAAAGGGACAGATTGCCGGGAAGACTTTACACGGACGTTAGAGCGCTGCTTATTGGCTGAGAGTGCCGCAAAACAGCAAGATGGGCTCCCATTGGCTATTCACTTCCCACCTGTAAACAATGATTGAGGCGGCAAGGCTGGTGAATACCTCTCATTGACTTAAAGTACAGACTCTCGCCCGGCGCCATTTGCTAGACGCAAATAGATAACTTTAATCAAAGCGATTTTTGATCATTTTGCCGATGTCAGGGAAGAGTTTGTGATGCATTTTCAGAAACTAGAAGGATTGGTCAATCCAATGCTATACAAAACTCAAAAACTGACAAAAGTGGGGAATACCCTCCTCTGCAACTAACCGCCTTCAAGTGGCCTCAAGATAAACCAGAGGGAAAGCAGATTGCAGCAGTAAGAACTCCTAAAACCTCCTATGTGGTTGGTAGCTTCAGCCAAGTAGGAAAATTATAACTTCTGCAAATTTTGCAGTTTTCTTCAGAAAAGTGGGAGGAATAAAGAGTGGTGCCATTTCTCGTTTTGCGAAGAACACTGTTCTTATTCATGCCAAGTCCACAACCCAAGCATATATGCTGCCCATGTCGGACAGTAAAAGTGATGAAATGGTTACGAAGATCAAACCCCACTTAAGCTTCAGTTATGGGAGGGGAGTACTATTTGATAAAGAAAACTATTTGACATGAGAGAAGGAAGAAATTCTAGAAATGAACCCACACTTCTGTTTGTAGACTCTGAAGTACCTTCTCATGTCACATTTGAAAATTAAATGGTACAAGTATATCCTTCCCAGCAAAGACCAATGCAGTCCTATCATTGTTTTCAGTTTGGCCAGTTTGTCAACAAAACTGCAAAAAATAATAAAATTTGTATATAAATTGCTCTGGTGTCCATCATGATGATGAATGTAATAGAAAAGCAAAATGTGTGATTTGTCAACTGGAGCATAAATCTAATTAAAAAATTGTGAAATACAAATTTGAACTGTCTGCACAAAATAAGCTAATGCAGAGTAATAAATATTGATATAGCAAAAATTCTATTAGGACTACAACTTAGGAAACTGATATTATTCGTAAGAGCTGGAAATTATTATTAATCATCAGTATAAAGAAACCAAACAAGGATCCTTTTTCACCCAGCAGCTACAGACCAATAGCTCTCACCAGTTGTGTTTGTAAGCTGATGGAAAATATAATTGACACCAGACTTGTATGGCACTTAGAAACAAATAAATTGCTCTCTCCATTTCAGTTTGGCTTTAGGAAAAGTAGATCTACATTGGATCCCTTGCTCAGGCTCCCAAACCAAATACAACAAGGTTTTGCTAAACAGAGCCAAACAATAGGAGTTTTCTTTGATTTGGAAAAGGCATATGACACCACATGGCACTTTGGTATCATAAAAAATTTGTATAAGATGGGCATTAAAGGTAAAATGGTCAGATATGTAAATTTGTTTTTATCTGAAAGATATATTAATGTAAGAGTTGGAAATCATGTATCGTGACCTTTCTTACAAGAGGGAGCTCCTTAGGGTAGTGTCCTTAGTGTCACACTCTTTGCTCTTGCCATTAATAATGTATTAGAAAATATACCATCACCAGTAAAAAGCTCTTTATTGATAGATTATCTGGTTCTGTACTGCACAGAATATGATTCAGTTTCTACTAGCATTTTCATGGAAAGAGCCATCAGTAAAGTAGGTAAGTGGGCTAATGAGCGAGGATTTCGATTTTCCAAATAAAAAACTCTTGCTGTTCGGTTCTGCAGGCGCCCAACTAAGGAAGCCATTCCAACTCTTACCTTAATTAAATGGAACTATTTTACCTTACTCTACTGAAGTAAAATTTTAAGAATGGTCTTTGATGAAAATCTCACTTGGAATAACTATATTGACCAGTTAATAGTGAAGTGAAGAGATCACTAAATATTTTAAAAGTACTATCTAATTTAAATTGGGGGGCTGATAAGAAATCGTTGTTAAGGCTTTACAATGCAGTACGTTTATCTAAGTTAGATTACGGCTGCCAAGGATATTCATCTGCTTCAAAGACTAAATTTAATGAATTGGACATTGTGCATAATATGGGCTAAGGATCCGCACTGGAGATTATAGAACTTCACCCATTGAAAGTATCTATGTAGACTCCCATCAGCTACCACTGGACCTAAGGAGGCATGAGCTAGGTCTGAGATCCACCATTAAGCTGAAAAGCACAAGGGAGGATCCTTATTTTGAGATCTTGAAACTGTGATTCAAGTCTTTTTAGATTTAGTAGATCTTCAACATCATTTCAAATCAGACAGCTGTGTGAACTGGAGGATGAAAATATAAAGATGCAGAAGATTCTACAGGTGAAACATCCTGCAATCCTCCTTGGGTTTATTCCAGCAATAGATGTATGCACTTAAGAGATATAGAAGAAAGGTCGGCTGGAAGAAGAAATCAGAAACAAGTTTTTGGAGCATGATGAGAGGCATGTAAGTAACAGGAAAGTCTATACTGGTGGATGTGGGCTGTGCAGTGGTGTGTGAGGGGTAGTCATAAATAAGAAAAAGTTACCAGACTCATCCATTCACTGCTGAAGTAACAGCCATAGTAGATTTTTAAAATCTTGCATCTGATAAGAAATTTAAATCCACAGTGATATAAAGTGACTTGAGTGTTTTAGAAGCCCTAAAGAAGTTTAACCCTACCAGTCCCATAATTCAAAAATGAGTTAAGTTTTGTTGGGTTCCTGGACACACTGGCATAGAAGGGAACGAACTGTCTTATAATGAAGCAAGGGATGCTGCGAGATGTGATTTCTTTACTAATAAGGTGTCACATTTGGATATGCATCCAGTTATTAGAGAATACATCCATAAGTAATGGCAGCAGAGATGGACTTCCCCCATTTTGTCCACAAATAGGAAGTACAAACATATTAGGAAGTATTGATTATTGGATTTCGGGTTTTAATGGCGTTAGAAGATTTGAGATCATCCTAATACAGTTTAGGATTGGCCATACCCACTTCACCCATAGTTATATTTTAGAGGGAGCCAGTGTGATTAAATCTAGGACAGCTAGTGCGCTGTCCTAGATTTAATCGCCTTAGGGGGTAAAGTACATAATAGCTGGGAGGACATTTTAGAAATTTTAAAGGATAGTGCTATCTGAAAGAATCTAGTTATTTTAATAAGTTATGATTTCAGTATATTTAGTAAATTTATGATTTCAGTATATTTAGTAGATTTAAGTCATTTTATTTTATAAAGTATATAATTTTAAATATAAAATTTTGATATATTTTTTATTGGTTTTATATATCATCATTCTTCATTTTTACGTTCATATGTGAACACTATTATCATTCATTTATTCATAATTTATTATAATTATTCATGTATTTCATTTTCATTAGGGCGCTAAAGAGAGATGAACATAAAAGCAGGAAAAAAAATATGAGACCCTTTAGAATTCGATTTCAACCATCCATGAAATTTGGGTTCGACTTCCCATACAGGACTGTATAATTGATGGTGCTTGTCCTTTATGGTGGCAATACCACTTTATTTGCCTGCATTTCCCAATCCTTTAGAAACTGATACCACAATGTTTGACAGTTGGCCCTGCTCCTTCTGATTCTTTGAACTCGTGTCTCGGGACTCTGATGAAAGAAAAGTTTTAGAGTTTTGGATACTAACAGATTACTGTCGCATTTAATACGTTCATTTTCGAAGGCTGAATTTTAAAGGTATGTTGTCATTCACTATTATTAATCATATCAATTTCATATATAGCCATCTTCATTACGGCTCTGAATAATCCTGATGGGTTCCTGTGCTTGGTCAAGCAATCTTGCGTATCCCAGTTGCAACCCACAATATTTAACCAACAACCAGGTACATAATTAACAGATTCGGTGAATATCTGTGTGCTGAACAAACTTCTCAATTGCATTAGGAGACGAGGAGAGAGAGAGAGAGAGAGCGCGAGCGCACGCCAAATCAGTATGTTTGCCATATACGTTTATGAAATAGCAATGATTCATCAAGTCAAGGAATGTCCAATCAAAGAGAGAGAGAGAGAGAGAGAGAGAGAGAGCAATCTTTCATACTAAGAAGATCACTCCTCCCTTTTGCACTGAGACGTGCTCTGCTTGAGAACGGCATTCAAAACGGAGCAGAGAAACTCTTCCTTTGATATATCATATGGGCCGCAATGCTCGTCCTTTACCATACCAAAGAAGCGTCATATCTCCGAGAGAGAGAGAGAGAGAGAGAGAGAGAGAGCGCTTCCAGGTAAGAACGTTTCCTTGTTATCGTTCACAAACTATTTACTTATGTTCCTTTTGGGGATGCAAATTCTGCTGAATCCCATTAATCAGTTTCTCATTTCCGTAATAATGCAGCTAAGAATGAGAGGGAAGAAATGTGATATAATTATATATCTAAAAAGAAAGAACAATAACCAAATTAATGGTTTGGTTTTCCTGCAGTTCCACAGTGATGCATTATAAGTGGAATGTAAATCTCTCTCCTCGTCGAAAAAAAACATTGCGCATTGTGTCTTTCACGAATTGTTTATTTGCCTACTGTTGTAAAATTTGTGAAGGATTATAATAAAGGATTTTTTTCTTTTTTCTGCTAAAACCTCCTGCTATCATGTGTTTTAAAGGAAATAAACAACTAAGTGAATGTTTGCAAAAACGATTAATGGTAATAACAACTTGAATACCATGTTGGTGAAACATGACCGACAAGCTAAGGACATGTGGCCTAACGGACATTCTGCTTAGCCAGGGGGTGAACTTTTCACCAGAGTGTGTTCTTCAAGGCATAATATTTGAAATGATTTTTTCGCTTTTCATGTGAGAAGTACAAAACTGATTATTGGGATAAAGTAAGAAATAAAAAGATGGTATTCGTTTAGAAAATGACAACAGTAGTTTAATCGGTTTGCTTGCTGCTATGGCTTTTTGGTAGATGTTTGTTATGAAAGAAATAAAATTATAGTGGTACATGTAATCTGGCCCAGTGATCTGCTATTACATCAGTATATAATTAAAAGATACTACTGAAATATGTTTCCACATCTAAAGAGTTGCTGGAATGATTTAATCGCCACAGCTTTAGATCTGTTGACGAAGGCTGATAAAAACAGCTAGAATGCTTTAAACACATTACTAATCAATTCTTAATGTTTTACAATTCGCTTGTCTTACATGTTATTGAAACAAAATAGCTATATAAAAACTATTATTGTAAATAAATGTCAAAATGTATGGAATGAAGAACCTGAAAATAATAAATTAAAACAAAACCGGTGTTTGAAAATGGAGTATATCATGTCTAATAGAGATAGACAAGTTATTTTGAAGGATTAGTTCCCGTGTTTGAATCCAAGAGTCTTACTGTATTTTTTTTTATATATTCCAGAGTAATATTGTGGAATTTCTACTTTGTGTCAAATTTATTGTACCTGACAAAGAGGAAAAGTTATCATAGCTGGGAATGGGTTTTTATTCAAAGCAAAATACTGGGAACTGTGTTGGGACCCATCACTGTCCAATAATGTTTGGACCTGAGAGGTGTTTTGGGTGTGTAGGTGAGCCGTTTTTTTTGTGGTGGTCTGGCCTGTGTGCGTGCTTAGTATCCTGGGATCACTTTGTGGGCTTTTGACAGTTTTGCTGGGATGGTGAGACTAGGCATTAGAAGTGCTGCCTGGGTTTCCTTTCTGAGCACTTTCTGGACTTCTGAATGTGAACTGGCACAATTCTATGGATTTGGTCATTTGTTTTCCCTCCCCTGGATCCGATGACTTACTGGCACTGGCAACGACTTCTGGCATGAACATGAATATGAGCTTGGCTGTCGGACAGAACGTAACACCAAGACACCAGGGTGTTAGTAAATCTGGTGGATTTGATCTAAATAGTAGAGTCCTGCATTGCACTAATATTAATTTATCATTAGATTATAGGTGTATGTATAGTGTAATGAAACAATTTGGTAAAGTAGAAAGAATGAAATTGCTTCTAAAAAAGACAAGCAGTCATTTCTGCATATGTTAAATTTTCCTCACCCTTGGAAGCTAGTGAGGCACAACAAAGACTCCATGGCCACATTCCAATGATTCAGTTCTTAGCACGAAAGTGTTTTCAGTGAAAAATTTAAATGATGAGCCATTTGATTTTATCCCATAAGAATGAAGAACATGGACCAGTCCCATGTACCAGAGCGCTTCCTACCCTATATGGCATGTTGCTAGTACAAGGAGGGGAGGGGAAAATTTTATAAGGCTGCTGAATGTATTTGAGAGCAAGGTAGGTTCCATTCCCATTGGGAAATATAAAACGTTATGGAAAAGAACTTGCTAATAAAAGCTGGTAATGAACCCAAGCAATTTTACTATCTAATTTTAAACCTACTGAAAGTGGGAATATCGAATGTATGGCATCACATAGATTCGTTAACACATTAAAAGGGGTATTATACATAAAAGACCTGCATGTTTTTGAAGATGAGGAGATTCTCCATCGATGTCCTCCTTGTGTATCTCAAGTAAAAAAACTAGGAGGGGATGCAGCTATCCTTTTAACCTTCTCCTCCAATTACTTACCTGATACTATCATTATTGGCCATGAGAGGATGCAGGTTAAAAGATAAAAAAGAAATCCTAAACAGTCTCGCAAATGTTATGAATATGGCCACATTCAAAACTCATGTGAAAACAAGAAAAGATGATCTGTGTGCTCTGCGGAGCAAGATAATTTTTGATGAATTTTCAAGCACCCATACTGTTTTCGAACAGCAGCCCAATACTGTTTTCAATGTAAGGGTGATCACTCTCCAAATTCTAGGGCTTGCCTCAGATATAGATTTGAATAAGTATTGGCACTGACCGATAATGAACAAGCATTAGCGAAGCAACAAAGCGTGTGATAATGGGGACAAACAAAAGTGCCAACTCTACCTCTGCTTCAGTAATAACATTTATGAAAATACCAGCATGTAAGGCAACTAATAA
>NC_061097.1:10820412-10877237 GCF_015104395.2 Macrobrachium nipponense | reverse complement strand
CGTGGGTCTATGGAAATAACACCTCCTGTAACCCTGGCAATAAGGCTAAATTCCATAAACCAACCAACAACCAATACCTAGTTTATTCATTGCTTCATAGGCAGATTTTGCACTGTTAAGAAAAGCATTCAAGTTAGCAAACATAGACATTGCTGATGAGTGCATATCATCCACAAATTCATTCATATTGTTAATTAATTTCACCTTTAGTTCATGCTCTTTTTTGGCCATTATATGTTGCTCCTTTTCATTTTCCATTCAGAGATTATGCAGTTCCTCTTGATGTATGCATTGTCTAACTTCAATTTTTTGGTTAAAGAAGTGCTTCCTCTATGGATGTAGAAGACCGAGGTATTGGAGATACATCCTGGCGTTGAAGGACGGGAAGTTTCATGGGGAGCTATGGGTTTAAAAATAAGTGTTCCATTGAAGACGGTGATGATGTAGCTGACCGATTAAGGAATGTGGATCTTGATTCATGATTAGATGAAACACCACTTTGCTGATTGTGCTGAGGTTGAAGGCAGTGGTTCTGTAATACCTGAAAATAGTGCTGAGATTGAAGGCAAATCAGAGTTGAAGGCAGTGGCTCCGTAATACCTGAAAATATTAGGTAAAATAAAATAACTGATCTACTGCACCTCAGATGTAAATCTCTTCTGCAGCACTTCTAAACGAGTATACAAGTGCTGGAACCTTTAGGGTCATACAGCATTAAAATGTTATCTTAAACCCAGTCATCAATCATAAAACATAACCATTTTGCTTTCCCCCAAAGCATTACAAACTTTCCAGATAGGTAGTGTAATGGCCATCAAAAGTTCAAGGTTCACTATTTAATCAATTCATTCTTGAAAACATCAGAGTACTTACTTATTTTTAACATCATGTATGGGCTCTCCTGTTTCGTCAACTGGATGAAATGTTTCAAGTAAATCTTTGGTCCATGATCAATTCTGTCATCAGCGATGCGGCTATCACAAACTCTTCTGAATGGTTTCGAAGATCTGGTGGAGGACCACCACCAGTTCTGCATAGCTTTTTCTTGACAGCAGCATCTTCCTGCTTCACTCTAGAAAAAAATATATATATTAGAATAAATATGTTTTCCCATTGGCTTTCTAATGTATTCTAACAACTGTGACTTTAAAAATAGATTGAAATGAAATTTCAAAATATAACACAAAGCCTACCATCCTGTGTTACTTTCTCCACCTCAGAATAATGAGTAAAACATCTGTCGCATGATTGAATTCGTAAGAAAAGTCATTTGAGCATTTACACAAATATAATGAGCACTTAAGAAAATAATTTGACCTTTGTGTGGCTGGAAATGGCTGCACATTATAAATCATAATAAGGGAAAACAACCGAGTGTCCTAGCTGATCCAGTCTCGCCCGCTTGTTGATCCACCCTATGAAAAAGTTCTTTAATTTTAACACGTCCTGACACTGGAGATGTGCACCTGTCATGAGTCATCGGTGGTGGAGCAACACCTCAAGACCTGTACCCTCCTTTAGAAGTAGGCAAAAGTACTTTTTGGGAGGGTGGATCAACAAGCGGACGAGACTGGATCAGCTAGTCCACTCGGTTATTTCCCCTATTACCACTTGAGTTAATGTAGCCTAGCCTGAGCAGTTCACATAGTTGCCACAGTCTATCGTAGCCAAGACTGGTAGCATTATGCAGTCTTCAGGCTTCGGACATGCTACCATAAATGTGAACTCAATTAAAAAAAAAAGAACAAAAGGTTAGCCTATTTCAGGTGTTTCCCATCCAAATCATTTGACAACCTGCAGACAAGAGCAAGATCTCAAATGTTGGCTTAAACTTTTGAAAATAATCACTTGGCCCAGTTTGCAAGTAGGTATCACATGTTAGGGTAAAACAGTATTTATACTTCGGAAAATCTCGTATAGCTACCCATAAGAAAAATAGCCAAAGTTTTACCATCAATTTTTACAGTAATAAACTGGCTGTTTAATTTTAGTTGCAAATCAACCCATTCAACAATATGATAATAATACTGTGTGCTACTGGAGCTTTTAGGACTTCCCCTATAGAGAGTATGTTAGTAGATGCTGGGGAAATGCCCCTAGCCTTACATTACCAGGCTTCTTCCTGGTCGAAGCTGGTTCAGATTCCAAAGACTTCCTGGATCCCTAGTATGCCAGTCGCTAAGAAATGGAAGATTTGATAGCTTTTATGAAAGTCATCCAAAGATGCCACGTCCATATGCCTTCAGACTGAAATCAAACCCTCCAAGACCTGAACATTCCAGACAAATGTGTACTACCGGTCAAGGCATCTGTATCTCCCCCTTGGAAATTCCCAGCAGTAGAGTTTTTGTAACTACTTCAATCAACCAAAAAAGAATGTGTCTGATAAAGTATTACGTTATACCTTTTTAGATCATATGTCACAACATGACAATTTTATCCCAGTTTTTACCGATGGATCCAAAACCAGTGCAGGCGCTGGGTTTGGCATAGTTTTTCCGTCCTTTGAGCGTAGTGGAAGGCTCTCAAGTAATGCTTCTGCATTTACTGCAGAATTATATGGAATTTAAATACTCAAAGAAGTTTTAAAAAGTAATGATAAGAATTTTATTGTGTACTGTGACTCTAGAAGCGCTCTAGTCACTGAAAGATTTTTATTCCAAACATCCAGTAGTTTTAAGTATTCTGGAATGGTTATTTTTAGCTAAGCGGAGGGGTTTTAATATTAAATTTTGTTGGGTTCCAGCACACGTTGGAATATCTGGAAATGAACGCGCTGATACAATTGCCAAGGAGGCCGTTTCTCGTATTGAGCCCAGATCATTTAAGCGGCCGTGCAGAGATTTATATACGCCAATTAGAGAAAAGCATAAAGTACTTTGGCAAATATTTGGTCAAATTTAACTACAAATGTAAAAATGAGAACAATTGCACCTGCAATCAATCCTTGGCAGTACAATTTTATGCCCAGAAGGTTTGAAACGGCTCTGTGCCGCCTGCGTATTGGACATACTAGGCTGACACATTCCTACTTGATGAGTCGAGATCACGAACCATACTGTGAGGATTGCCTAGTTCCACTGACTGTTATGCACTTGCTGGTTGAGTGCCCCAGTTTGGTGGAACAGCGCAATCAATATCTATACTATGGGAAGGAGAAAAATGTTGTTTTCAAGTTATCAAAATAGAGGAGCAAATGGGATTTTTAACATGACTGGCTTGTTTGGATTTCTTTTTAACACTGGTATTTTAAGATAAACTGTAATGCTTGTGTGCGCCTTGCTTTTATTCTTATTGAAATTGTGTGTGAGTATGCATGCACATATGTGTATGGTATGTGTGTGTGTGTGTATATGTATAATTATTTTTTATTTTTTATATAATTTATTTATATATTTATTTTATAATTGCCAGTATCTTTTATCATATTTTTTAGAATAATTTCTGTTTAATTTATTATTATTAAAATTTATATAGTTGTCACGATGCTAGATTAATATAGTATCAATCAATCAATCAATACTGTGTGCTCTAGCCCTTCTATCCACCAGGAAATTGTAAGAGATCCTCCGCATAGCTATTCTAAACCTAAATTAGATTACCCAAATTTCCTAAGATAGACATTAATAAATAAAAATTCATATCAAATTATACAAACCTAATGCCTGATACACCAACTGCTTTTGTAATAAGCTAGACATTACTAACCTAACCTTTCCTAGAGCACCCCTCACATCCCCTATGATTTGGTTAGCATAGCCTAACCCAACCTATTCTACTATGCCCCATTCTATTTATTTGAAGATAATATATTTATATAATATAATAGCTTTAGATGATAAAATAGTGTTCCCTTGGAAAAGCTACACTAGGCTAGCCTGATGCGAGTAGCGTTAACAATTGAACAAACAACCTAGGCCTGTCAATAGCATAAATTTATTTTAACCTAACTGATAGTTTACACACCATTTTGCCCACAGCGGCCTAAATTTGCTCTGACTACAATTACAAAACAAAAATGCATCCTTACTTGCGTTTTATGTGGTCGAAACAGCGCTGGACCTGCATTGATGACCGTGGAGGTTGGTCTGGATACATGGCGTTGAACTTCAAAGTAACTTCTTGCCATGCCTGACGTTTTCTTTCCAAAGTTCTACTTCCCGTAGATTGTTCGTTGGTTACACTCATGCTCATTCATCAAATTGAGCATCATTAAACGCCGAGAATCAGCTACTGGGGGTGCACGCTCCATATTCCGGCATCCTGGTAACTTGGCAAGTTGCGTAAATTGCTCGCGGTAACTGTTTGTTCAGATTTCCATGCCATATCAGGACAGCAAATATCAAGTATACAAAATATACTACAGATATGCAGTATCTTTTTATACTAAATAAAAAAGACATAAAGCCATTTCAATTTAGTATTATGGTACTAAAATAAAAGTCTATGATACTGATACAGCCTTGTAATCATCGATTCCAGTCATTTCATTCCCAGTAATCGCTTATGTTGATAAGACTGTTTAGCCAGTGAGGCAATGCGATGGGAGTTCGGCCGTCGTACGATTTCTGGATACCACGACAACCCTTCGTTTGAGACCATACAACAGTGATCGCCTTCGTATTGACAAATGCGATCGTATGATTTCTGGATATGGCCCTAAATATGGAGGCAACATGCTGTCCAACTCCACCCTCCCTCAGAGTTACAAAAGCAGTGGTTTCCGTAATTTAATGTCATGCAAAGTTCGTCAGTGCAAGAGGTTGAAGGAGAAAAATAAGAGTAGGAGTAGAAAAGTTAAATTTCCCAGAGTTTAACTGAATCCACAGCAGAGAGAGTAGGTGAAAAAGAGCATACTCTTCGTGCAGTGTGGATCACATAGTCGCCCAATTGTCAAGGGGTTGGGATCAGGGGGAATTAGAAGATGAGTGTAGATAGACCATAAGGAGAAATAGGGGTAAACATTTGAATATTAGTGAATAGAATCAGAGCTATAATACTTGAGTTTTTCTTTATTAGTTTCACTTAAAATAACTAACTTGTACATAGAATATAGACTTCACAGCGGAGAAAGATGAAAATATTAGGGGCTCTTAAGTGAAGGTGTTAGGCATTTGATGTAATGTTTTATTGTCAAATTTACTCACTTTCCTCTACTTTTAGTTAAATATAATAGAATTCAGTGTATCCAAAACATGTTTGTTATTTGGTATCAGTTTCTCTTACGTTGGTATGATAGAATTAGTAATTATTTTGATAGATAATTAAATAGGTATTTTAGGTAAAGGTTGTTGTTCTTGAATATGTAATTTTTTATAAATCCTTGCAAGGTAGGCATATGAAGCGAAAAAATATTAGTCTATTTATATAGGATCAGAAGTTAAATATGGTAATGAGAGAGAGAGAGAGAGAGAGAGAGAGAGAGAGAGAGAGAGAGAGAGAGAGAGAGACTCGGTATATTAGTATTTTGTCTAAATTATGAGAGGAAAAAAAGCAATAAGTACAATTCTATTACGTAATAGATTTAGTGTTGTTCATTTATAAAACAAAGATGAAATAATTAATTGGGAGCCAAATTTATATTTATTTTATTATACCAGCCATCAATCTCTCTCTCTCTCATCTCTCTCTCTCTTCTCTCTCTCTCTCATCTCTCTCTCTCTCTCTCTCTCTCTCGTCTCTCTCTCTCTCATATATATCTGTGATTTAAAGACATATATATATATATATATAATTATAATATATATATATATATATATATATATATATATATATATATATATAGATTTAAAGAATTTTTATTACATTTTTTTGACATTTCCTAAAATAAAATTTATTTCGAAAGGGACATTAATATTGATGAGGTACTTAAAAAGAAAATTGGTGTTAGAACACTAATGGCTAATGTTTTCAACGAAATCCGTATACATGACTTTATGTAGCTATAGTATTAAGATTGTTATATTTGGAAACTGTTTTGGTGTATAGCTGCAAATTTCCATTTTATGTAAGTTGTATGTGCCCACGAGTTACAGTCATGATAAAACACACACACACACACAAATAAAATCAGTACTTAAAATGAATTGAGAGAGATTAGAGATAGACTATATATAGGAGAAGTAAGGGTAAACATTTGAAAAATAATGAATGAATATGAACTGTGATACCAGTGTTAAACTTTATTAGTTTTTATTGGACAGAACGCAATTGTATGTATCAATATAGACTTTATACTAACTTCATAATTCATTTAATTGAATTTCTGAACTATTTTTTTATTATGTCCATTTTCAGAAACTTAGTTTATATCAAGCTTGGTATTCTTCGATTTTATACATTCAACTTACCTGTCAGATATATACATAGCTATTGACTCCGTCGCGCCGACAGAATTTCGAATTTCGCGCACACGCTACAGGTAGGTCAGGTGATCCACCGCGCCGCCGCTGGTGGCGGGAATAGGAATCCATTCCCGTTTTCCATCAGATTTTTTTCTGTCGGCCATACTGGCAACATCGTTGTTGGTATCTCCGGCTGGATTTCGTTTTTTGGATACAATTGATCATCGTTTTGGACCCTTTGGTGACGTATTTGGATCGTTGTACTGGCATACGCTTTTGTGGATCGTTATTTGGATTTGGCTTGGAATTTTCATCATGATATCTGATTCTGGAAGTGTGGTGAGAATGTGTGTGATGAAGGATGCAAGGTGAGAATGCCGAAAGCTTCGGTTGATCCTCACACTGTATGTAAAAGATGCAGGAAGTATGAATGCTCGATGGATATCACTTGTCATGAATGTGAGAGTTTGAGTGCTGAAGGGTGGAAGTCTCTAACTTCTTATTTAAGGAAATTAGAGAAAGACCGGTTAAGGAAGTCATCTTCCAAAACCAAGCCTAGCTCTCAATCTTCAAGTGGTTTGGTGAGTAATATTGTACCCTCCTCTAACATTATGAACACTCCTTGTAATATTCAGGTCCTTCTCCGAATATGCAGATCCTACGGACTCTGCTTCGGAGATAGCAAGCCTTAAAGCTGCGCTTATGAAAATGGAGCGTAAAATGGCTGCCATAGAAGGTAAGCAAAGTAGTGCTGTGGAAAGTGATGTGAATTTCCCCAGTGAAGTGGAGGAGGCGTCTGATTGGCGTTCACAACGCTCCCCATGGCCTAGACCTCTTTCAAGCTCCCAAGCCCAGAGGAGAAGGAATGTCGAAAGCCTTACGGAGGTTATGGAGGATCCCCACCAGTCGACGTCTCTTCGGCAGAATCTGTAACGTCACAGACTGCCAGAGAACGCATTAGAAAAAGCGTTCTACGTGAATGTTTTTCGTCATCGGAGAATTCCTCACCTAAAAGAGGATGGAGATCAGCGGATCGTTCTCGTCCCTTGAAGAGGATCTGGGAAGAATCGGGCATAAACTCGAGTCCGGAACGTTTTTCGGAGGACTCCCCGACAGAGAAAATAAGAAAGCAAAGGTTTTGGCTTCTCCCGATAAGTTGTGGGGAATGGAGAAAGAAGGCTCTCCTTCCTCTCGTTTAGACCAGAGAGAGAAAACGCGAAATATTAAACGGATATGGCAAGACGAGAGTCTATTGCTTCTCTAGTCGGGGTTCTTTCGAGAGACCTCAAAGAAGAAAGGATGTTAATCTTCTGTGAGAAGTCAAAAAACCTTACTATCAACCTCCAAGAAAAGAAGATTCTTCTGCGGATGAAGGTTCTATTTTTCAAGACCCGCGAGTCGGGGCGCGAGGGCCAGCCAGGCGTTTTGAAGCGCCGCCGAGCCGCGAAAGCGCCAGCCCAAGGCGCGGAGCGCCAGTCAGCACACAAAGAACTAACACGAACGCGCGAGCATCCCAATCAGGCGAGACGCGGCAACCAGCGCCTATCCGATATCGCAGGAGACGACTAGGCTCGAGAAGCTGGCCAGGCGCGATGGAGCCAGCCGCGCGTGAGAATTCCCTACAAACAGGAAGAGACAATCAGGCGCGAGGCGCCATCCAGGAGCGTAGCGCCAGCCAGACGAGAAGCGCCAGACGCCGAGAATCGCCTACCAGGAGAGAAGCGCTAGCAAGGCGCGAGGCGCCAGGTTGGCGCGAAGAGAATACAGGCGCGAAGCGCCAGCCAGACGCGACGCGGATAGACGGGCCGCGAAGCGCCAACCAGGCGTTGAAGCGCGAGTCGAGCGCGCAAGGCGCGAAGCGCTAGCGAGCGTGAGGCGCCAACCGCGCGAGAAGAGAAGATTCAACCAAGCGCGAAGCGACAGTCAGGCGCAAGCGCCAGCTGATCATGAAGAGCGCAGAGCGAGAAAGTATAAAGGGGTAATAGAGGATCTTTTCATGTAATGTCTTCGGATAGCGATGTTCTGACTAAGTAGAACTATAATGCAAGGAAGCAACAGGGTACATCGAAGGTTACGGTTTTCAACCTCCATGTCTCAGGATGTTTCGTGGATAAGAAAGGTGAGAATTCTCGATCTGTCAGTCTCCTCCTTCTAGAGTATTTCTCCTTATAGGGAATATGTCTACGGAAAAAGAATCTAATAAAAGAGCTAGCTCTCCTTCTAGGAGGAGTTTGGATGAGGTGTCGGAGAAGAAACCCGAACAAGGAGGGGGGTATCTAACTACAAGTGTTAGCCTCTCTTCTCCTACAAGAATTTGGACGACTCTCTAAGCCCTGCAGCCCTCCTTCCGAGATCTCTGTTCTCAGTACGGAAGGTTCCTAAATCGTCTTCGTTATTTAAAAAATGAAACCAGCCATTATCAAGAAGAAGGCTATTCAGATCTTTAAAATAATTGGATGAAGGTGCAGAAGGAAGCTCAGAAGAGGGTTTTTTGCACTCCTCCATGTAAGGCCGGATGGTAGAGGGGAATATGGATACAGGACAGAGGAAGCGATGGGGCTTATGCTTCCATCTTCCACGGAGGCGGATTTTTAAGCTTGGTGAAAGCATCGAGAAGACATGCTTTGAATACAGCCTAAAGCATATGGAGCATGGCAGAATTGGATCAACACCTCAAAGGGACTGTTTCCATGTACTAGAAGTTTTTAACTTCTTGGATTGGTCCATTGGGAAGTGGCTGGCCAAGAGGCAAATGAAACAGATGTTTTAGAACCCTGAAGTTTTACATTGCATTTTACCCTGATGGATAGGCGGTCAGGATGGATCGGGAGAATTGTCATCTCCTATTGGAGCAGGGAGTAACTAGGTGAAGAAAATCATTATTTGGTTCATTTCTAACCAAAAAAAGGGTTTTCTCCTTCACAAAGGTCAAGCCCTGTTATACGCTCCTTCTCTCGGATCACCTTTTCCTTCGCACTTGGTGAAGGAGATTTCAAAAGTCTCTTGCTGAAAAGGCAAACCCAAAGACTATTAGTAGTACAATCTCCAAGAAATCAAGAACCAAAAGCTACCAGGCGAAGAAGACTACTGTACTCGGTAGTGCTCTTTCGGCAGAGGTTCCACCTCTCGTCCTCAACGAAAAGGGAAAGACAGCAGAAAAGCGAGGCAGGTCCTCCTTTAGATCTTTCAAGAAAGCAAAGTAGCAGCGAGTGTCCTCCAAACATCTGTAGGGGCCAGGCCCTAAACTTCGTAGGGGCATGGAAGTAAGAAAGCCGATCCTGGGCCGCTAGCATTCTTGGGAAAAGGTTACATATACTTTTTCAGGACAGACCACCTTAGGGCGAATTCCCCAAAGGAACTGTCGGGAAGTACAAGGCCCTGGTCTGAGGGGAGAACTCTTCAGATGGCTATAGGAATGAAGGACAATAAGAGGCAATAGAAGAGGTTCAGGATCCTTCCTTCTCCGGGGTTTTACACCGCCTGTTTTGAGTTCCAAGGCATCCGGGGGATGGAGCCAGGTCTGGACCGTGAGCATTTGAACAAAATGTGGAACAAGAAAAAGTCTCGATGGAGACTTCTGCCTCGGTACTTTCCAGCCCTGCGAAGAGGAGACGGATGGTCTCTCTAGACCTGCAGGATGCATATTTCCACGGTCCTATTCACCCGTCATCAAAGAAGTATCTCAGGTTTGTGATTCAAAGGGAAAAGTCTACCAGGTCATAGACTGTGAACAATTCTTGGGATGGCCCAAAACGGGCGGAGAGAGTTAATCTCGTCCCTGTTGATGCTACGCAACTTCTTCATCACTACTCCTAGCAACTTGAATGGGGGAAAGCGTAAGCATCAACGGGACGAGATAACATAGTTACATCATCAAGGCTAAAGAGAAACAACACATGAAAAATACATTGAACATAACTTTGTCGTCGGCAATAAATGTACTATTACCTGATGACCGGCTAGATCCTTGTACACCCTGTCCTTCCAATATGATGTGGCCTGCTTTCGCCAACGTTTCTGCTTATGTCTAGGTGACTCTGCTCAGCGCTTCTTCCGGTGCTCACATGGAGTTTCAACCATTGGTTCTACGTTTCCTCTGTTCCTACATCCCGCACCGTCCGTTCCAGGGAGGATTCACACATTTCCACAATTAGTTACGCAACCGATTATGGCACAGATGTCTGTCCCTATGCAGATCTTTGCGAGACTACTACGAAAAAAACTCGAGAAAGACAAGTTGGACCTGGATTTTTTACTATACTGCAGCTAACAAGATTATTCCGAATTATTAAATTTAAAACTGATCGCGCCTCTCTGTACCAAACTGAATTCTATGCTGATGCACCACAAATTATTAAACATGGAAATCAATACAAAAAACTTTTTATGTAACTAAAATTTATCTGCTGTACATTGTTTATTTTCAAGTGTTCGAAGAACCCTGTCTTTTATTGATTTTAATTTTTCAAATTCTGTTTAACCAAAAAACATTCTGACCATTATTACCAGTATTCAACGATGCCATATAGTATAAAATTACAAAGCTTGGTGTTCTTCATTCTCATTTTAAACCATAGTGTGAGTTCACTATTTAACATTTCCTCACATGTACTGTCTCAAAACGAGAAGAGTGTCTTGTTAGCCTCTTGATTGGACTTCGGCATGCCTTGTTACAACCGAAATACAACAGGTTTTTTCTTGCCCTTAGAATCATTATTTCACAGGTTAAAAAACAGCCTTTAATGTTGATATTACTTAAAATTACAGTCACAACTATCTGATATTTACTCAACAGGCATTTAGAAAATTGGACGACTAACTGTACACCTTCTTTAAAGAAAACTGACTTGATATTCTGAAAAATCTGGCAAAAATGGAAAACTGATAATACGAAACCTGATAAAAGGGTAAGGGCACCTGGCATCTTGAACAAAGAAGATTATATTAATAAAATGGCGGTCTATTCTGAGGGACGAAAGCAAGTTCAGAAAATTGGTAAACCTGAGTAAACATCTATTTAAAGGAAGACAAAATCAATATATTTTTAAAAGAAATAATATATAGAATGTCATTAGAAAGACACTTCTGAAGATGCTATATTGTTAGGTCAATCGTTGGAGTCCCTTACGGTCTACTAAAAAAAAAGAAGGAACCCCAATGAGACAATATTGTCATCAAATTCATGCTCCGAATTACAAAACTAGCTAAATACTAGTTCCTTTACTAGAACCCATTTATTCTAATCAACATACCTGAAAAACTCCGAAGGGAATTCAAATCATATATTTTATTCAAGACTATGACTTATATATGACCAGTTACGATGTTGAATCTTTATTACAAATGTACCAGTAGAAGAAACAATGCGAGGTTATTTAGAAAATTTTTATTGAACATAATGACACTTATTGTAACTTATGATCGTGCCTTTGTTAAGAAATGTTGCAATTTAGCAGTGGCTGGGACACTGCACTTTATTTTGAATGATCATCTGTTATAAACAGTTGACGGAATGCAAGGGTCACCTCTTGGTCCCACGTTTCCAACATTTTCATGTGGATCTGAGGCGGACATGTTGGAAAATTGCCCCCTTGGTTTTTATCCGCTTGTGTTTATAAAAGGTTTGTCGATGACCACCTTTGTTCTTTCAAAGCAGCTTTCCATGCTGATCAATTTCTCCATACATCAATGAATCGCTCCTAATATCAAGTTTACATTAGAGAGAGAGGAAAATGATCGATACCATTTTTTGGATGTTTATTGTTTCGCAGGTGGTGATAGTTTTAACACTTCGTTTTTAGAAAAAAAAAGACGTTCTCAGGTCTGGGTTCAAACTTTATAGTGCTTGTTTTTAATTTTAAAATTAATTCAATTTTTACCTTGCTCCATCGAGCCTTACATTCTAACCGCTTCTGGGATTTGTATCATAAAGAAATATTGTCCTGTGTGAAATATTTTTCCGATAACTGGTTTCCCTCACATGTTTTCTTCCAAACATTGCAAGAATTTTCTAATAAAGAAATTATCGGACTCCACTTCCATAAGCAACTGTCCACGAAAGAAACATATTAGCCAGTATTCCATACATCCAAGACGACAAATTTAGATAGGAATCGCAAGTCTGCAATGAAAAACCAATTAATATGTTCAAGTATATAATTCCAAAAAATCCCCTTCAATAAGACACTTTTCAAATTTAAAGACAGACTCTGCCCAATATTGCAATCGTCAGTCGTATATAAATAACTGACCCAGATGTGATTTGGGGACTTACGTCGGGTTCGACTTTCTCAAACGATTGCTTAAAAGTCAAAGCTGATCACATAATGTGTAAGTCATCGTACTGGCTGCAGAGTGTCCAAATCAGAATTTTCAAATATCAGAAATCATGCAAAATTGTAAAACCACCATCAATTATACTGATTTCTCTGTCTTGGGCCAAACAAGCCGTTTACACGAACGCTTATATTAGGTCGTGTTTATTAAGCAGTTAGTCCCAAGTTGAACTCACAAACTTCCTCGGTACAGTTGTAGCTGGGTTGGAACCGGCTTTTCTTTGCTGCTTCTCCCTCTCTCGAATCAATCAGTCTCACTTTTTAGTCTAGCAGGTGCTTTAAATTGCTTTAATTATGTATGTTTTTTTGTATATTTATTGAGAATCTTAAAGTAAAGTTATGTTTCATGTATTTTGAATTTGTGTTGTTTCCTTTTGAGCCTTGGTATGAGGTAACTATGTGTTACGAAACGCGTTCCGGCCCAATAAATGTATATTACCTGATGACCGGCTATATCCTTGTCACCCTGTCTTCCATATGCTGTGGCCTGCTTTCGCCAACGGGTTTCTGTCTTAATAGATATATTAGATATATATCGAGAATATTATAATATATGTCTTTAAATCACAGATATTAATGAGAGAGAGAGAGAGAGAGAGAGAGAGAGAGACGATGAGCGGAGAGAGAGATGAGAGAGAGAGAGATTGCTGGCTTGGTATAATAAAATTAAATATAAATTGGGCTCCCAAGCATTTCATCTTGTTTTATAAATGAACAACACTAAATCTATAAGTAATCGAATGTTACTTATTGCTTTCCTCTCATATTTAGACAAAATACTAATATACGAGCTTCTCTCTCTCTCTCTCTCTCTCTCTCTCTCTCTCTCTCCTCTCTCTCTCTCTCATACCATATTTAACTTCTGATCCCTACTATAAATAGACTAAATATTTTTCGCTAATTGCCTACCTTGCAAAGGATTATAAAATTACATATTCAAGAACAAACACCTTTACCTAAAATACCTATTTAATTATCTATCAAAATAATTACTAATTCTATCATACCAAACGTAAGAGAACTGATACCAAATAAACCAAAACATGTTTGGATACACTGAATTCTCTTATATTTAACTAAAAAGTAGAGGAAATGAGTAATTTGACAATAAAACATTACATTCAAATGCCTAACCCCTTCACTTAAGAGCCCCTAATATTTTCATCTTTCTCGCTGTGAAGTCTATATTCTATTGTCCATGTTAGTTATTTTTAAGTGAAACTAATAAGAAAAACTCAAGTCATTATAGCTCTGATTCATTCCACTAAATTCCAAATGTTACCCCTGATTCTCCTTATGGTCGATCTACACTCATTTCTAATTCCCCCTGATTCCAACCCCCGTGACAAATTGGGCGACTATGTGATCCACACATGCACGAAGAGTATGCTCTTTTTCACTACTATCTTGCTGTGGATCAGTTAAAATCTGGGAAATTACTTTTCTACTCCTACTCTTATTTTTCCTCCTTCAACCTTTGCACTGGACGAAACTTTGCATGACATGAAATTACGGGAAACCCACTGCTTGTTGTACTCTGATGGGTAGGGTGGAGCTTGGACAGCATGTTGCTCCATATCGGGCCATATCCAAAATCATACGATCGCATTTGTCAATACTGAAGGCGATCGCTGGTGGTATGGTCATTTCAAACGAAGCGGTTGTCGTGGTATCAAGAAATCGGTACGACGGCCGAACTCCCATCGCATTGCCTCACTGGCCTAAACAGTCTATCAACATAAGCGATGACTGGAATGAAATGACGGAATCGATGATTACAAGGGCTGTATCAGATATCATAGACTTTTATTTAGTACCATAATACTAAATTGAAATGGCTTTATGTCTTTTTTATTTAGTATAAAAAAGATACTGAATATCTTTAGGTATATTTTGTTATACTGATATTTGCTGTACTGATATGGCATGGAAATCGAACAAACATTTACGCGAGCAATTTAGCAACTATGCCAAGTTACCCAGGATGGCCGGAATATTGGAGCGTGCACCCCCAGCTAGATGATTCTCGGCGTTTAAATGCTCAATTTGATGAATGAGCTGAGTGTAACCAACGACACAATTCTACGGAAGTAGAACTTTGGAAAGAAAACGTTCAAGGCATGGCAAGAAAGTTACTTTGAAGTTCAACGCCAGGTACCAGACCAAACTCCACGGTCACAATGCAGGTCCAGCGTTGTTTCGGACACATATAAAACGCAAGAGTAAGGATGCATTTTGTTTAGTAATTGTATAGTCCGAGCAAATTTAGGCCGCTGTGGGCAAAATGGTGTGCTTAAACTATCAGTTAGGTTAAATAAAATTTATGCTATGACAGGCCCTAGTGTTTGTTCAATTGTTAACGCTACTCGCATCAGGCTAGCCTAGTGTAGCTTTCCAAGGAACACTATTTATCATCGAAAGCTATTAATTATATAAATATATTATCTTCAAATAAATAGAATGGGGCATAAGTAGAAATAGGTTGGTTAGGCGATGCTAACCAAAATGCATAGGGGATGTGAGGGTGTGCCTCTAGGAAGGTTAGGTAGTAATGTCTAGGCTTATTACAAAAGCAGTGGTGTATCAGGCATTAAGGTTTGTATAATTTGATATGAATTTTATTATAAGTCTTATCATAGAAATTTGTGGTAAGTCAATTTAGGTTGTAGAATAGCCTATGCGGAGGATCTCCTTACAATTTCCTGGGTGGATAGAAGGGCTAGAGCAACACAGTATTGATTGATTTGATTGAGACTATATTAAGATCGCTCGTGACTATATAAATTTTAATAATAATTAATTAAACAGAATCTATTCTAAAAATATGATAACATATACTGGCAATTATAAAATTAAAATATATAAATAAAATTATATAAAATTATATTGTTATGATACAAATAAAGTTTCATACTTACTTACCTGGCAGATATATACATAGTAATCGACTCCGTCGTCACCGACAGAAAATTCGAATTTACGCGGCACACGCTAACAGCGTAGGTCAGGTGACTACCTGCCTGCCGCTGGGTGGCAGGACTAGGAACTATTCCGTTTCTTAATAAGATTCTCTCTTCCACCTGTCTCTGCGGGTGAGGCTGGGTGGGTCTTTAATGTATATCTGCCAGGTAAGTATGTATGAAAACTGTATTGTATCATAACAATATCATGTTCATACATTCCACTTACCTGTAAGATATATAAATAGCTGATTGACACCCTTGGTGGAGGGCAAGAGACAGATAGTTACTGACTAGAAGGTAAACAAACATATGTTGTAGGTATTATAGAACTTAGTTCCTCTGTGTTTCAGACGAAGGATTGACTTCCTAGCTATGCATAGAGTCTGCGTCATATCAAGAGCCTTAGCGAGAATAGTGATCTGTGGCCAAGATTCTTGTGGATATGCCGATGGGGCTCTTCCACATGACTCGACAGATCCTAATTACGTTGTCAATGGGAGCACATCCGCTTATATGGACAACACGGCACTTATTAAGGAGCGCAACAACATGGATCCCGATCACCTAGTTCCTAACATGAGGGTTCGCGCAAATTGAAAAACAAAAGAGAGTATCCCCCAAACTACTTTCAAACCTCCAATAAAAATCATTGAGTTAAAATAAATCAACTCATATTAAAGGATAGTGTCGGCTCCTATCCCAGCAAGTTAGCCGCTATTACGTTATAAACAAGAGAGAAGAATCTCTCGTAGGTTAACTTGAAGTCCTTCGGTTAATGGAGTAGTCAACATATAGTTGCATCTCCTATATGTTAAAGACTAATATGTCTTCCTGACATATGTTACTAAAAGAACAAGAATTTGACAAAGCTCGCACTTCATGAGCTTTTAAATTCTCAGCGTTTGAAAGGTATCATTCAAGTCACTTATGAAGTGCTTTAGAGATCCACCATTGTTTCAAAGAAGAACCTAAGGACTTTCTTTGACTGGATCTCAATCCTGGAGGAAGCTAACGCCTGGCTTGCGCCTGGCGTCGCGAGGAGTATCCTGTTTAGAATACTCCTGGAGCCTGGACAGTCGTAAAAATCTCTTAGAATACTCCTGCCGTCTGGAAGGCAATCTGCTCCAAAAATACTCCGGCGCTGTGAGGAGTATTAAGTCAGCATACTCCTGGCCGCCTGGCAGGAGTATCGCGGTCGCTTCGAATACTCCTGGCGCCTGAGCAGGAGTACGCGCTTCGAATACTCTGGCGCTTGGCTAGGAGTAGCGCGCTTCGAATACTCCTGGCACCTGGCAGGCCGTCATCGCGCTTCGAATAATCCTGGCGCCGGTTAGGAGTATTATTAAGCTCAGACTACTCCTGGCGCCGGAGGAGTATCGCGATCCGAATACTCCTGGCGCCGGGAGGAGTATCGCGATCGGAATAATCCTAGCATCCTCTGAATACTCCTGGCGCCTGGCAGGTAGGATCGCCTCTCCGAATACTCCTGGCGCCTCGGGATGGAGTATTCGTGCTCGGAATACTCCTGGCGTCCTGGCAGGAGTAGCGCTCTCCGAATACTCCTGTCGCCTGGAGGAGTATCGTAGCTCGGATACTCTGGCGCAGGCAGAAGTATCGCTTTACTAGGAGGAGCATCGTGATCGGAATACTCCTGGCGCCTGGTAGGAGTTATCACGTTCCGAATAAACTCCTGGCGCCTCGGAGGAGTATCGTGCTCATCGAATTACTCCTGGTGCTTGACAGGAGTATCGCGGTTCCGAATACCCTGGCGTCTGTTAGGAGTATTAAGCTAGAATACTCCTGTCGATTGGTAGGCATCATCGCGCTTCGAATACTCCTGGAGCCTGGTAGGAGTTAAAAAAGTCTAGAATACTCTGGCTCTGGGAGGAGTATCGAAGGTCAGAGTACTCACGGCGCCTGGAGGAGATCTCTTCCGAATAATCCTGACCTATGGAAGGCGCATCTAGTTCCGAATACTCCTGTGGCTGGTCGGAGTATCGCTCATGGAAGGCCTTACGGAAATGGCAGTATTTGCGCTTAGCGGGCGCATAACTTTTCCTATCAGGAGTTCTCTCTTCTCCAGTTGGCTCTTGTTGCTTGGATGAAGATCTTGGCCTAGAACGATCTAAGTCAGGCTTCTTGCGCTTACTGGCGCCTGGCTCCTATGTTGGCGACAGACGCTTGGCAGGAGGACTTCCTTTCCCACGGTCCTCGCCTGCCTAACGCATCGCTCCCCCCACAGAGATGGCCGCTTTGTGCGGACAACTCCCCTGTTAGGTCGTCGCGCCGACAGGAGATCGGTATTTGGACACTCTAATCAGAGTCTAATCATCCTTTTTACGAGGAGGATCTTTAGAAAGTACTCCTACCAAAGACACTAATTGCTCCTGCACATTCATCCAATTTGTCCGCTTCCATCCAGTAGACAATAGGAGATCTCAAAATTCCAAGAGACAAGTCTTCTCCGAGGATGATATTATTGAATACTTCCGGTGCTAACGAGTTCTCCTCCTACATGTTGGATGAGTTTCTCGTGCAGAAGTTCCCTATCCTTGCCCGAAGGAAGGGAAGGAGCTTGACTTTAAAGAGATTCTGAGCTGAACTGGTGATTTCTAGCTCTTTGAATGTATCTCTGATGAACCTTTTGGGAAGTAGTTGAGCCCTTCTCGCGGTCCAAAGACTCCTGCAGTGTATAACGTTTTTTACCTTTTCTTCTCTGTAGATGACAATGTCAATACATTACCCGGACAACGAAACCTTCTATCTAAAAGCGTTGATCCAGAATAAAAGGCTTTAGTTCTCTTGCCAAATACATTACTATGCTGCCAGAAACCCAGTGCCGAGTCGTCATAGAATTTTGATTCCAGATTCTAAAGCCCCAAAACTTTCACTTGTCCTCTGATCGTTTGGGACCAGAGAAAAACATTTGATTAGCGAGCAGTGCATCTTGTCGGAAAACGGAATCTGAGGCCCAAATTCGGATCCCATTCTAAGTATAAGATCTCTTAATCTTATCGTATAGAGGTATTGTATAAGATCCCGAAGATCTTAATTCTTCTACTATCTCTAAATATTCTTTGTTAGACAGAATATATCTTTTCACGTGTTCATTGATAGCATAAAGTACCAGGGTGATTCTTCCCTCTGAAAGGGAGAAAAATCATTATGTAGTTCACAGAGGTATCGGAAGAGGACAGTTTCCCCTTTCTATCTAGCACGATCCTGCAGCAAACTCTATGGCTTAACATATTTAAAGGAATATCAAGACTCCTTTGAAAAATCCTCTCATTCATATTTACTTCTGGTCAGTTTCTGAAACGCAGACAGACTCAGAGTGAATAGGTTTTCCCAGGTCCCAATATTTATAATAGATTCCGATTCAATCTCTTAGAAAAACCTCCGACAAATGCTGACAGCAGAAGAAAACGTGACTTCTGTTGAATCCAACCTTTTATGCCAAAATGATGCATTCATCTTCTTCCTTAGACGGCCCATTTATTTTAATATGTGTTAAGAATATAACAACTAGGGGGAAAAAAAACTAAAGTTTATTCCCTCTTAATTTAAAGATGGCGTTATCTTGATACCTCTCTGTTTCGAGGGAAAAGGAAGCAATCTATAAAGAAAGGTCGTTCATCTTCTGCCTTAGCGAAGATATCTGTGAATATTGTCCGCATGGTCTGACAACTCTTTCCAATGAATGTATAATCGTGCTCTGCGAATTAAAATTCTTGATAAATCTATCAAACATTGTGGTAACAGCATTCCTAGGAAACTCTTGTAAGGATAGTAGGAGCCGCTGTAATTAACCACGGTGGTTTGTGTGCATAAGGGCTTAAGAGTATCGTTTATCTTAAGGTGAATTTTCTACTACATTCTGGTCCTCGCCTAGGCAGAGGGATATCCTTATGCCAAAACGAATACCGATGTTATTCATGTTTGCCTAAAAATTCCCTCAATTCGTGGTTAAGTCCCTAATGTATTGTATGGGGAATATACGGTGAAGCATTCGATCCTTTAGGAGGAGAAAGATGTAAACCAACCGTCACGACCGAGAACCGGATGGTACTAGATTGCTCCACAATTACAGCCATGGTCGTTCACTGCCTGGTGCCTTCATTCGGGGTGCCAGTTACTCCCTTCAATGAATGGATATAAATAAATAAAATTATTCTCGAGTCTAAGAAACCTTCTCAATGATGCAAATTTTAGGGCAAACAACCGTTGTTAAATACCGAGGCCTGAATAGGTATTGTCGTAACAAACCTTTAAGCGAAGTCTTTACTAGTAAAATCCTTAAGGATATAGACAAGTCCGTTAGCGAACCAGAAAGGCAACCTAGTATGCGTATATGACTTGGCATTCAGTATAGTCATATACAGCAAGCCTTCACGACACTTTCCTTTCTGACATGCAGAGAAAGAAGAGAAATCTTACTCTCTTTAGTTCATTTCGTCAAAATCCCGGCAATGAGTATTAGGCGAAAGATAGTGCAAATGGACAACCGAGGATCGAAGAGAATCTCCCCAGCTTTATTATCTGGAGATATTAAGTCCGTTATTTTACGCCTTTCTTATCGGAAGAGCTTAATCAATGAATGAGAGCTAGTACGAATCTTGTTCAACTTCAAAACGATTGCCCCTCTTTCTGTAAATGGTGGTGCTTGTCAATCTATTTTAAGAAGGAGGATGATTTTAATATCCTCTTACTAATACTGAAACAATTCTCACAATTCTGAATCTATCTTCCTATTCCTCAATTTGGGGCAGGGCAAGATGAGCAACCGAAGGAGAGCGCTTCGTCGAAAAGGTGAAGGGCTATTCGCAGTACCGACTCTAACCTGACAAGGGCTACGGCAGCCTGTGCTACATCTGAGTCCCTGACTGGAAAAAAACCGAACTTGCTCTAGCCTTTATTGCATTAAGGACGATCTGACACGGGCAACGGCCGCTCTGCGCGAAAACTCACGTCCCTATCAGGGAAAAGCCTTGAATGTTCTTTCACTCTTCGCCTGGAGGACTCTCGGCGGTTGTTCAGGCTCTTCTTGTAGGGAGAAGTTGGTTCTGGCGCTAAGCAGGAGTATCTTGCTAAGAAGAATTACTCCTGGCGACTCGGTAGGAGTATCACGTTCCGAATACTCCTGGCGCCTGGGAGGAGTATCATTAAGGATCGGCGGAATACTCTGGTGCTTGGCAGAGAGTATCGCGTTCCGATACGCCCTGGCGCCTGGAGGAGTAGCGTGATCAGAATACCCTGGATTCCTAGAAGAACGTATCGACCTTGGAAAGTTTCTTGTTGAAAGTCGAGCATCTGAAAGGCGATCCTCGCCTGGAAATTCCCTGTACGTAGGAAGGTTATTTGAATCGGGAATCTTCCGCCTTCTGGAAGGTTTCGCTTGTGCGGAAGGTTTTGGTGTGCGGAAGTGTTTCCGATCCTTGTAACATTTGTTCTTCGCTTAGGAATTCGACAATACTTCCATTTTCGACATAGCCACTCTTTCTTCTGAATGAGAAGGACTTCATTTCCGGATGAAGATCCTGGTTCATCGTGCTTCAGGCGCTTTGCGCCTATATTCAGGCCCTTCAGGTGCTTTGCGCCTCGTTTCAGACGCTTTGCGCCTTGTTTCAGCCGCTTTGGGCATTGGGCCTCGTTACCGGAGCTTCATGCCCAAGGAGCTAGAAGCTTAAAAGTTATATATATGTGTGTAATCACCTAAACGAGGAATCCATATAATTCATTCGATCAACAAATATATTTAAGATCTAATTCGATCTTCTCAGAATAGATATAGTTTCACTATACATGTACCGAGAGAGGAATGTATTGAAATAACTATTTCAAAAACCCCCCATGGGATAGAGCCCCCCCCCGTCCCAACTGTAAGGGGGGGACGAACCCGGATAGGCAATGCCTCTACCGCCACTTTTCCGGCTCTTCTGAGGTTCCCGATAGCCAGACGAGATTATCTGATCTTCATTTAATCTACGCGTTGAAATGTTTTACTCCTTATCGTCAAGACGATAATTACAAAGGGGAACACATGAATTAGGATGCCTTTCCAATGGCTATCCCTGGCAGTCTGGATCGTCTACAGAAACCTGACCGAGGGGACGCCTGAACGGTGGGGGTTCTCCATAACCTCCGTTACGCTTTCGACATTCCTTCTCCTCCGGGCCAGGGGTGGAAGAGGGCTAGGCCTGGGAGCGAGACACAGCCGATCAGACGCACCCTCTAATGCAATGGGAACAATAGAATTCACTTCTTACCTTATAAATAGCTCGTATATTGAGATACATTCCTTATCTTCAATGCAAATGAATTTGTAGTTGCTGTGAAGTAGAAGGTGATGAGGAAACAACAATACTGTACTGTTAATCATTTCTAAATGCTTGTCAGAACGAGGGGCTAATTAAAGCTTCTAAGAAAGAATATCTAGTTCTATGTTTCTGAATTCCTCAAATAGGGAAGTTACCTTATTTTCCTTCAATCAAATTCTGAACATTTATTACACTCATCTAATGAATAAAGATTATATTTCCCTTTCTTGCAAACTATGTTAATTGTCTACCGCAAAACTTCGGTAGTTACACATACTCTATTCTTCGAAAACTCCCCCCCCTAAGTAATTCATAAAAGTTATTAAAAAGTTATTAAAAAGTTATTAAAAAAAGTAGGACCAAAACCCACCGATCCAGTACTTCCCTGTAAAAGTCGCTGGCCCAGAAGATCGATGGCGGGATGAAACACGAAAATCAAATCAGGAGGGAAAGCAAACATATGTTTACCTTCCCAGCGACAGAGAGAATCTGATTAGAAAACGGGAATAGTTTTCCTAGTCCATAGCCACCCAGCGGCAGGCAGGTAGTCACCTGACCTACCTGGAGAGCGTGGTGCCGCGAAATTCGAAGTTCTGTCGGGGGACGACGGGAGCGATAGCTATTGATATATCTGACAGGGTAAGTTGAAGTATGAAAAAATAAATTATTACATACATATACACACCACACACACACCATACCTACACATACGTGCATGCATACTCACATACACACCACACAATTCAATAAGAATAAAAGCAAGGAGCACACAAGCATTAACAGGTTATCTAAAATACAGTGTAAAAAAGAAATCCAAACAAAGCCAGTCATGTTAAAATTCCCCATTCGCTCTAAAATTTTTGGATAACTTGAACAACATTGTTCTCCCTTCCCATGTAGTATAGATATTGATTGCGCTTTGTTCCACCAAACTGGCGCACTCAACCAGCGAAGTGCATAACAGTCATGAACTAGGCATCCTCACCGTATGGTTGTGATCTCGACTCATCAAGTAGGAATGTGTCAGCCTAGTATGTCCAATACGCAGGGGCACAGAGCCGTTTCAAACTTCTCGGGCCTAAAATTGTACTGCCAAGGATTGAATTGCAGGTGCAATTGTTCTCATTTTTACATTTGGAGTTAATTTGACCAAATATTTTGCCAAAGTTACTTTCTGCTTTTCTATAATTGGAGTATATAAATCTCTGCACGGCCGCTTAAATGATATGGGCTCAATACGAGAAACGGCCTCCTTTGGCAATTGTATCAGCGTCGTTAATTTCCAGATATTCCCAACGTGTGCTGGAAACCCAACAAAAATTTAATATAAAACCCCTCCGCTTAGCTAAAAATAACCATTCCAGATACTTAAAAACTACTGGTTGTTGGAATAAAAATCTTCAGGACTAGAGCGCTCATAGAGTCACAGTTACACAATAAAATTCTTATTCATTACTTTTTAAAACTTTTTGGTATTTAAAATTCCATCTAATTTCTGCAGTAAAGCAGAAGCATTACTTGAGAGCCTTCCACTACTCTCAAAGGACGGAAAAACTATGCCAAACGCAGCGCCCTTGCAATGGTTTTGGATTCATCGGTAAAAACTGGGTAAAAATTGTCATTGTTGTGACATTGATCTAAAAAGGTAAACGTAATACTTTATCGACACATTCTTTTTTTGGTTTTGTTTGATTGAAGTAGTTACAAAACTCTACTGCTGGGAATGTCCAAGGGAGGAGATAAGATGCCTTGACGGTAGTACACATTTGTCTGGATATGTCAGGTCTTGGAGGGTTGATTCGTCGAAGGCATATGGACGTGGCATCTTGGATGAATTTCATAAAAAGCTATCAAATATGATTATTGTTATGATACAATAAAGTTTGTTCATACTACTGGCAGATATAGATATAGCTGTATCTCCGAAGTCCGACAGGAATTTCAAAAACTCCCGGCACACGCAGTGGTCGCGCCAGGTGGTAGTACCCATTACCGCCGCTGGGAGGCGGGCGTCAGTTCAGGAACCATTCCCATTTCTGTCAAGATAGTTTCTTAGTGCCACTGTCTCCTGAGGGGAGTGGGTGGGCACTTTGATCATATATATCTGCAAGGTAAGGTATGAACAAACTTTTGTCTCAAACATATCATTTGTCATGAACCTTACCTGCCCAGATATATATATAGATGAATCCCACCTTTGAGGAAGGGGAGCACAGACGCGGATTTGGGAAAAACAATTTCCATTTACATGATTGATCTCTTGGTTCCTTACCTGTTAGCATAGCGAACTTCGTGAGTTACCGTCAACCAAGTCTGCTTATGCTTTACTAGAGACTCCAGCAAGGTAGTTGACCTGCGATGCCTGTTGAGTTCTAGATGGATCTGTCACACGGGGGGCGTGACCCACCAAAACAAACTAGATTCCTACATTTATAGGGACCTCCAATGTTTGGGTAATGCATTTCTAGAGGTGCCAGCTAAGGACGTGACATGTGTGCCGGTGCGCTCTAAATGAACTAGCCACGGGAGCGGGACCACAATGTGACAGATCATATTAGGTGTTGATTTAGACACCGAATGTGTTAATGCCTTCACTGGAGGTGCCAGCAAGGACGTGACATATATAGCTGGTGCGCCCAGATGATTTGCAACCGGGTGCATGACCACAAGTGACAAAACATTTACCCTCTTATGAGGGCGAAGCAAAAAACATTACCATCCTGACCCTAGCCTATATGGTAAACTCCGTTTAACCAAGGCTAATGGAGGGAAGTCCGCCTAAGGCGGCCGACCCAAAGACCACAATAAACTAAACACCTAAATAAGAAAAAATTAATAAAATAAAAAATAAAAATAAAAAAGAAATTAAAAATTAAAAAGTCCAAACTAACATAGTATTTCCTAAATGATAGGAAGAGAGCTACTCTCTTGTCCCAATATAGTGTCTGCTTGCGACATATGGGCCAAGAGCTCAACAGTTCTCGTATGTTAGTCCTTCACCTCCGAAGGTAGTGAAGAGGCAAACACTGAATTACACGCCAAAATGTGGCATGCAAGAGTCATTAAGTGCCATGTTCTTTTGAAGGCTACCGACGTAAGAAATTAGCCCTCCAACTCCTTGCGCATCACTTCAAAACATTTTCAATATCACTTTCTTGACAGGATGAATGCGCTTCCTTGATGGTGTCCTTCAAGAAAAAAGCCAAGCATTCTTCGACATGGTAAATTTGGGCTCCTTAACCGAAAACACCCACAAAGTTATCCGAAAGACCTCTACAATCCTTAGTCTGCTTTATGTAGAATGTAGAGCCCTGACAGGCACAGAACTCTCTCTGGCTCACGCCCAATGATTTCGGCCATCCACTTTAATTTCGAAGGTCTAGGCCAAGGGTGGACGGAATTTTCCATTTTTTGCCAGGAACGTTGGGCTCAAGGAACAAAACCGCGTTATAACCTTTAAAGCCCACGATTGGATAATCGTTGTACCTCGCTGACTCTCTTCGCCGTCGCCAGAGCAGTCAGGAAGATACGCTTTTCTAGTAACAATCCTTCAGGGAAGTGTATGCATAGGGTCGAATGGACCTGGATGAGGAAACTTCAGAACTGACATTCAAGTTCCAAGACGGCAACCTGGGTTGGTTGAACCTTCGTTGTTCAAAAAGACTCTCAAGAGATCGTGAAGTCTTGTTGTCTGCCAAAATCCAGGCCTCTGTGCTAAAGGACAACTGAAAGCACACTCCTATACCCCTTGATTGTAGAGATGCAAGTTTTTGATCCCTTCTCAGATACAAAAGTGAATCAGCCAATCTGGCTCACAGAGGTCGTGGTGGAGGAAAGCCGTTCTTCTTGCACCAACTCCTGAAGACTGCCCACTTCGATTGGTACACTTGCATGGATGAAAGACTCTCTTGCACTGGCGATAGCTTCGCCATGACCTAGAAAAGCCTCTCGCTCTGGCCAACTTGGGATAGTTGAATGCGTCAGACCAGATCGGAGAGATTGTTGGGGTACCGCTCGAAGTGGGGCTGTCTTGAGTAGACTGTCCATTACTGGAGCGGTCCTCGGGAAGTTACTACGAAGGCCATGACCTCTGTGAACCAGGTCTCTCTGCCCGGCCAGAACGGGCGACAAAGTTCATCTCGTCCCTGCCGACGCCCAAACTTCCTCATGACTTCCACTAGGATCTTTGAACGGGGGAACGGCTTAAGGGCCATCCCCGTCCAGTCCAGAGAAGTGCGTCTATCGCCACTGCCGCGGGTCTAGTACTGGGGAGCAGTACAGTGGAAGCTTTCGTTCTGACGTCGCAAAGATTGTCCACTAGCGGACGTCCCCATAACCCCCACAGCTATTGGGCATACCTCCTGATGCGCGGTCCACTCGTTGGCAGAAAGTTGACCTCGTCTAGCTGGGGAGATCTGCCCGGACGTTCTTACTCCTGCTACAACACCTTTGTAAGGATTCGTGACGTCCAGGAGCCCTGCCCACAAGCAAGATCTCCTTGCAGTGCAAAAAGGGACCGAGACTGGTTCCTCCCTGCTTCCTTCAAGTTACGCAGAGCTGTGTGTTGTCTAGTTGACTTTGGACTATTCGATGAGAGACCTTTTCTTGGGAAAACAATGGAGAAGCTAAAAAGTGGCTGCCATTTCCTTTAGGTTTATGTGCCAGGACACCTGTTCCCTCTCCAGGTGCCTGACCTACTTCTTCCCCCCCTAATGTTGCTACCACCCCGGGTGGACGCGTCGGAGAACAAAAACTAGGTCGGGGCTCTGAAGCTTGAGAGACACGCCCTCCGACAACTTTACTGGATCTAGCCACCATTTTAAGTGATGTTTTACCTCTCTGAAATTTTTAAGCTCATATCCAGATTCTGCTTTCTTTCCAATTTTCCTGAGAAAAAATTGTAGTCGGTCTGAGGTGCAGTCTCCCCAAGGAAACAAACTTCTCCAGCGAGGAAATGGTCCCCAGCAGGCTCATCCATTCCCTCACCGAGCACGAATCTTTCCTTAGGAAGGCTGTCACGTTGTCTAAACATTGCTGCTGACGTCCCTGGGACGGAAAAGCTCGAAAAGCCACTGAATCCCTCTGAATCCCCCAGATACAAGATGGACTGGGTTGGGATCAGATGTGACTTTTCGAAATTCACCAGTAGTCCAGGGACTTCACCAACGATAAAGTTGTTTGAAGATCCTTCAGACACCGCGTTTGAGTGGAGGCACGAATGAGCCAGTCGTCCAGGTACATAGAGACTCTGATATTTGCAAGATGAAGCCACCTCGCCACGTTCTTCATTAAAGTCGTGAAGATCATAGGGGCAGTGCTCAATCCGAAGCAAAGCGCCCTGAATTGATAAACTGTCCCTCTTTTAGGACAAACCGAAGATACTTCATCGAATGTGGATGGATGGGGACGTGGAAATACGCATCTTGAAGGTCTAATGAAACCATCCAATCGTTTGGTCTTAAGGTCCCAAGAACTGACTGAGGTGTCTCCATCTTGAATTTCTGCTTCTGTACGAACCGATTCAGACTGCTCACATCTAAGGAACTGGTCGCAACCTCCTGACTGGTCGGCACCATCCCTGACTTCGGCAAATCCTGTTGTAGAAGCCTGGAGATTCCAGGTCTACGACCTGTTCCACGCTCTCTTTCCAACATCTGCTCGAGCAGATCGAAAAGTATTGTTGCTTCTCCTGATGGTAAATAGGGGATAAATCCGGGTTGGGTGTCGTGCACAGTGGGGGAGGTTTCAAGAAAGGAATCTTGTACCCCCGCTTGATGACGTTGAGCGACCAGCTGTCCGCCTTCCTTTCTATCCAAGCTTTTGAGAATAGTCGAAGCCTGGCTCCTACTGGTGGCTGAAGGATATCTGGTTCATTTTTTTCCTCTGATCTTAGCCGAGACTCTGCCTCTGGAACGTGTACTTCCTCGAGAAGATGTTCTCGAGGAAACTCCACTCGAAAGGGCTTCTGCTTCTTGAACGGTTGCGCCCGTGCCGACGTAGAAGAAACAACCGTACGCTTTGCCGACTGAGCTAGGAGGTCTTGGGTAGCCTTCTCTTGTAGACTGACAGCCAGATCTTTGACCATAGCCTGAGGTAAAAAAGATGGCTCGAAAGAGGCGCATACAACAATTCTGCCTTTTGAGAGATAGAGACCGCCTTTGCAGTAAAACCACAATAGGCCGCTCTCTTCTTCAAAATCGAAGTGCAGAAATGCGAAGCCAACTCCTCCGAACCATCCCTGACGGCCTTGTCCATGCACGCAAGCACGCTGGACAGCTCCTCGAGGCTAAGCGAATCAGGACTACGCGACCGGTTATCCAAGACCCTAAACACCAATCCAAAAAGTTGAAAAACTTCTATCGTACGGAAGAGTCCCTTCATATGATGGTCCATCTCAGAAAGGGTCCAGGGCACTTTCGTCGTCGACAAAAAGGGATCTCTTCGGTGCATCTACCAAGGTAGCGAAGTCACCTTGGGACGATGAGGGGGCTCTAAAACCTATCTCCTCCCTGTCTATACCAAAGACCTGCCTTCCCTGTCAGTCTTGAAGGGGGTAGGGGCGAAAGCGTTCTTGTTCGGGCTTTTCTTGACTCCATCCAATTCTGCATTTTCTTAAAAGCCCTTTTTGTTGATAATGAAGTAGCCATCTTCAACAATCCTGGAGTCTTGATAGCCTTAGACGATAGCAATTGTGAAGGAGGCGACTGCGGGGCTTCAGGTTTAAACTTCTCTTCAAAGGAGGTTCGAAGCAATTGAAACCAAAAACCTGGTAATCTGAAGATACTGCTGATGATTGTTCTTCAGTTAATTTCCTCGACAAGTTTCTTCTTCAGATTCATTACTATCCTCCGAATCTCGGCGAATGTCTGAAGGAAACATTACGTCGTGCGTCCAGCTGCGCGCCATGCCTGCGTGGCGTCAAGCCGAGCGTCCAGACCGAGAATCCTGCCGAGCGTCACGCTTGGCATCCAGCCGAGCGTTCACACGCGTCGAGCCGAGCGCCAGTCGAACGTCTCAGGGGCCTGGCGTCAGTCTCGCTGCACGAATCTGGAAGGCGACGGTAACAGGAGAAAAGCGAGGCGATGAGAAGGAGGGACGCCTGGATCTCTTGACTGGCAGTTTATCATCCTTCCTCCTGTGACGTGAATTATCCTCTCTCTGCAACTAATAAGGCAATTTGATGTTGCAAATTCTCAATCTTCTTCGATTTAGGGCTGATCCTGTGAGAAGACGAGGGGCGAGGGGAAGCCCTCCTCCTCACATGGACCGCCACAGGTATATCCTTAGCGCAACCAGGGCGCTCAAAAGCATTGTCGTCAAAAGACATCCTCTCCGGCGACGATCGCAACACAGAAGAGAAAGGACGTGAAGCGTCTTTCTCCCTTAGACCAAAGGTGCCGGTCGCCTGTGCAACATCTTGCACCTTTGCCTCTCTTTTTCGGTGGAGAGTCTTCGAATTGTTCTGGAGACGACCGCAAAAAAACAGAAGGGGCTAAGGGATGTGCAGCGTCCTCCTCTGAGGAATCAAAAGGCGGCGGGCGCTTGTGCGACCATCTACGTCTTTGTCCTCTTCAAAGGGCGCGATTGCTTCCGAAAGCTCCAACCGCTGCGCGGGAGGACGATTCTGATGACGAAAAACACTCTTTCACGATCCGTTTACGAACTTTGGCAAGCCTGGGAAACGCCCCCAGGTCTTGCCGAAGGAACGTCAGATCGTTGTCCGACCCCCCTTCCACAACACTCGGAGCATTATCACTACACACCACTGCACTATTAACACCTTCTAATGCTTGCACTTTTGATTCCAGGCTACGCAAAGATTCAAGAATCATTTGATAGGGTATATTACCCTCCACAGACACTAATGTAGGGCCCGAAGGCATCAACGGTTAGGAGGGATAAATTAAATTCCACTGGATGTGTAATGGCGTACACTCCTTCTTACCCTATCTCTTTCTATTTTAGACACATATGATTCATACGCCTTCCACGCAGAATCAGACATACTCTCACATTCATTGCAGCGATCATCAGACACACAAACATGTTTCCGACAATTAGCGCACACTGTATGAGGGTCTACCGAAGATTTCGGTAGCCTCACCTGCATTCTTCCACACCACATACTCGGCGCTAGTCGAAACTAGATCCAGACATCTCAAGTTAAAGGAAAAAATCAAGCCAAATTCAAAATCAATCCACAATTAGCGTATGCCTAACCACCGATCCAAATCAAATAACCAAAAAATCAATCGGGATACTCAAGTGACCAAAAGAGTTCCAAAATCCAATGACGGAGGTGCAGAAACACTTGTTGGCTGCACCGGCGACAGAAAATATCTGACAGAAAATGGGAAGTTGTTCCTGAACGCCCGCCCTCTCCCAGCGGCGGGGAATGGGTACTACCACCTGGCGACCACTGCGTGTGCGGGAGTTTTGAAATTCTGTCGGACTTCGGAGAATACAGCTATATATAATCTGCCAGGTAAGGTTCATGAACAAACTTCCATTTCTTAGCGACTGGCATACTAGGGATCCAGGAAGTCTTTGGAATCTGAACCAGCTTCGAGCCAGAAGAGCCTGGTAATGTAAGGCTAGGGGCATTTCCCCAGCATCTACTAACATACTCTCTATAGGGGAAGTCCTAAAAGCTCCAGTAGCACACAGTATTATTATCATATTGTTAATGGGATTGATTTGCAACTAAATTAAACAGCCAGTTTATTACTGTAAAAATTGATGGTAAAACTTTGGCTTGGTATTTTTCTTAGGGTAGCTATACGAGATTTTCCGAAGTATAAAATACTGTTTTACCCTAACATGATGATACCTACTTGCAAACTGGGCCAAGTGATTATTTCAAAAGTTTAAGCCAACATTTGAGATCTTGGCTCTTGTCTGCAGGTTGTCAAATGATTTGGATTGGGAAACACCTGAAATAGGCTAACCTTTTGTTCTTTTTTTTTAATTGAGTTCACATTTATGGTAGCATGTCCGAAGCCTGAAGACTGCATAATGCCTACCAGTCTTGGCTACGATAGACTGTGGCAACTATGTGAACTGCTCAGGCTAGGCTACATTAACTCAAGTGGTAATAGGGGAAATAACCGAGTGGACTAGCTGATCCAGTCTGTCCGCTTGTTGATCCACCCTCCCAAAAAGTACTTTTGCCTACTTCTAAAGGAGGGTACAGGTCTTGAGGTGTTGCTCCCACCACCGATGACTCATGACAGGTGCACATCTCCAGTGTCAGGACGTGTTAAAGAACTTTTTCATAGGGTGGATCAACAAGCGGGCGAGACTGGATCAGCTAGGACACTCGGTTGTTTCCCTTATTATGATTTATAATGTGCAGCCATTTCCAGCCACACAAAGGTCAAATTATTTTCTTAAGTGCTCATTAATATTTGTGTAAATGCTCAAATGACTTTTCTTACGAATTCAATCATGCGACAGATGTTTTATCATTATTCTGGAGGTGGAAGAGAAGTACACAGGAGGTAGGCTTTGTGTTATATTTTGAAATTTCATTTCAATCTATTTTTAAAGTCACAGTTGTTAGAATACATTAGAAAGCCAATGGGAAAACATTATTTATTCTAATATATATATTTTTTTACTAGAGTGAAGCAGGAAGATGCTACTGTCAAGAAAAAGCTATGCAGAACTGGTGGTGGTCCTCCACCAGATCTTCGAAAACCATTCAGAAGAGTTTGTGATAAGCCGCATCGCTGATGACAGAATTGATCATGGACAAAGATTTACTTGAAACATTCATCCAGTTGACGAAACAGGAGAGCCCATACATGATGTTAACCCTCTTACGCCGGAGCCCTAAAAATCAAAAACCTCTCCCGTATGCCGGGCCTGGTTTGGAGTGAGCGCGGAAGTGGAAAAAATAATTTTTTCAAAAATTACAGCGCGCGTACTTTTGAAGATTAAGAGTTCATTTTTGGCTCCTTTTTTTTGTCATTGCCTGAAGTTTAGAATGCAACCATCAGAAATGAAAAATAATATCATTATCATATGTAAATAATGCGATATATGGTAGCGAAAAAAAATTCATACATAATTTGTATTCAAATCACCGCTGTGCAGAAAACGGTCAAAGCTAACCAGTTACTTTTTTTTTTTTTGCGTTGTATTGTACACTAAATTGCGATCATTTTGATATATAATACATTGTAAAACAATTAAAAGCAACACCGGAAAAATATTATCACAAAATGATGTACGAATTCGTAACGAGCGGACGTAAAAAAAATGTTATTTTCAAAAATTCACCGTAATTCTAAATAATGTTCTAGAGACTTCCAATTTGTTTCAAAATTTAAGACAAATGATTGAATATTACGATACTGTAAGAGTTTTAGATTAGAATTGCAGATTTCGACCATTTCGGACGAGTTAAATTTGACCGAATGTCGAAATTTTAATATATATATTTTTTATTATGGACATATTTCGAAGATGGAAAAAGCTACAACCTTCAATTATTTTTTATTGTATTCTTCATGAACTTGCGCACATTTTTGATATATGAAGCTCTATAAAAAGGCTAAATATGAAAAGGGAGCAAATATTAGGATAATGCCATGTACGTATTTCGGAGACTTGCGGCCGCGAATCGGCGCGCGGAGTGAAGGTAAATATATTTTTTTCAAAAAATTCACCATAAATCCACAATATGTTTTAGAGACTTCAAATTTGTTTCAAAATGAAGAAAAAGATGACAGAATATTACTAGGCCGTAAGAGTTTTATTAGCTTACAATTGCGTTTTCAACTATTTCGGTAGAGTCAAATTTGACCGAACGTGGTTTTTTTTTTTGGTTTTTTTTTTCTATTTATCGTGATTTATATGCAAATATTTCGAAAAAAAAAAAAAAAAGAGAGAAAAGCTACAACCTTCAATCATTTTTAGTGTATTCTACATGAAATTTACGCACATTTTCATATATAAAACTTTATGTAACAGCTAATTTTAAATGGTGCAAACATTTCGACAATCGCACAAAAAAATTCTGATTTTTTTTCGGAAGTTACCGCGCGAACGTAATGTTTTTTTTTTTTTGTTTTTTTTTTTTTTCATAAATTCACCATAAATCGAAATATTGTGCTAGAGACTTCCAAGTCGTTGCAAAATGAAGGTAAATGATTGAATATTACTAGAATATAAGAGTTTTAGCTTAAAATTGCGTTTTTCGACCATTTCGGTAGAGTCAAAGTTGACCGAAAGTTGAAATTTTTGCACTTAACGTTATTTATATGAAAATATTTCAAAACTGATAAAAGCTACAACCATGGGTTGTTTTTTGTTGTATTGTGCAGGAAAATTGGCGCACATTTCCATATATAAAACTTTATGTAACGGCAACAAATTTAAAAGGGTGCAAACATTAGGACAACCGCACGAAAAAATTATCGGAAGAGTTATCGCACGAACGTAAGGAAAAAGTGTTTTTTCATAAATTCACCATAAATCGAAAAATATTGTGCTAGAGACGTCCAATTTGTTGCAAAAATGAAGGCAAATGATTGAATATTACTATAATGTAAGAGTTTTAGCTTACAATTGCGTTTCTCGACCATTTCTGTAGAGTCAAAGTTGACCAAAGGTTGAAATTTTGCACTTATCGTTATTTATATGAAAATATTTCAAAACTGATAAAAAGCTACAATCATAAGTATTTTTTTAGTTGTATTGTGCATGAAATTGCGCACATTTTCATATATTAATACTTCATGTAAAGGATAATTTAAAATGGTGCAATAATTATGTCAAAGTGACGAAATAATTTCCGAGATGTGTTCACTGATACTTTTTAGTGCGATAAGAAAGAAATTCGCGCTTGCGCGCCTGCGTAGCGATTGTAAACAAAACAACGCCTTGATCCGTGAACTCCCAGCATCCCCAAGGCGCGTGATACAAAAGTTTTTCGGCTGGTAGGCCTATAAGTATTTTTCCGCGAATTTTTTAAAAAAACTTTTTGAGCCGACGTATGATACGTCCAATCGGCATACGGGAGACATTTTGACTCGACGTTTAATACGTCCAATCGGCGTAAGAAGGGTTAAACTAAGTAAAAAAAGTACTCTGATGGTTTTCAAGAATGAAATTGATTAAATAGTGAACCTTGAACTTTTTGATGGCCATTACACTACCTATCTGGGGAAAGAAAATTTGTTAATGCTTTGGGGGTGGGAGAAAGCAAAAATGGTTATGTTTTTATGATTGATGACTGGGTTAAGTTTAAGATAACATTTTAATGCTGTATGACCCTAAAGGTTCCAGCACTTGTATACTCAGTTTAGAAGTGCTGCAGAAGAGATTTACATCTGAGGTGCAGTAGATCAGTTATTTATTTTACCTAATATTTTTCAAGGTATTACGGAGCCACTGCCTCCAACCTTTGATTTTTGCCTTCAATCTCAGCACTATTTTTCAGGTATTTACAGAAAACCACTGCCTTCAAACCTACAGCACAATCAGAAAGTGGTGTTTCATCTAATCATGAATCAAGATCCACATTCCTTAATCGGTCAGCTACATCATCACCGTCTTCAATGGAACACTTAATTTTTAAACCCATAGCTCCCCATGAAATTCCCGTCCTTCAACGCCAGGATGTATCTCCAATACCTCGGTCTTCTACATCCATAGAGGAAGCACATTCTTAACCAAAAAATTGAAGTTAGACAATGCATACATCAAGAGGAACTGCATAATCTCTGAATGGAAAAATGAAAAGGAGCAACATATAATGGCCAAAAAACCAAAAAAGAGCATGAACTAAAGGTGAAATTAATTAACAATATGAATGAATTTGTGGATGATATGCACTCATCAGCAATGTCTATGTTTGCTAACTTGAATGCTTTTCTTAACAGTGCAAATCTGCCTATGAAGCAATGAAAAATAAAACTAGGTATTGGTTGTTGGTTGGTTTATGGAATTTAGCCTTATTGCCAGGGTTACAGGAGGTGTTATTTCCATAGACCACGTTGTTTTTGCTTTTAGGAGAGAAAAATGGCTCCACTGATAAGTGTGTTTGTTAAATGAAGGTTTCATCATAAGGTCAGCCTTCACTTAACCTTGTAATTTCTTTAAAGCTGAATCGCCATAGTTGCCCCATTCCTTGGCATTATGCCTAAATTCCATAAACCAAACCAACCCCATTTCATATTTTTCTATGCTGTGATGTAGTGTTAGTATATATTTTATTTTGTACCAATGGTATATGAAGGTGCTCCTCAATTGAAATGAGGTTTTCCTATTTGTAAGTTAATTAATTGATACCAAACAATACAAAAGATGAGCTATTCAATTTTTGTTTCGCGGCCTCTGGCCTGTTTTACTTACGGATGCATATTCAAGTCAGGTGGGGTCCAAGGAGTGAAGCCAAGGGCAGGAAATGTACACAGCATTTTAAGATGGTTTTGGTATCTAAGTATTAACCTAACGGAAATACTTCTCTAGATTTTGTTTCCTTATAAACTGCGCCTCAGTGACGTGGTTGGTTTTGTGTTTGCTTCTCACCTCGGTGATCGCGGGTTCGATTCTCGGCCATTCCATTGAGGAGTGAGAGATGTGTATTTCTGGTGATAGAAGTTCACTCTCGACATGGTTCAAAAGTCACATAAAGCCATTGGTCCAGTTGCTGAATAACCACTGGTTCCATGCAAAGTAAAAACACCATACAAACATAAACTGCTAAAAAAATTCACATCATACACCACAATGCCACCATCCAATTTAAACTTATTGCTCTCCGTTTCAATACAAACATGTTTCTAACATAGTGTACTTGTACACTACGTTACATAATTCTTAATAACATCGAAACTTATTCTTTTCAACTTCTGAAAATAGTTTTGCGAGATTTGTTGTTTTTTCGTACATGGTATATCAAACACAGTAGAATAAAAAAAAAATTTCAACTCAGCTTTACAAAGATTTAATGACAAAATACATATACGAGATGTATTGAAAAAAAAAAAATGCTAGTTATGCTAGTTTTCCTGCCAGATGCTTAAGATTGAAAAATTTTCTTGCTCAATTACTGACTACGCTACTTTAAATTTTTACTTATTTTTTTATTTGTTGAGGTTTGTAATCGATTGATTTTGAAATATTTACAGTAAGAAAAGTGTTTTACTAGATCATATATAAAATAAGGAAAACATTGTTTTGTTTGTTTCATCACCGCCACAAACCCCTAACAATGCTTTGGTGGGATCACACACAAAGCAACAAAGCATGCAAGCTCCCCAGTGTTGCTCTACTCATACCGGCTGCCGAATAGTTCCCTAGTGCCTAACCATATTTTACCCTTCATGTTTATAATGTGCAGGACAACTGGTTTACCGAACACACTAAAACACAAACACATGTACTCACCTCAGACTCCAGATACTCAGGGCTATGTAGGCGCTGTGCTATCCGCTGGATATAGCTAGGCTAGACTAGCTGTCGTAACACAATACACAAATAACCAAACAAGGACTACAACCATACAACAATTTAACAACAAACCCAACAAAAGACCACTGCACAAGCAATCACTCACATAAAAAAACAACACGACAAGCCAGTACAACCACCTACAACATCAAGGAACCACAACAACTCACCAATATCAACACTCAACAATTCTATCTACAACACAACAGAACTCACAAGCTTAACAACACTCCAACACACAAGCACAACAACTTCAGCAACACAGGCACAACAATTCTAAGCAAAAGAACATGAACAACAACTTCAAAACACGCACAATAACTGACTATCAATAATATTCAAGACTGCTGCCAAAGACTGACTCTCCACCACATGCTCTAATCACAGACTTCGTACACTTCTCCCGACTCTCATAAAGACGCTCACCACTGATATTTTCTTGGCAAATGCCACACAACAGACTCAAGCTTACTCCCGCCATCGAAACCACTCCCATTTATTCCCTCCACCAATTTTACTCTCTCTCAACCCTCATAGATGTTGTCAAATTTAAACTAGCATCATTATTCCTCCATATTACCTCCCTCATTACATTTGACAATGTCTCCTTACACTCGCAATATCCACACTAAATTACCACACCCTAAGATGCTCGGATACAGACCCCCTTGGTCTTGTTTGAGGACCCTCATTAATTCTCTCGTTACGTTACCATTCACTTCTTCCAAACTACTTCCAGTCAAATTCCCCCATTGGGTTTCCCCTCACTACTATCCTCCACAAGCTCATTCACTACTTCATCGACATACTTTTATCTCTGTTTCCAACATCTCCCCTATTTCTGCTACCAAACCACTCAGTTCATCCATACTTCTGTCATTCTCTTGCAAAGACTTATCCATACTATCAACTACCTCCTTACTACTCGGTTTCCTTCCCACTGAGGTCTCTTCCCAGTTCAACTCAAACCCACATATGATACTTATAACTCAAACCCATATACAATATAAGTATCATTCATTCCTTCAAAGTCATTGGTATTAAATGCTTTTTCAACTGTTTGCACCACAACACTAACACCCTTACCATGCCGTTCACACTTCTTCCTTCCATTCCCTTTCTCTACATTCTTCCGCTTTCTTCCATACTCAACCAACACTAACGGCTGATCTCCCAGACCTATTTGTTCACCGACACTGCTCACACTTATTCACCCTCAACCATTCACTCATCGTATACACCCGACAGTATACTCCCGAACATACTGTCGCACACTAGAGGACCCACCCAACTGAAATCCCCCTTAACACTAGTTTCCCGAATTCCCAGATGACTCATCCTCTTTTGCCTCCACACAATCGCCACTTGACCTTCCATTCCACATTCAGCACACTTCGCACGCTGTTTTCTACACCAATAGATAATGCCCATTCTTTCCACAGTTGCCGCAAACCAAGTTCATACGGGTACCCCAACATCTACTAGCTATATGCCCTATCTGTCAACACCTGTGACATTTAATATCCTTATTTCTCTTACACTCACTCACCAAATGGCCCGTTTGCCCACACCAATACATGCTCCAAACACCCACTGACACTCCATCTTCTTATGTCCTGGCTTCCCATAATCTATAAAAACACTGCTGCTCTACTTCAAAAGCTAAACTGACCAGACCCTAACCCTTCGACACTCACACTCCTACTCTTCTCTTCGCAGGTTTTCACCATAACTTAAACATTCTTGGTTGTGTGTGTGGGGGCGGACGTGTTGGAGGTCTCTCTCGCGTTAATAGTGTCTCCACGTAATACCCGGCAGGTAAGCCGGAGAGTGTTGTTCAATTGCAGTATACTAATATTCTTTCTCCTCCAATCAGTGCCTTAGAATTCTTTCAAATCACAGCTACTCGAGGCCTATTGGTCATGGGAAATGGGTAAAAGAATGCAGCGTATGTGTTAGTGCCCCCCCGACACAACAACAAGTTCCATACTTGCAAACAATTGTCTTCTCCTTATACAATACCAACTGAACCGTTACGACGTCAAGTCTGCTATAACAATCTGTCAGTGATGCCTTCTCCGATAAGGAAATTAATGTTGCATATAAGAAATGCAAAGATCTGATACCAGAGAGTATTCTCAGGGAGCGATCTGCGAAAAACCTGTCCTCTCACAAGAAAATATCATATATCGCCAATGACCCTTACAATATGCATCCAAAGGGATCTGCTGACCTAAGCCTACCTGCAGTGTACCACACGCCAGAAAATGCCTTCCATACAGCAAAATCACTCTACAGAAAACAAACATTTTGTTGAGCTAAAAACTCCGGATAGACAAAGATGATAAATTCTCAAGAATCTGGGATGTGATCAAGGGACTACAGGGATCCCTAGAGTGTAATCTTAAAAACTGTGGGAAAGAAATGTCAAAACGAATCTGGGATGCGATCAAAAGATTGCAGGATTCAATAGACAATCGCACAGATAGCCACCAGGTCTCCTTTAAAAGCGGAATCCAGTTATTTCCTCCCACCTCCCAGCAATACGGGAGTCCCCCCATCACCTATAGACCGTTCTGATGGGGAATGTTGGTCTCCCAACTTCTTCTCCCTCCCCAGTGCCTCTGGCGGAAGATACATCTCCGGTGATGATTACCAGCCCTCGTGATTCTTCCCAGCCTTATCTCTCTCCCCAACCCCCATCTTAGATGCAGCTGAGTGATCATGAGGGGTCTGGCGGGTGGGAGATACAAACAAGCAGAAAGAAAAGAACCTCTTCATTTGGCCACTGGACTGGAGCCCAACAACTATTCGTGTTTCACCTCGCCCGACACCCTGAGAGAGAAGTCACGTAGTTAATTCACAATCTGCGCTCATCAGTGACGCTAGACGCCATAATGGAGAGAGTCAATTTCTCTCATTGGCTCTGACCCACTCATCTCTCATGAAGTCCCATGCAAAAGTAAACATAAGTGGCTTACAGGATTACCTGCCTATTTCAACACCTCGACGTTCTAAAGGCGAGAATTCGGTCCCAGTATATTAATTTCATGATATAAACTAATCCGGGACCAACCACCCCCAGGGGAACTTACTGACACCCCACCAAAGTTATTTCCACTGCAAGTGCAAGCCAACCAGCCACGGCAAGTGTTACGGCCTCTGAGAGAGACGTCTGCTTCAGGTTCTTGATAAGTAATAAAAAAAAAAAATTCAACACCAATAGTTGAAACTGGGGATATGAATATAGAAAGAAACACTAACACAACAAAAGTTTATTTACAAGCTTACTAACAAGGATAAATGCAGAATGGTGTCTCCTATTTACATTAAAAAGTAAAATCTTACACTGCATGAACTGGGGGAACAGTGAGGTAATGAAAGTTATTGCTGGCCAGTTTGGCAACTCGAAGCGATGGCTTATAAAAGGAGAACTGCGATTGCAGAAGTCTTATTGACTCCGCATTGCAGAAAATAATGTCTATTCTTGATACTCGAAGGGCAGGAACTCCCCAAAACCTCTAGCAGAACGTCTCTTCTCCAAAGTCTCGCTCAACGTCGAAATAACTCGGTCGTCAACTCCCGAAAACGACTTGACAAATTCGACATTTTAAACTCTCTCGAGTGACTTTTCTTCTGATCCTTCGTCGGTTCCTTTTTTTCTTATCTCTCTCGGATGATCTCTGCTGCTGCTCTCACACTGATATTATGATCTCTCTCTCTTATTAATGATCTCTGTGATTAACTGATGATCTCTGCTTTCTCCTACTTCGTCCATCGTATTTATACGGCACTCTGGGGGCGGAGCCTACGGCGAACGTCACAGACTCCCGAGATTATTGGAACTTCTTAGATGAATCTAGACGAGGTATTGCATAAAAAATCTCTGCGTTTATCATGTCAAGTCGGCGCCTGTCGAATTCCACAACATTCCTGCCGATTCTAGAACCTTCATGAGAACAGGCACCTCCAAAACAATGTGCTAATGCCTCATTACTGCCGAACTTCTCGAAAATGTGTTTTCCTTTCCTTTACCTCGTAATTCTTTGCTATGAAGCGATTACTGTTACAGCGAGTGACTGGCTAACTCCCCATCCACCCAAATGATCAGTGCATTCATCTCCCATCTTTGTGAGTAGCCATGGATACATTAAACATAATCTCTTGGAATATTTTTGGCCTTAAACGGAACAGTCCTCTTCTAAACATGTTCTGCAAAAACTTCAAAAGCATCATTGCATTGCAAGAAACGCTCTTCTGGCCACATGACCTTGTCATCTGCGATTCAATACATGAAAACTTCAGAACGCCAAAAAGAGGGCCTTTCTTTCCTGTGGCACAAATCATTATTACATTATAATGAAGGTGATGACCTACAGGAGAGACAGATTGCTTGGGCTTTAAGTGACAGTAGGGAACTCTAAAATCCTAATAATTAATGTTTATATGCCATGGGAAAATAATAATTTTGATCATTACTGCATGATCCTAGGGGAGTTACACAGTATTATTCAAGCTTATCCTGCTAATCATATTTATGAAATTGGTGACCTTAATTCACACCACACAAGTTTTTATAATGAACTTACTTACTTCTGTCAAAATTATGCTCTCTAAATTAGCAATGTAATGCTCCTCCCTCCCTCCTCCTATTCATATATACATAATAGAGTGGAGGCAACTACAACCTCCTGGCTGGATCTCCACAACTTTAGGATTCTATTATGACCTGCTATATTCGTTACGATCACATCCCATTACAGGTGTCATTCAGTACCCCATACCTCCCTACCGTGAACCCCCTAACTGACCGCCCACCAGCGGTAAACTGGGATTTTAAAAACCAACAGAAAACCAGATACTTTAGGGCGACCACGGAAACCATGTTGCTGTCAATAGTTCAACCGGCAGATGACTTACTTTGTACTAACACAAATTGTAGAAATGACCACCAGAGGAGGGATCTGAATGAATTCTATTTAAATATAATATCCGCTATGTTTGTTTCGGGCAGGGCTGCCTATAGATTTCGTCAAGATAATTCTCGTAATATACCTGGATGGAATGACTTGGTTAAAAATCTGTATACATACTCACGAGAAATGTTTTTACTGTGGAGGCAAAATGGTAGCCCGAGGGAAGGACACACTGCATTACTAAATGAGACAGGCGAGAACGCAGTTCAAACTTGCTCTTAAGCACTCAGATTAAATGCAAAAACAAACTAAGAGCCAATGTAATGTGTAGAAACTTAGAATGTGGTGGTTTATCCTCGTCTTTGGAAAGATATCCAGTCCTTAAATCCCAAAACTAAAAAGCTAGCACAGAGAGTAGGGGAAGGAGTCGTAGACGAGGGTATTGCAAGTATGTGAGGCGATCACTTCAACAATATCCTGAATTCCATAAATGATCAAGACTTCCGAAGGGACATAGATAACCTCCTTACTGACAACATTCAATTTCATTTTGTAGACTGGATTATGCCAGGTAACAACAGCGATGCATAAACAGCCTACCTAATAATAAATTGCCCAGCTGCGATGGTCTTTCCCACAGAGGCTTTAAATTCTGCCATATAATAATTTACATTTTCCCAGCTGCCCTATTCAATGCATGCATAATTCACCAGTTTCTTCCAGAATCCATAGTCTTAGTTCACTTGATACCATTAATCAAAAACAAGCTAAAGGATGCAGCTGACCTTGGCAACTACAGACTGATTGCAATCACAACGATCGCATCAAAGATACTCGAGTCAGCTCTTCTAGTGAGACTTATCCCCTTTCTACACACCACTGACAATCAGTTCGGGTTTAAAGCAAACCACTCAACCGACACCTGCATCTACATACTGAAAGAATTGCTGAACTACTACCTATCATCAGCCTCTCCTGTTTTCCTTTGTTTTGTGGATATGAGAAAATCATTTGACAGAGTAAACTATCTAAAGCTCTTCCTGAAGCTGCATAAAAGAGGCACACCCCTATATGTAATTGGCATTTTACTTTGCTGGTTCTCCACATAGCAATTCTGTGTCAAATGGGGTAACGTATTATTGTACACCTTCGGCTCCGTAAACTGACTTCGCCTAAGGGGCATTATCTCTCCATACTTATTTAATACGTACGCAGATGCCTTGAATGTCAAACTGAACTCACTCCCAATCGGATGCACGGTCAATGAAACAACTATAAACAACCTCTGTTACGCCGATGATATGGTTCTGATTTCCCCATCAGTGCCAAGGTCTCCAACGACTCATCAACACTTGCCGCCAATATGCAGAGGACTTTGATATTATTTACGATGAATCCAAGACCCAGTGCATGTCGCTGCTCTCGAGATTGCTAAAGCATATTGCAGAATCACAAAATTTCCTCGGAAACCATCAGCTGGATTTTGTGCGCAAATTTCCGTATTTTGGTCACATTATCACCAACGACTTAAAAGATATAGCAGACATTGAACAGAGGCGTCGAAAACTATGTGCAACTGGTAACATGATTGCAAGGAGGCTTTCCTTCTGTCACCGAGACGTGAAACTGCTGCTCTTCCAGTCATACTGCTACAGTTTCTATGGGTGTTCCCTCTGGACGAACTATACCTGAGACACCATGAGACGTATCACTGTTGTGCACAATGACATTTTAAGATTCCTCACGAACACTCCCCGCTACCACTCCACCACACAGATGTTCATAGAAAACCACATGGACAATTTAAAAATCATTGTAAGGCGAACAATGTCTGGTCTGGTAACCCAAGTGAGAAACAGCACAGCAACTCGCAAAGCATCCTAAGGAATTAAGCAAGAAGATCTAAATTGTGGGAAAGATGGGAAAATGAGCCCTTTATCCCCTAAAGGACTTAATCTCTGTATTGGCAAGATGTCATCTGCAGATTCTGTCATTATTATTATATTTATTGCTGATATTTTATTTTTATTATTTCTGTGAATACTATAAGTTAAAGTTTTTTTTCAGTATTGGCAAGATGTCATCTGCAGATTCTGTCATTATTATTATATTTATTGCTGATATTTTACTCTTTCATTATTACTGTGAATACTATCAAGTTAAAGTTTTTTTACATTCAATTTCCGTTTTTAGTCCTCTAGACCTAACTACTGTAAACACCTAAGGTCTTCAGCTGAAATTCATGTTATATAATCTCTGCACTAACTGTTATAACTCTCAATGCATTTTTTTTCTCACCAATATTATTACTGTTATTACCAGTATTATGATTACCGTCTTTTATGGTACCTCAGCTATTTTGTGAATAAGCGCCGATTATTCTTTTTTTCATGTCTCATGTATCTAGAATGTGTATGTTACTATCTGTATTTTGCATACGTATTCCATGTATACAGCCCTGAGCTGAAATAAAGGATAATATTATTATTATTATTGCTGCTTGCTCTGCCATTTGCCACCCTATAGCTCTTTAACTCTGGTTTACCCTTAGCTACTTCAGTCCTAACACTAACACTTCTACTCTCATTCATACACCTACACATATACATTGGCGACAACTCACCATCAATCATTCTTGCCTCTTCAAAATCATGTTTTTTTTCCCATACTTAACGCTACTGTATCCTCTTCGCCTGTTTCACAATCTATGTTTTCAAACACTCATACAGCACATTCCCTACAACACTCATCATTACCCCATACATACTCAGCAAAGATGCTATCAAGAAGTTACCTAGTTCTCTTGCCCAGACTCTCTTGTCATCCCCGTACAGTGTCACATATTCCTTAAAAAAATCCACTATATCCCTACTACCATATTCCTCAAACTGTGCACATTGGGGTACCTCTCTCATATACACCGTTGTTTTTTACATCCTGCTCATTCTCACTCGCTTTCGCTACTTCCATTCTGATCCCTCTTAACCTCTTCCGAATACAACGAATCAACTTCCATACTAACATCCATGCTCTTCATTATGCTCTTCTTATCCTTCTTTCTACCTACCTGTTTCCACTCAACGCTTTCCAAATGAATCTCAGCCCATTCCCCAACGTATTCAGGTCCTACTCTCATTCTGTCTGCATCCTTACTAGCCTTCTTTCCCTTAGTCTTCTTTTCCTCAGCCTCCTTCTATTCTTGTCCTCAAGTTTATCCTTATCCTGTTTTTCTTCCCCTTACTATCACATCCTGAACTGTATTCATCATTACTCCGAATTTGCCTCATTTTGTTGCTCAAGATTCTCTTTTTCGCTCCTTTCATTTCCACTCTCGCACTCCTTAGCATTCTCCTCTCATTTCTTCTGACTAGCGCTTGAGCTTCTCACACTCTACCCTCAACCTCTCATTCTCTTCATCCACAGTTTCCTTAGCTTCCTTCAACAACTGCAACTCCTTCAATTCACTACATCAGCCACACCAGCAGTCCCTGTTCGAGCACCAAAAATTCCTATGGCGGGATCATATGCAAAGTAACAAAGCAAGCAAGCTCCCCACAGCTACTATACTCGTACCAACTGCCAAATAGTTCCCCCAGCCACACTTTCCCCTTCATGTTACTAATTACCTGCAGGACAATTGGTTTACCAAACACAGAACACACCAAAACACAAACACATGTACTCTCCTAAAGACTCCAGATACTCAGGGCTATGTAGGTGCTGTGCTGTCCGCTGTTTGTAGCTAGTCTAGGCTAGCTATTGTAACACAACACACTAACAACCAAACAAGGACTACAACCATACAACAATTCAACAACAAACCCAACAAAAGACCACCACACAAAGCCAATACAACCACCTACAACATCAAGGAACCACAAAAACTAACCAACAACAACAATCAGTAATTCATCTACAACACAACAGAACACTCAAGCTTAACAACCCTCCAACACAAAAGAACTACTTCAGCAACATAGGCACAACAACTCCAACCACAACTTCAAAACACACAAAATAACTGACCATCAATAATATTCAAGACTGGTGGCAAAAACTGACTCCTCACCACAGGCTCTATTCACAGACTTCCTCACTTCTCCCGACTCTCATAACAGACACTTGCCACTGACATTCTTGGCGATCGCCACAACACACACACGATTACTCTCGCCATCAAACTAGTTCCATTTATTCCTCCACCAATTTTGCTCTCTCTCTCTCTCTCTCTCTCTCTCTCGCAATCCTTGGGGTCGTCAAATTTAAGCTACTATCATTACTCCTCCATAAAGCAATGTACATATGATCATTCTAAACTATTATTTACTACCAAAATAATAATATTTTTTATTGACAATGAATGTTATTCTAGCCATTATCCCTGCCATGACTAGTACAATTAGAATTTTGGAAGATAATGTTGCTGTGAACGGTACCATAGTTTGATGTTCATATACATACATACATTTTGTCAGCTGGTTGGCCTCGCATAGATAAAAGTTGATTTCACTGATATGGAATTATTCCTCGGATAATCTTTTTATTATGAACATATGACGATAATAAACAAGGTGACAACAATAAAATAATCTAAGACAATTATTGTTTGTATGACTGCAGTGTTCGGAGAAGTTATATACGCACTACCAAAATGAAAATAAAGTTTCAAATAATGTTAGCCTAAATGTTAGAATATCTAAAAGGTTATCGAACAGTAAAGGTCACTGTCAACCTAACTGTATGCATAACACTACGTTTTCATAACTCCACGTGTGTTTACATTTTGTGGCTGGCCACTTGGAGTATAAGTTCATTTCAATGATGTGGAATTATTCCTTGAATAGGTTATTTATTATGTAGATATGCCGATAATATATAAGGTGAAAATGGTTTTATTACCTTTACTGTCAGTTTATATCATAAAGTGATTCTTTTCATGTATGTTGGTGGTTATCTGACTGTTGCTGAGGCCTAGCCTACCGATAAATATCACAAATGCAACATGGACAAACCTGCGATGCGATTCATTCCCGCAATATAGACTAAGAGGTGGTCCAATGAAAAAACCTGTGTATAACTGACCCCACGACTTCTGATCCCCAACTAAGTGATGCCCCGCTGTATAACCCTTACACGTCGACGGGACGTATTATATGTCAACTAAAATTGTCTGTCAGGTGCTTAACCCTTTAACGCTGATTGGACATATTAAACGTTGACAAAACTTGTCTGTCGGGTGCCGAACCGACATATGGTCGCGTCGACGAAAAAGTTTTTTTTTAAATTCTCTGAAAATAGTTATAGCCTACTAGGCGAAAACTTTTGAATCGCTCGCCTTGGGGGATGCTGGGAGCTCACGGATCAAGCTGTTGTTTTGTTTACAATCGTTACCCAGGCACGCAAGCGCGAATTTCTTTCTTTTAGCACTAAAAAGCATCAGTGACACATCTCAGAAATTACTTCGTCACTTGGACATAATTTTTGCACCATTTTATATTAGCCATTACATAAAGTTTTATATATGAAAATGTTCGCAATTTCATGTAGAATACAACAAAAAACCGTTTTGCTCACAGTGCGATTTGTATACAATTATATATGAAATTTTTTTTCGTGCTGTCATATATTCCAATATTCATATATCATATTTTTTTTTTTCATTTCTGATGATTGCATACTAAACTTCAGGCAATGACAAAAAGAAAAAAAAGGAGCCAAAAATGAACTCTTAATCTTGAAAATTAAGCGTGCTGTGATTTTTTGAAAAACTTTTTGTCCGCTTCGGCGCTCACTCGAGAACGCTGCCGGCAAACGGGAGACACTTTCGGAAATACCGGCTTGGCATTTAAGGGTTAAGTGTCTCCGAATATGAGGAAAGGTTGTGGTAATTGTTGAATAAGATATTTCATACCTTCCTCATTCAAATGATCATTGGGAGGAATATAAATGAAACATATAGTATATTTTCTTCTACCAAGATCAACTTGTCAATATGCAAAACTGAATTGTAGAGGAGTTTAGAAGTTGACAGTTATTTGAGGAATGTCATATTTTCTGACTCAATTAAGTCAGCAGGGACCATCTTTTTTTTCCTTTGAGGGATGTACATATCCCTTCATAGGGCGGGCACCTTACCAAGATGGCTGCATCACTACCACTAAAAGAGGTGCTACCACTAGATCCTTTGTGGTATTAAGGGGTCTAGGGTTTAAAGCTCTACCATAGTTCTTTCTTTTCCCAATTGGTCTTTTGGCATAACTAATACTTAAGTGTTCGTGTTTCGCTTTATTTATTGCAGTTGGTTCATACTGATACTCTTTGCAACTTTTATCATTTGCTCTATGATCCAACTGACAGTTGCTACATTTTGGTGTAGCAGAACATATCCCATGTTCAAATGCAGAGCAATTAATACATGTTTTCTCATTTTTACATGTGCTAGTAGAATAACCGAACTTAAAACAATTAATACGTTGAATCAGTTTTGGGTGTAAGGGTCTTACTTGCATACTTTCATTTGAAAAAATCACATTGTCTGGAGCATTGGAGTCTTCAAATGTTAAAATTATCATGCCTGTAATATTAGCCCTTTTTGCCTTCCATACTGAAGGTGGACTTGTGTCCAAAATTTCATTTTCTGGGAATTCATATAAATCTTTATCAAAGATTACTCCTCTGCCATAACTGAAATTTATCTTCATGAAATTTCATCAGCGTTAACATGTGGGACTGGGTTTTCGACTTTGCATGGATAGGAACTGTACACAGATTTACCAAACATTGAAATGTCACCACTTTTTATACATCCTGCCTTCATCTGAAGGAACTTACTAATTTACAATAATTATAATTTCTTCCTTGTCTGAGGCTGCCAGCCACTTCAGATAGATGTATATACACATCCATATTTTTTGGAGCTCTATCTGTTAGACTTCCTCTTACTATCGATTTACATATCTTCAATTCTTTAACATTAAAACTAGCTTTTAGGGCATCTTCATACTTACTAAATGTAACCCATTCTTCCCACATTTGGTTGACTTCAACAAAGTTCATTCTAATTTCTGATATTTTGCAACCAAAGGTACTCATGGATTTTGAGATGGTTACATAACCAGATTCAGGTCTGAAACATGCAAAACTTTCAAACTTTTAACATAGTTCACCTCACCAGCACTTGGCTAATTGGTGACTGTGGTGTACTAAGATTCTGACATTTGCAGTATTTTCAAAGGGCCTTGATTTAATGCTATGTTTATCCGTGGTCGTCACCATGTTAATGGTAGCGCCAAGAGTCGAAAGTCCAAATGGGTAATCTTTAGCTAAGCAAGGTTTGTCAACAGAAAGAGGAAGTATGAGATCGTCACAATCCATGGGACATTTATAGAATTCGTCCACGTTGGCCCTATACTCACCATGGAGCAATATTTCAAGGATGTGATTCCCTTAATAGGGCACCCTAGGGGTTCAACATAGATATATACATCCCCCACCCAGTGCCTTTGGGGTCGTCAGTACGTCGAGATCGGACCCAGCACTGGGTGTGGAGTTCAACATAAAAGTTTATCCTCGCTCCAACACATCAGGTTGGAGTACTCCAGTTTTAAGGGTGAGCAGGAATGTCGTCCAACCCCACCCTCCATCAAATCAATAGCACTGTCAGAGCCTGGTCAGGTTCATGCCAAAGGTTGTCTACACAAACAATCCACAAAAACAATAAGATATGAGAGGTTGGATATGAGATTTGAGAAAAAGTTAATGTTTGTGGAAGTTGATATTCACTGTTGATGCAATTCACTGTAGTCTATAATATCTAAATTGTCATATATTATTTTCATATTAATTTGACATTGTGGCGAGTATTTATTCTTTATGTGTTGTATACAACACAACTCTTCTCTGCTACTTCTGTAGTGCTATCTTCTTGCTCTCCTATTTGCATTAATATTTCAAATTATTTTAGTTTTTTATGTAAGCATTGATTTCTTCGTTAGATTGTTGGATTTTGTTATCAAACACTATGCAATTTTCTCAGCAGGATCCTGAATTACTCTCAATTTCAATTCTAATTTAGCCTCTTCTATAGTCATCCATGTTCTTCCTTGTAACATTTTTATTCTGTATTGTATATATAATGCATGCATTCTTTGGATTTTTTTTAAGTATAATAGCATTTTCTCTTATATCGGATTTGAATAAAAAGAAAGATATAGGCCAGAAGACAACCACTAGGACCAAATAGGTTATGTGGTATGGTGATTATTGAGTGAAAAATAATTTAAAAATGCACAATGCTCCCATACTGAAACACAATTACGCAATGAATACATTTACTTAAGTTTCCACATACGCATACATTTCTAACATTGATTACCTATTGATTTAATAAGTAATTTTCCAATTTCAGTGAAAAGATCGTATACTAAAAAATCAGAATGTTAGGAAATGATTTAAAACCTCATTGTTTTGAAATTCATTAAAACGCCTTAAGGGTTATCGTATTCTAAATACTTATTCTAAATATTTAATTTCATATTTCATTAATTAAATTAGTGATAAAATTTCCCTCATCAATCATTCCAAAATTTTATGTATGCTGCTGGTTATATTTTGGACAGTCACACAACAAGTTTCACTGTCATCAACACTTCGTACTCTGAGCATTCAGGAGTAGGGCCATGCGGATTGTTCAGGAATTACAATGGTACCCTGGTTGATGCTCATAGATTTATGTTTTTTTAAATTTTACATTTACATTTCCTATATTTTTCACAGACAAATAGTCCTCAGACTGACTTTTAGTACTAGCTACTATTAGCCAGGTCTTCTCTTTTTTATTTATCTGAATGACATTTCTACCATTGATTGCCTAATTATTTGACATTTCTACCATCGATTGCCTATCTAATTTTCCAATTTCAGTGCAAAAATATTTAAGGTCACATTCCATGGATAGAATCTTGACCAACTTCCACTCCCAAACATGATGTCAAAGTGTGTCAAGGTTGGGTTAGGTATGAAGTATTTTTGCTTTACTAAATGGTATTAAGGATTTAATAAATGATTTAAGTAATTTGGGTTTTCCTTAAAATAGTGTATATTCATACCAGTAATTGCAGAGAGGTTAGGATTTTATAAGTACATAAAATATAAAACCGAATGTAAATTCGTCCTAGAGAAAGTTCCTCTCACCAAGAAGGCGCAATATTGTTACCCACAGCAGTAACTGCTCTAGGATCCTCACCTCGATATACACAGTCAAGATCGGACCCACAACTGAATGAATGATTTAAAATAAAAAGTTCCCCTCACTCGACAACTTCGCTTACTCTAGTTCTAAGGGTGAAGTGGCACGCCATCCAACTCCACCCTCATTCAAAGTTACAAAGAGCATTGGTATCCAAAATCCAATGCCATCCAAGGTCATCAATGAAACAAGGGAGGAAGGAAAGGGAAAAAAAAATTAGAGAAGAATGTAAAAAGAGTTACAGGCACCAGTCTGCAGACAGAATAGGTGTATGAAAGTATACTCTCTCTGCAGTGGATCACTAAACTTTCACCTCGTCAAGGGGTTGGGATCAGAGGGACATCAAATGTCAAAAAGCACAACTTAACAAATCCTAATATTTTCATCTCTTTCTCTGAAATTCTTTCACATGACTTATCCTAACAACTCACTTAATCATTTAATCTCTTACCATTAAACGTTTGGATAAACCCTATCTTTACAAGCAGTCAAACTAAAATACAAGGAAACTGATGTCACAAAATTGAAACTTGAAAATGGAAAATGGCAACTTCATGGATACTTCCTCAAGGCTCTGGATATTACCAAAAACTAAACTAAAAAACTAAAAACTAGAAAACTAAAAATAAAATAATAAACCTAAGTATTAAACACTGCTATTAAAAATTTAAAATAATAATAGATAACAGGTATGATTATTATGCCTAAAATAAAATTACCAGGCATGATAAGAACTAGTTTCTCAGAAGGATATTATACAAAACAACTTCCTCAAAGACACTTAAAGCAATTATGATGTCAATCTGTAAATTCTATATTCTTAGGTACAATTTAGTTTCATTCATGTGATACTGGTGAATTCTGATTCATTTAATAGATTTTCAAAAGTTAACTCCCTATCCGTATACAGTCAATCTACTATTAACCTCTGACTTCTTTCAAATAATAATCAATTGATATTCTGACTATCATGCGAGCACGTAAACCCTGTGTAAACTAGGAATTTTGCTGCCATATAGTATTAAGTATATATATATATATATATATATATATATATATATATATATATATATATATATATATATATATATATATATATATATCAAATGTATGTGGTGGTTTGTTATAAATCAACACAGCAGAAAGAAGAAAATCTCATCATGATACAAGTATGACTTATATTATTCAATGATATGAAAGAGAGAGAGAGAGAGAGAGAGAAGGGCGAGAGAGAGAGAAGAGAGAGGAGAGAGAAACTGTCCTTGCACCGATTTAATTTTTGTCCAATTTGAAATGATCAAATACTAAACTATGCAAAATTTGAATCGACTATTATTGAAGACAAAATTCTCTCTCTCTCTCTCTCTCTCTCTCTCTCTCTCTCTCTCTCTCTCTCTCCTCTCTCAGCTTTATCCAAATTTTAACTTCCAATCTTATGGTTAACTTTTTTTTCATCTACCTGTGATATAACAAATTAAATTAAATTTTCAATAATAGCAAACCTTTATATCGACATGCATACCTAATTAGCTATCAAAACTCATTACAAATTCTTTCATACCAACTTAAGAGAAATTGCTGCCATACGATACATATTTTTGGATAAATTGGATTCCATTTAATTTGACAGCAAAGTATAGAAAATAAGAACATTCAGCATTGAAATACTAAATCATATACCTAAAAACTGTAAAGGGCCATTCTAATCAGCACTTATCATTCTTGCCTCTTTCTCAGAGATTTTATCAGTTGGATTCAGATCTAGTTTTGCAATAAAAAAAAAATATATACAATTTTTCCTAACTCTTTCATGCAATTTCAATTTCAGATTGCCTAAATTGAATTAAAACCTGACCAAATACAAGGCAACTAAAGTCAAAACTTTGAATCTTTAGAAAAGACAAAGTACCAAAGTGAAAATTTCTTTGAAGATCTAGATAGATATAGAATGAAATAAAATCAAAGTACCAAGCTTGTCATCAACTAAGTTTCTTAAAAGGATATATATATAATTATGTATATATTATATATATATATATATCTATATATATATATATATATATATGTACACGTATATATCTTAAAATGATAGTAATAAATTATAACGCTGGACTCTGAAGTCTATATTTATATGTAGTTATTTACAGTGAAACTATTGAAAAACTGTGGAAATAAATTCTAGCTGGGAAGTATTTCATATCTGAGTAAGAAACGAATAACTATAAACACAATTTACAACTTTCGCATAAATCATCTGTTAATTACTGTTATTTCTGTCACAATTCAGGCGATATAGTACTTAGTATATTACAGGTATCTCTCTCTCTCTCTCTCTCTCTCTCTCTCTCTCTCTCTCTCTCTCCTCTCTCTCTCTCTCTATATATATATATATATATATATATATATATATATATATGAGAATCTTTCATTTCATGTGACAGTCTTGAAGGTTTTATAAAATTTACATTTTCGGAACAACCAATATTTACCTAAAATACCTATCCAATTACTAGCTATCAAAATTCACTGCCAACTCAATCATTCCAAATTAACAGTAACTCCTACCAAATAACAAACATGATTACAGATGTATTCAATTCAATTCTATTTAACTGTAAAGTAAAGTAGTATATTTGACAATAAAATATTATATCAATTGCCTAACAGCTTTACCTTCACTCCTATTATTTTTACCTCTTAATCTGGGATTCTATCAATTTCACCTATAGCTTTGGATTACAAAAATATATTACACCTTTTTTTCAACAACTCACTTTTAATATTTAATTTCTTACTATAACAAGTTTGAAAACTTATTATTTTACAAAAAGTCTAGCTACCTACAAGGCCACTGATGTCAAATGTAAAACTTTGCGGAAAACGATTTACTGAAAACTTCTTCAAAGGTCTAGATATATAGGGAACACAATGTTATCAGAAAGAAACCATAGCCTTTAAAATAGAACAATAAACCTAAATATTAAATACAAGCACTAGGAGTAAAGTATAATCTATAGGATTTATTAATTATGTTTATAAATATTAGTCTAATTAACTAGTTCTCCAAAAAGACGCAATTAAAACAAATTCCCAAAAGCCATCTAAAACAATTAATATGTTAATCCAAGAAGACAATAAATCTAACTTTCAGATTTGTCATCACCTAAAGAAATTTCGTGGAATGTATAGTGTATATATGTATATGTATATATACAAATACATAAACACCCTAGCACACAAGTAAATAACCATGTTGGTTTCTTACGAATCAACACCATGTTACTGCCATAAATAAATATTTAAGAAAATATCAACGACTATGAACCCACACAAATAGTAACTCTTGATACAAGAAGTATGCCTTAAATAGAGAGAGAGAGAGAGAGAGAGAGAGAGAGAGAGAGAGAGAGAGAGAGAGAGAGAGAGAGAGAGAGAGAGAAATTGTCCTACCAACAATTGAATTTTTGTCCAAATTTTGATTCAACTATTGAAGACAAAATTCTCTCTCTCTCTCTCTCTCTCTCTCTCTCTCTCTCTCTCTCTCTCTCTCTCTCTCTCTCTATCCAAATTTTACTTGTGATCTTATGTTTTATTTTTTTTCATCTATCTGTGATATAACAAAAAAATTAAAATTTCTATAACAACCAACCTGTATCGAAATGCATACCTAATTAGCTATCAAAACTCATTACAAATTCTTTCATACCAACTTAAATTGCTACCATACAATACATATTTTTGGATAAATTAGATTCCATTTAATTTGACAGCAACGTATATGAAATTAGAACATTCAACAATGAAATACTATATCAAACACATAAAAACTGTTAAAGGTCCATTCTAATCAGCACTTATCATTCTTACCTCTTTCTGAGAGATTTTATCAGTTGAGTTCAGATCTAGTTTTGCAATAAAAAAAAATATACAATTTATCCTAACTCATTCATGCAACTTCAAACTCAGATTGCCTACATTGAACAAAAAACCTAACCAAATACAAGGCAACTAATGTCAAAACTTTGAACCTTTACAAAATACAACGTACTTGGTGGAAATTTCTTTGAAGATCTAAGATGAGATATAGAATAAAACAAACCGGATAGAAAATAATAACCAATAAATATATTTATTTATGCCCTAAAATCAAGTACCAACTAAGTTTTTTACAGATATATATATTATATATATTAAAATTATAATAATAAATTATAACAATAGACTCTAAAGTCTATATTCATATGTAGTTATCTGCAGCCAAACTATTGAAACACTGCGGAAATAAATTCTAGCTTGGGAAGTACTTCATATTGAGGAAGAAACGAATAACTATAAACACCATTTACAACTTTCACATAATCATCTGTTAACTACGGCTATTTCTGTCACAATTCAGACGATATAGTACTTAGTATATTACAGAGCTCTCTCTCTCTCTCTCTCTCCATTACCAAATTTAACTTCTGCTCTTTAAAAATAAATTTGAGAAGTCTTTTACATTTCATGTGACAGTCTTGAAGGTTTTATAAAATTTACATTTTCGGAACAACCAATATTTACCTAAAAAATACCCTATCCATTACTAGCTATCAAAAATCACTGCCAACTCAATCATTCCAAATTAACAGTAACTCCTACCAAATAACAAACTAATTACAGATGTATTGCAATTCGATTCTATTTAACTAAATAAAGTAAAGTAGTATATTTACAATAAAATATTATATCCATTGCCTAACAGCTTTACCTTCACTCCTATTATTTTTACCTCTTAATCTGAGATTCTATCAATTTCACCTCTAGCTTTGGTTTAACAAAATATATTAAAAAAAATTTGCATTTCTTTTCACATAACTCACTTTTACTATTTAATTTCTTACTATAATAAGTTTGGATAACCTATTATTTTACCAAAAGTCTAGCTACTACAAGGCCACTAATGTCACAAATGTAAATCTGTTGGAAAACGAAGATTTACTGGAAACTTCTTCTAAGGTCTAGATATATGGAACACAATGTTATCAGAAACAAACCATAGCCTATAAAATAGTATAATAAACCTTAATATTAATACAGGCACTAAGAATAAAAAATACTTTTATAGGATTTATTAATTACGTTAAAAATTCTAATTAACTAGTTTTCCAAAAAGATACAATATAAAAACATTTCCAAAGTTCATCTAAAACAATTAATATGTAATCCAAGAAGCCTATAAATCTAACTTTCAGATTTGTCATCACCTAAAGAAATTTAATGGAATGTATAGAGTATAATGGACATGTATATGTATATATTACACATGCATAACAAATACATAAACACAGTACGAATCACAAAGGAGAGAGAAAACATGTTACTGCCTTAATAAATAATTAAAGAAATTATCAACAATTATCAACTAACTCAGGATACAAGAAGTATGCCTTAAATTGAGGAGAGAGAGAGAGAGAGAGAGAGAGAGAGAGAGAGAGAGAGAGAGAGAGAGAGAGTGCAGAAGAAATTTGCCTGGCTATCTATTTAATTTTTCGTTTTTAAAAATGATGATACATACTAAATCACTACAAATTTCAGATGATTCAACTGTTACTGAAGACTTGATACTGATATTATACTCCTCTCTCTCTCTCTCTCTCTCTCTCTCTCTCATGTACGTGACATAGCATTTTTAAAAAACTTATATTTTCTTTAGCAACCAACCTTTACCTAACATACCTACATAATTAGCTATAAAAAATCATTACTAATTTATCATACGACCAACTTAGGAGAAATTGCAACCAAATGATAAACATATTTATATACAAATAAGATTCCATCTAATATGACTGCAAAGTACATGAAATTAGAATAATCCACAACGAAATATTAAACCAAATACTACCTGAAAACAGTAAACATCCATTCTAATTGGGACCTACCATTTTGACCTCTTTCTCAGATATTCTACCACTTGATTTCAGTTTTAGTTTTGCAATTTAACAAAATACATACAATTTTTCCTAACTCATTCATACAACCTAAGTTCACATAGCGTATTTTGTTTGAGTTTCTTTCTCTCTCTCTCTCTCTCTTCATTGTCAAATTTAACTTCTGCTCCTTTATAAAAATTATATATATATATATATATATATATATATATATATATATATATATATATATATATATATATAATATATATATATATATATATATATATATATATATATATATATATGTGTGTGGTGTGTGTGTATTAGA
>NC_061097.1:10785412-10815412 GCF_015104395.2 Macrobrachium nipponense | reverse complement strand
TATTCTTGTGTCATCTGCGAAACTACTCACTACCGAATCCTTCACATTATTGTCTATGTCTTCAATCATAATAACAAACAGTATTGCAGCTAACACCGTACCCTGCGGCACACCGGATATTACCTTGGCTTCATCCGATTTCTCGTCGTTTTGCAATAACTATCTGTTTTCTGTTGTGTAAAAATTCTTTTAACCATCTTCCTTCCACTTTATCCACGATATTGTGTTTTTCTAAGTTTTCTTCGCCAATATATTATGGTCTACTTTATCAGAAATCTTTTGCAAAGTCTAAATAAACCACATCTGTTTCATTTCCGCTTTTCATATTTTTGAATATGTTTTCACGGTGGACTAACAGTTGGGTTTGTGTACTTTTTACGGGTATCGAAACCATGTTGTCCTTTATTAAACAAATTATTTTTTATTAAATGTTTCATAATATTTTTCTTCATTACCCTTTCATACACTTTGCATAATATGTGATGTTAGACTCACAGGCCTATAATTACTTGCCTCTAGTCTTGATCCACTTTTGAAAGTAGGGGTAATATATGCTAATTTGTGCTCATCATATATCTTGCCTGTATCTACACTTTGTCTTAATAATATTGCAAGTGGCTTTGCGATAGAATGAACTACTTTCTTTAACAAAATAGCAGGAATTCCATCAGGCCCTGCAGCAGCTCCATTTTTAACTTCATTAATAGCCTGCACAATATCAGCTTCATTAATATCTATGTCAGCTAAATATTCACTATTTTCATCCCTTACTTCTATATCATTATCTTCATTATCTATTCTAGGGGTGAATTTCTCTCTTATTATCGTTCTGCCAGTATGTTGCAAATTTCCTTTTTTTCATTCGTTAATCTCCCTTCAATTCTCAGAGGGCCTATTTCTATTCTTCTTTTATTCATCTTCTTCGCATATGAGTATAATAGTTTGGGGTTTTGCTTGATATTTAATAGGGTTTTTTGTTCCTTTCCAGTCCCGTTTTTCATTTTCTTTTGATTGTATAATCTTTTGTTCTGCATTTTCTATCTTATACTTTTTAGTTCTATAACTTTCCATGCATTTTTTTCTTTTGCAAGACCTTTTTTCCACTTTCTGATTTTCTGGAACAAGATCCTTCTGTCTCTTGGTATGCATGAATGATGTTTACTTTTCTTCTTCGGTATAATATTTTTTCCACTATTATCTCCAATATTTATATAATATCTCCGTATTTACCCTTATGTCATCACTTACGAAAATGTTATCCCAATCTTTGTTTAATTCTTCATTAATTTCTGACCATTTTATATTTTTACTGTAGAAGTTGTATTTTCCATATCCTTCCCACTTTTTCATTTCTTGCTTATCTCTATTTTCACTTGCTTTGGAATGAACTGTTAATTCTATGACATTATGGTCTGAAATACTCGCATTATAAACTATTATTTCTTTAACATAATTCATCTCGTTCACAAATACTAGGTCTTAAAGTATTTTCCTTTCTTGTTGGCAGGTGATTTATTTGTTTGAAATGTTGTATTCTAGTAGCATATCTAATAGACTTTTCAAATTGCCTCTTATCTTCTGCACTACTATTACTCTCTTTTTTATATGTATAAGTACAACCACAATCTCCTATTCGTTCTTTCCATTTCTACGAAAGGAAAGTTGAAGTCACCAGATAGGAGAATAGTCCAGTCCTTGTGATTTCTACATATATCATCCAATTTTTCAATTATTAAGTCAAACTCTTTAGTATTAGGAGGTCTATATATTACTATGTTCATCAATTTTTCAGATTCAAATTCTACCGCTATTAGTTCACATTCTGAGTTACTATATTTCTCATATATTTTTCCTTGTTTTTTGTCTTTCCCATATATTGCGGTTCCCCCTTGATTCCTATTTTTTCTATCTGGATCTATAAGTTTGGAACCCTTTTTATTTGATCATCATTCCCAGTCTCTTGGGAATACCAGGTTTCACTTATATTCATTATATCTATTTTCTTTTCATTTTGGGTTAGTTCTTCTAAGTACTCTATTTTTCTTTTTGAGTTACTCGTAACTAAACCCTGCGCATTCATCACTATGATGGTTTGCGTGTTTTCTCCTTCATTTAATACTGATAGTAATAAGGATTTTCCCATGTCTCTTTCCTGTTCTGGTATGTTGTTCTTTTTTTCATTTCCAGAAATTCTGACATTAAAAAATCCAACTTTTCCATAATATTTGATTCTTCCTTCATCATAATTATTCATTTTGTGTCTGAATCTGCAATTTTCTCCGTTTCTGCAATATCCTCTTGCATAATAAATACAGTTATTATTCTCTTGAGTAGAATTTCGGAGCTGATGCTTTGAAATTTTTTGCTGACACCTCTGCATATCTCATTGGTGGTTTGCTTTTCTCTTTTACCTGATATTCTTGATTTCTCTCTTTATTTGTTTCTTTCTTATTTTGGATTTTATTACTTGGTTGGTTATTTATTTGATTATGATTCATGGCTACAGGGTGCATATATTTGCATTTTTTGTCGAACTTACATCCTTTCCTTCTTTTTAGGTTTTTACCATATTTTTGGATGCAGATCTCTGCAATCATCCCCATATCCATCTAAGTATGCACATTTACCATATATTTCATAGTTTGACATATCGTAGGATGTTTAGTAGATCTCTCCAAAATCTGCAATTCCCTCTTTTTTCAAAAGGTTTGCAGATTTTTGTCTTTCTTGTCTATTTTTTCCTCTTCCCCGTCATTGTTATAGATCTGGTAGAGCCTCTTCGGGATTTGCTTTTCTGTTGTCATATCGTAATTATTTCTTCGTAGGTATGCTGCTTTATTGCCTCATATGTAGTATCAATGTAGTATCTCTGCATCCATACTTTTATCTTGTTCTTTGTTTTCCTTATTTTTTTCTGTCATTTTCATTTTTGTTTACTTTTCTTCCGTTTTCCTCTTCTTCTTTTTCTTTCTTCTTCTTCCTCTTCCTCTTCTTCTTCATCCTCAACTATTTGTACATTAAACAATCTTGATTTAATACATTGTCTATCCATGATAGACATGTTGAACAAAAAAAATTCTTGTATCTTTTTCTCAAATCTTGTATTACCTCAGCACACTGTGGATGGTCGGAATGTTGCATGCAGCACATTTTCTGATTAGGTTTTGTGGATTGACTATGCTATACACCAAACCTTACACAGTTTGCATGCTTTGGCATTCTTTTTCCTAATGCATCAATTAGTATTATTTCACAAGATTCACCTTATCATTTTCTTTGTCGGAATGTGTTGGTTTATGTATATTTTCTTTATGAGTTCTCTTTGACCACTTGGATTTTTATTTGGAACTTCTTCAATTATTTTCAAGATGTTTTCATTAGAGTTTGTTCCAGTTTGAAGGATTATATCCTTCTAATATATCTATGAATGCTTTTGTATCTTTTTGGTTAGGACTGTTGCTGATTTCATAGATGAGAAATGCCAGTTCCCTTCCTGCTACCTCATCGTATTGCGAATCTGCTAAACACGCCAAATTACGCCACCTTTTCCCGCAGTTGGGAACTTACTGCCATCTTGTTTCTGATTTATAGTATTACACTTGATAAACTAACTTTAGAAGACGCTTTATCCTACTATTTTCACACTAATCTTATCACCGATAGTTCACGAACACTTCTAGATATTTCTCAAATTCTAGTCGTATGTTAAACTTGTGATATCTGTTGATTATTGTGACTTCACGCGGGTACGTCTCACCAAGCAAGATGGCTACTACGAGAGAGAGAGAGAGAGAGAGAGAGAGAGAGATTGTTATAGTTGAATACTACGCGAAATTTGGGCTACCACATATTTAATCTTTCAATTAGAAATTATCAAAATGCTAAATTGTTATAAATAATTGACTGTTGATTGAGCCGAAATAAGTATACTAATGCGTCGCTCTCTCTCTCTCAGACCTTGGTGTGATGATGAATAGGAACATGTTATGCAATGATCAAATAGCAACTCTGTTGGCAAATGTAAAGCAAAAATGGGAATGTTGTTACGCACTTCAAAACAAGAAAAGCTGAACACATGATTATGCTTTATAAAAACATATGTTCGTAGTCCACTTGAATATTGCAATATGATATGGGTACCCACACTATCAAAAGGATATTGCACAAATAGAGAGTGTACAAAAGGTCCTTTACAGCTAGAATAGAAGAAGTTAAGGACCTAGACTACTGGGAAAGACTACAATTCTTAAAATTATATAGTCTGGAAAGGAGAAGAGAACGCTACATGATAATTCAGGCATGGAAACGATAGAAGGAATAGCAGAAAATATCATGGAACTAAAAATATCAGAAAGAGCAAGCAGAGGTAGATTAATAGTGCCCAAAAATATACCAGGAAAAATAAGGAAAGCAACACAGGACATTAATCCACTACGCACCAGCATCGATAATGCAGCGTCTATTCAATGCGTTGCCAGCTCATCTGAGGAATATATCAGGAGTGAGCGTAGATGTGTTTAAGAATAAGCTCGACAAATATCTAAACTGCATCCCAGACCATCCAAGATTGGAAGATGCAAAATATACCGGAAGATGTACTAGCAACTCTCTGGTAGACATTAGAGGTGCCTCACACTGAGGGACCCTGGGGCAACCCGAACAAGATGTAAGGTCTGTAAGGTAAGGTAAGGTCAGCTTTTCTAATAGAATGCATTGATTAATTTTTTGGTTTCATCCAACCTTTACCTAAATTGCGTACCTAATTAGCTATCAAAAATCATCACTAATTCTACCATACAAACTTACAGAAATTACTACCAAATGATAAACACAAAATATTAAATCAAATACCTAAAAACTGTAAATGTCCATTCTTATCAGTACCTACCATTTTTATATCTTTCTCGGAGATTCTATCACTATATTTCACCTCTAGATTTGCAATAAAATAATATATACACAATTTATCCCAACTCATTTTTATAATATTATAAGTTCAGATCGCCATTTATACAAAATCATTGACTATGCCCTAAAATCGAAGAATACCAAGCTTGATATCAACTAAGTTTCTGAAAGTGGACATAATTAAAAAAAAAAGTTCAGAAATTCAATTAAATAAATTATGAAGTTAGTATGAAGTCTATATTGATACATAAAATTGCGTTCCGTCCAATAAAAACTAATAAAGTTTAACTCCTGTATCACAGTTCATATTCATTTCATTATTTTTCAAATATTTACCCTTACTTCTCCATATATAGTCTATCTACTTATCTCTCTCAATTCATTTTAAGTACTGATTTTGTGTGTGTGTGTGTGTGTTTTTATCATGACTGTAACTCGTGGGCACATACAACTTACATAAAATGGAAATTTTGCAGCTATACACCAAAACAGTTTCCAAACATAACAATCTTAATACTATAGCTACATAAAGTCATATATACGGATTTCGTTGAAAACATTAGCCATTAGTGTTCTAACACCCAGTTTTTTTTATAATATTCCTCATCAATTTTAATGCTCCTTTTGAAATCAATTTTATTTTAGGAAATGTCAAACAAATGTAATAAAAACTCTCTCTCTCTCTCTCTCTCTCTCTCTCTCTCTCTCTCTCTCTCTCTCTCTCTCTCTCTCTATATATATATATATATATATATATATATATATATAATCATATATATATATTACTTTGTTACGTACTGACAAATAACAGCCTCAATTAAAGGAATAAAAAATTGTCAACAAGTATGATGAATGATAACTAGCCATACTTGATATGAAAGGTGTCTTCAAATCACACATGAGAGAGAGAGAGAGAGAGAGAGAGAGAGAGAGAGAGAGAGAGAGAGAGAGAGAGAGAGAGAGAGAGAGATTGCTGGCTGGTATAATAAAATGAAATATAAATTTGGGCTCTCAATTATTTCATCTTTGTTTTATAGATGAACAACACTAAATCTATTACGTAATAGAATTGTTACTTATGGCTTTTCTTCTCATAATTTAGACAAAATACTAATATACCGAGTCAGTCTCTCTCTCTCTCTCTCTCTCTCTCTCTCTCTCTCTCTCTCTCTCTCTCTCTCTCTTCTCTCTCTCCCCATTACCATATTTAACTTCTGATCCTATATAAATACCTTTACCTAAAATAACTATTTAATTATCTATCAAAATCATTACTAATTCTATCATTCCAACGTAAGAGAAACTGCTACCAAATAACAAATATGTTATGGATACATTGAATAAAATTTGGCAATAAAACATTACATCAAATGCCTAACACCTCACTTAAGTGCTCCAAATATTTTCATCTTTCTCCGATATTCTGTCACTTGATTTCACTTCTAGTTTTGGAATATTTAAAATTTCTTTTATATTTTAACATCTTATTATAATATGTTTGGATAACCTATTATTTTACAAAAAGTCCAAACACTTATAAGGCAATTGATGTCACAGATGTGAAACTTAGCAAAAGACGAAGACTTACTTGAAACTTCTTCAAAAGTCTAGGTATATGGAACAGCTAGTTTATCAGAAACGAATCACAGCCTTTAAAATAAAATAATAAACCTAAATATTCAAAACTCGGATCAAGAATAAAAAATATAATACATATCAGATATACTGATTGTGCCAAAAGTAAAATTACCAAGGCTGATATTAACTTGCTTTTTAAAAGGATACTAAAGAAAACAAATTCCCAAGTGTAATTGAATCTGTTTCAACTGTTTACCCCTATTTCTCCTTATACAGTCTATCCACTCTCATCTTCTAATTCCCTCTGATCTCAACCCCTTGACAAGTGGGTGACTCTGTGATTCACACTGCACGAAGAGTATGCTCTTTTTCACCTACTCTCTCTGCTGTGGATTCAGTTAACTCTGGGAAATTTAACTTTTCTACTCCTACTCCTATTATTTTTCTCCTTCAACCTCTTCCACTGACGACCTTTGCATGGCATTAAATTACGGAAACCACTGCTCTTGTAACTCTGAAGGAGGGTGGAGTTGGACAGCATGTTGCTCCACATTTAGAACTAAAGCACCCGACATCGTTGAGCGAGGGGAAATTTTTATGTTAAACCATGCCCTTACTGCTGGTCCAATTTTGACGGACTGAAAACCCTTAAGGCAATGAGTATATGGTGTGAATCCAGGTGAGGATCCCAACCCAATTACCACTGAGTAACAGTATTGGCAGTTGCGCCTCCCTGGATGAAATTGATCAAATTCACTATATGGCAACTTATTTTAACCCTTAGGAAACAGGGTAAAAAATGAACATGATGCAAACTAGACCAATCAATAGAAATGCACATGGTGCAAAAAGAAAAAAAAAAATTCTAAAAAATTTTCCCTCCATTCTACGAGAAATTGAAAATGACTATTTACAACCACTTCTGGGGCCTCTTTTACAAGACAATCATAAATTTTAGCAAGTCAGATATTTTTTAAAAATAATTTTATGTTTTGTAAAATTATAATTACAGCTCACACAATATCAAAATAGATAAGAAATAAAATCAGTAACAAATTCTGAGCATAGTTGTTATAAAATATTTATGTAAATTTACTGAGAACTAAACTGCAGTAACTTTTTAGGATTTATAATGTTTTGTCTAATATTTATTAGCACTTTTCGTTGCAAAATTACATTTATAACTGACATATTATCATAAAAGATAAGAACTTAAACCCATCGGTATATTCATAAGCAAATCTACAGACATCATGTGAGCCAAGGAGGCAGTATGTAGTCATTTCAAGTTAAGATCACAACTATCTTTCTCATGAACTGCCTACTTGATTTTAGCCAGTCTAAAAGTTGCCATTAGTGAATTTATGGGCTATGGAAGTAATGACGCCTTTATCACTTCCGATTCCCCAAAATTGATGGCACGTACTATTGTTACTCACCAAGAGTAAATCTGTCCACCACCCAAAACATGTTATTACTACTCATGTGAGTATATTCGTCCATTAAGGGTTAACCTCCCTATAACTTATTGCATGGCAATCGACAATCCACACACAGGATAGCACAATTAATCAAAATCAGGGTGGTCTTAAAACTGTAATAACCCATAAAACACCCAAAACGAGTGAAATACTGACATGAACCAACCGTGCCTCACTTCGACTATCTCTTTGGGAGTGGAAGTTGGGCATGATTTCTAACCTTGGAAGCTGACCTGAAAATATTATAATTGAAATCGCAAAATTGTTTATTTAATAAACATTTGACAGCAGAAAAGTCGTTTAGACAGATAAAAAGAAGAGTCTTGGCTTATAGAAGAAACAACAGAGCCAGTCTGATTGCTATACGTCTCTAAAAATTGTACATCAGTAGGGCGGCCATAAAGGCGTTAACTCGTGTCAAGGTAGACCACCTAATGGTTAATAATTTAAAAGGTGAATTTATGATATTTTAAATATAAATTAAGATTTATTTTTAAAATATAATAAATATCATGAAATTTAAAGGAAAAGGTTTATCTGCCAGAATTTTTCTTTTATCTACTATACTTTTAGACACATTAGCATTTGAATACCAATTAGGGCTGGGCTGTGCTAGGCTGCCAGAAAGTAATAAAAAAAAAATAATTTAATTCTAAATATATGATATTCTAAAAATAATCTTACATGGGATGAAATTTAAAGATGTAAGGTTTTATATACCAAAAGAATTTTTCTTATCCCTTAAGCGCCCGAGCCGCTATTTACCAAAGTGTCTCTCGTATGCTGGCGGCATTCAGGAGTTAGCGCCGAAGCGGAAATTTTTTTTTTCAAAAAATCACAGCACGCTTACTTTTAAAGTTACTAGGGTTAATTTTAGGCTTCTTTTTTTGTCATTGCCTGAAGTTTAGTATGCAACCAATAGAAATGAAAAAAAATATCATTAATCATTTATAAATATTGGAATATATGTCAGCGCAAAAAAAAATTTCATATATACGTAATTGTATACAGATTGCGCTGTGAGCAAAATGGTTAAAGCTAGTGAGTTAATTTTTTCTTTTCGTTGTACTGGACACTAAATTGCGATGATTTTGGTATATAACAAAATGTAAAACAATCAAAGCAACACAGAAAATATTATCACAAAATGATGCATGAATTCGTAACGCGAATTCATGTGTTAGAGACTTCCCGTTTGTTGCAAAATGAAGGTAATTGATTGAATATTACTGCACTGTAAGTGTGGTAGCCTAAAATTGCGTTTTTCGACCATTTCGGTCGGGTTAAACTTGAACCAAGGTCGAATTATTTCTATTTATCGTAATTTATATGAAAATATTTCAAAATTGATAAAAGCTACAACCATGAGTTATTTTTATTGTATTCTACATGAAATTGCGCACATTTTCATGTATAAAACTTTATGTAACGGCATATAAAACGGTGTATACATTACAACAAACTGACGAAAGAATTTCTGAGATTTTCGGCAGAGTTCCCACGCAGACGTAAGGAAAGTTTTTTTTCAAAAATTCACCATAAATCGATTGTTTGCTTTTGTTTGTATGGTGTTTTTACGTTTCATGGAAACAGTGGTTATTCAGCAACGGGAGAAACATCTTTACGTGACTTCCAAACCACGTCGAGAGTGAAATTCTATCACCAGAAATACACATCTCTCACTCCTCAATGGAATGGCCAAGAATCAAACCCGCAACCACCGAGGTAGGACGCCAGCACCATACCAACCACGCCACTGAGGCGCTACCATAAATCGAAATATTGTGCTAGAGACTTCCAATTTGTTGCAGAAGGTAAATGATTGAATATCACTTGAATGTAAAAGTTTTAGTTTACAATTGCATTTTTCTACCATTTCGGTCGAGTCAAAGTTGACCGAAGATTGAAATTTTGACACTTATCGTGATTTATATGAAAATATTTTGAAACTAATATAAGCTACAACCATGGGTTGTTTTTTGTTGTATTCTAAACGAAATTGCGCACATTTTCATATATAAAACTTTATGTAACGGCTATTATAAAACGGTGCAAACATTACGACAAACTGATGAAAGAATTTCTGAGATTTTCGACAGTTACCGTGCGGAAGGAAGGTAAAAGTTTTTTCAAAAATTCACCATAAATCGAAATGTTGTGCTAAATACTTCCAATTTGTTGCACAATGAAGGTAAATGATTGAATATTGCTAGAATGTAAGAGTTTTAGCTTACAATTGCGTTTTTCGACCATTTCGGTCGAGTCAAAGTTGACAGAAGATTGAAACTTTGGCACATAGTGATTTATATGAAAATATTTCAAAACTGATAAAAGCTCCAACCATGGGTTATTTTTTGTTGTATTCTACATGAAATTGTGCACATTTTCATATATAAAATTCTATGTAACGGCTAATGTAAAAAGGTGCATAAATTACGACAAAGTAACGAAAGAATTTCTGAGATTTGCGAAAAGAAAGAAATTCAGGCATGCCAGCCTGGGTAACGCTTGAAAGAAAACAACGTGGTCCGTGAACTCCCAGCACCCCTCAAGGCGCAATTTAAAATTTTTTGCGAACTAGGCCTATAACTATTTTTCCGCGAATATTTAAAAAACTTTTTGTAGTCAACGTATTGTACGTCCCGTCGGTGTTTAAGGGTTATACAGTGGGCCATCACTTAGTCGGGGATCAGAAGTCGCGGAGTCAGTTATACACAGGTTTTTCCTTGGACCACCTCTTAGTCTATATTGCTGGAATGAATCGCATCGCAGGTTTGTCCGTGTTGCGTTTGTAATATTTATCAGAAGGCTATGCCTCAGCAACAGTCAGATAACCACCAACATAGATGAAAAGACTCACATTATGATATAAACTGACAGTAAAGATAATAAAACCCTTTTCACCTTATATATTATCGGCATATCTACATAATAAATAACCTATTCAAGGAATAATTCCACATCACTGAAATCAACTTAGACTCCAAGAGGCCAGCCACAAAATGTAAACACACGTGGAGTTACGAAAAATGATATTGTTAAACTACAATAAAGTTTTTGTACATACTTACCTGGCAGATATTATACTTAGCTATAGTCTCCGACGTTTCCCGACAGAATTTCAAATCTCGCGGCACACGTGACAGGTAGGTCAGGTGGTCTATCTTACCCGCCGCTGGGTGGCGTTCGGATGTACGAACCACTCCCGTTAGCTTGTCAGATTTTTCTCTTCCATCTGTCTCCTGAGGGAGGCTGGGTGGCCATTAATCGTATATATCTGCCAGGTAAGTATGTACAAAACTTTATTGTAGTTTAACAATATCATTTTTGTACATGAACTTCCCTAACAGATATATACTTAGCTGATTGGCACCCTTGGTGGAGGGTAAGAGACAGCTAAATAATACAGGTAAGACGGGAAACAACTAATGTTGTAGGATATAAAAACCTTGGTTCTCACCTTTTCAGGATGAAGACTTCATATATACTGTCTCTGAGTCTGCATTGCCTGGAGAGCTAACAGCTAGGACGTGACCTGATGCTGAAAGACTCTCGGATCTACCACTGGGATATGTGATTCCCCTATTGTGGTAGAATCAAAGTCGGATCCTGTTAGAGGGACCTTGTCCGCTTCCTCTGCAAGGAGCCCCAAAACCCACCACCGACCACCTAACCAAAATACAAAGGGTTAATATTACGACAAAAAAGAGGTTGCCTCCTGCAACCAAATCTTTTAGACAACCAAAAAAAAACAACGAATATAAATAGTAGGGTAACATATAAAAAATTTACACAGGATAAGTTTCAGCTCCCTGCCCCAGCACCGAATCCGCCGATACGAAAAGACCCAAGGCGAAGCATTTATCATATGTGATTTTTACATCACGTAGGTAGTGGTTTGCGAAAACCGATTGGCATCTCCAAAAAGTCGCCTCCATCAAGTTCCGCGCAGCAGACATATTTTTTCTGAATGCAAGCGAAGTTGCGATGGCTCTCACCTCGTGAGCTTTCACTTTCAGTAGTCTAAAAGTTCTTCCTTACAGGCAACATGTGCCTCTGTAATAAGGCTTCTCAGAAAAAAGGAAAGGAGCATTCTTCGACATGGGCCGAGTGGGGTCCTTTACAGAGCACCAAAGCACATCTTGATTAGCCTTAAGTTGTTCCTTCCTCTTGGAAGGAAATACTTCATAATTCTCATAGGCAAAGAGTTCTTTCAGGCTCTTCCCCTACTAGAAAAGATAAACTACGAACTTCAAAGCTCCTGGGCCAAGGCCGTGATGGGTTTTCATTCTTTGCAAGAAAATTTGGAAGAAACGAACACACCATAGAATCTTCCTTAAACCCTACATTGCCCTCGATAGCTTGGAGCTCACTCACTCTCTTAGCTGTAGCTATGGGCCAAAAGGAGATAGCCTTCTTCGTCAGATCCTTGAAAGAGGCTAAGCCAGGAGGTTCGAATCTAGACGATCCAAGGAATTGTAGAACTACGTCTATTATTCCAGTTCGGTACTACATGGGAGCGCTTAATGGTTTCAAATGATCTAATAAGATCATGCAGGTCCTTATCATCGGATATATTTAAGCCTCTATGCCTAAATACCGCCGCCAACATACTGCGGTATCCCTTAATAGTTGACACAACCAGATGGACATTCTTCTTTGAGGAAAATAAGGAAATCCGCAATTTGGTTCACAGAGGTACTGGAAGAGGAAATGTTCTTCCTCTTGCACCAACGTCTGAATACATCCCACTTTGACGGGTGTATACACGCAAGGTGGAAGGTCTCCTCGCTCTTGCGATTGCTTTAGCAGCTGTTGCTGAAAAGCTTTCGCTCTGACCAAACTTTGGACAGTTCTGAAGCCAGTCAGACTGAGAGCGAGGAGATTTTTGTGGTACCTGTCGAAGTGGGGTTGTCTGAGTAGATCGCTCCTTAGCGGGGTGGAGCGATCTTGGAAGGTCCACCAACCATTCCAGTACCTCTGTGAACCATTCTTGGGCCGGCCAAAAGGGAGCGATTAAGGTCATTCTCGTTGAATCGGACTCTACGAACTTCTTGATGGTTAGCCCCACCCCAGGATCTTGAAGGGGGGAAACGCGTAGACCGTCGAGTCCGTTCCAGTCTAGAAGAAGAGCATCTATTGCTAAAGCCTCTGGATCATCCGATATCGGAGAGCAGTAAGGATCCAGCCTCTTGTTCTTTGACGTGGCAAAGCTCTATGTGTGGCCTTGCCCCATAACTTCCACAGGCTCTGGCATACATCCAGATGAAGGGTCCCACTCTGTGGAAGGACCTTGATCTTTCCTGCTGAGGAGATCTTGCTCTTACATTCCTTTCTCCCTGCACGAACCTGGTGAGATGCTTGATTCCTCTTTCTTCTGCCCACCAGAAGAAGGTCTCTTGCTGTCTCGTACAGGGAGAAGGAATGCGTGTGTTTCCCCCCCTGTTTCCTGATATATGCCAGAGCTGTAGTGTTCCGCGTTGACCTGCACTACCGATCTTTCTGACTTTGGGCTCGAAAGCCTTCAGAGCCAACCACACAGCCATCAACTCCTTTCTGTTGATGTGCCAGGCTACCTGGTCCCCCACCCAGGTTACCTGACACTTCGCTGGTTTCCAGAGTTGCCCCCCCACCCCGTGTCCGACACGTCGGAGAACAACACCAGGTTGGGGGTCTGGGATTGAAGAGACATTCCCTTCGCAAAGAGGTTTGGGATCTGTCCACCATAAGAGATGTTTCTTGACGTCCTGGGATAACGACAGGGAGAACGTCAAATCCTGAGAACGACGACTCCAATTCGATGAAGAAAGAATTGGAGCGGTCTCAGGTGCAAACCTTCCTAGGGAAACGAATTGCTCCAGCGAGGAGAGCGTCCCCAGCAGACTCATCCACTCCCTCACTGTGCATACTTCTTTCCCTAAGAAGGTTGTTACTCTCTCGAATCCTCGGACTATCCTTTCCTGAGAGGGAAAAGCCCGAAAACTCAGAGAGTTCATCTGTATCCTGAGATACACACACTCTTGCTCGGGAATTAGTGATGACTTCTTGAAATTGACGAGAAGTCCCAAAGCCTTCGTCAATTCTAAAGTTACTTGTAAGTCCTTCAAACAACGATCTTCTGAATTGGCCCTTATTAGCCAATCGTCGAGGTACATGGATATCCTCACCCCTTTCAAATGAAGCCATTGAGCCACATTCCTCCAAAATCCCCGTGACACTTGAGGGGCCGTCGAGAGGCCGAAACGGACAGAGCCCTGAACTGAAAAATTTTCCCCCCCATCATGAATATCTGAGAAACTTCCTCGAGGAAGGATGGATCGGTACGTGGAAGTAAGCGTCCTGTAAATCCACGGAAACCATCCAGTCCCCTGGTACGAAGTGCTGCCAGTACTGATGAAGGCGTTTCCATCGTGAACTTCTTTTCTACGAAAGAAGTTCAGGGCGCTTACGTCCCAACACCGGTCTCCATCCCCGCCCCCTGAGGACTTCGGAACTAGGAAAAGCGTGTTGTAGAAACCCGATGAATGATGGTCTGTCACTAGTTCGATAGCCCCCTTCTCCAGCATCTGATCTACTGCTAGATGGAGAGCTTGATTCATGATGGGTTCTCTGTACCTGGCCGTCAGTTTTCCCTTGGATGTCGTCAAGGGAGGTCTTTCGACGAAAGGGATGAGGTAACCTCTCCTCAAAATAGAAAGGGTCCAAGGATCCGCCCCTTTTTTGGGCCCAGACTTCTGCAAACTCTAAGAGTCTGGCGCCCACCGTTTATGAAGGACTTGCAAGTTATTTGGGGGCTTTAACAGAACTTGGCGAAGTCTTACCCCTTCTTGAAGGTCTACGACCTCTAACGTAGATTGGTTCTTGATGAGAGCGCCCCTCGAAGGGTTCTCGAACTTGCCTTTTCCTTCTTAGCCTTGGTAGGGAAGGAAGGGCGAGGTTTTCTTGCCGACGTGCCAAAAGGTCCTTGGGTGGCTTTGCCGAAAGTGATCTCGAAATGTCCTGCACTCGATGTTTAGGGAACACTGAGCAGACAGAGGAGCAAACAGCAAAGAAGACCTCTGGGCATGGGAGAGACAGACTTCGTTAAGAAGGAACAATAACAGACCTCTTCTTCACGATCCCGCCCCATACAGGGAGGCGATTTCACTCGCTCCGTCTCTTACCGACTTGTCCATGCAAGACAAAACACACATGAGATCTTCTGGCGAAATGACTCTGGCAACTTCAATTTTCTTGGCTAGGACCCCCAACGACCAATCAAGGAAGTTAAATACTTCTAGCACTCTAAACATGCCTTTTAGCATGTGATCCAATTCATTCATTGCCCAAGTCGTCTTAGCAGAGTTAAGGGCAGTTCTCCTTGTCGAATCTACCAGCGCCGAAAAATCCGAATCAGCCGAAGACGGTAGACCCAATCCTAAGGACTCTCCTGTTTCGTACCAGAAACCAGCGCGTCCTGATAACTTCGAAGGAGGAAAAGCGAACATCGTTTTCCCCGCTTTCTTCTTGAAGCCATCCAGGAACCAAAACTCCTCAGTGCCTTCTTCATTGAAGAGTTGGCTTCATCCTCACAAAGAAGAACTCTTCGCTGTCTTCGCCGATTGAAAAAGTGAGTGAGGAGGAGGAGGAGCCGTAGGAGTAAGGGAAATACCCAAAAACTTGCAAAAAGTAGCTCTGTAAGCTTCTTGTAAGAAGACACAGCAGCAGAAGTGTTCGGTTCCTCATCCGAACCTTCTAGGACGTCTTGTCGAGGCGAGCGCGGAAGATCCTTAGGTGACGAAGGGATCCTAGTAGGAGTTGAGCGAGAGGTTGGAGAACGCCCTCTCTTAGAAGATTTTGTTTTTTCACATCCACTGGAGAACGATGAGAAGATCTGGGTTGTCTACGATGAGACTCCCTCTTCGCAGGTAGACGGAATCTCAGCCGAAGAGAGGTAGGGCTCCTACTCCGAGAATCCTCGGAAACATCCACAGGGCGCTTACGAGAAGGCGAGCGCCTACTAGACTCTTTGTCGCCTATCCTGAGGCGAGCGGCTGCCAGGAGAAGAGCGCCTATCGAGAGCAGAGTGCTTGCGCGGCTCTCCATACCTGTCCAGTTTGCATACGATCAACGGAAGTTCGACTGGAAGGCGAAATGCGCCTACTAGGAGAAGGCTGCTTGCGAGACTCTTGACGTCTAACAAGAGGGTAACATTCAGGAGAAGGGCGCTTTCAAAAGCTAACGAGCGCCTACCTGGAGAAGGGGCGCTTCCGAGATTCCTGTGCCTACCAAGCGACAAAAAAACGGTCCAGGAGTAGTGCGCCTAGAAGCGGGAGAGCGCCTACACGGAGAAGGGCACTTGAAAGACTGCTTGTTGTCTGCCCCGAGGAGAATAATCAGGAGTATGACGCCTTAAAGAGACGAGCGCCTACTAGGAAGATCGATGTGCAGTAGGCTCTTGGCGCCTACCTTGCGGGGAGCGGCTAACAGCAGGCCGTCTATCATGCACACGACTCCTACCAGACTCTTGATGCCTGGTCAGGAGAGAAGTCACGATCCGACACTCAAGGAGAGTGACATCTGGAAGAAGAACGCCTACTTGTATAATGGGCGCCTTCTAGGATCTTGAGGCTGCTGAGGAGAAGTCTCACGCGAGGGAGTTGAAGAAATTAGCGTGATGAGCAGGTGCAGTGCGCTTACCGGAAGCGGGAATCCAATCTGGAGAAAAAAAATTCTTTCTCCAAAGAGCGTCCTACCGATGTTTGGCGCCTTGAAGTCGAAAGAGAGCCAGGCGAGCGAGGGCGCTCACGCGAGCCCCCCCTACCTTCATACGAAACCTCCCCATATGAAGGAGAACGCCTAAAAAGAGGAGAACGATCCTCTGAAGAGTGGCGCCTAGATCTCTTGATCGGAAGAGAAACGTCCTTCTTCCTACGTGATCTAACTGCTAGAGAGTCTGCTAGCACCGTGATCTGAGCTTGAAGTCCCGCGAGTACTCTCGTAGGAGAATCTTGTTGTTCTTCCTCGGAAGCAGGCGCTGAGCGCGGAGCGCGAGAAGAAGAACGATCACAGGATTTCTTGGGTTTCTTCGCCTCCACCACCGACGATTCTTCCGGGAAAACCTCCGGACTAGAAGCCAAAGGACTGCAGGGAGCCTTCCAAGCCCTCTTCAACGGGCGCGACGCATCCGGGGAGTTCCAACCTCTCTTCGGAGAGGAGAAGACGAAGAGAGAAGCATTGGCGTAGGAGCTCCTTCTTGTAGCGATCCAAGGCAGCCTGGGAGCATACTTCAGGATCTGCCGAGGGGGACGCCTGACCGGTGGGTGTTGGGTCTCCCTAGCCCTCTTGCGGCTTTCGACTTCCTACTCCCACTGGAACTGGGAGTCTGGAAGAGGTCTAGGCCTAGAGGCACTAAGGAGCCGGTCAGACGCACCTCCACAACACTGGGGACACTGCACTGATCACTAACACTCTCCTTACCTTCCAACTGAACGAATCTTCTGATCCATAGAAAGAATCGTGGGCTCTCAGAGCTGCCGCCTCCGAAGGCGAATCTTCGGCTTCGGTGCGGGGAGCAGGGGCTGCAACTTGGGAAGAAGGTTTCTAATTCTACGTTTAGTATTAGGATCCACATCCAACTCACTCATTCTAGATACTAGAACTTCTAGAGGAAGCCTTACGCACTCTATCGCGTTCCAACTTCTATAAGAAGAGGAGAGCCTTATTCTTCTTCATTCAATCCCTTACATTCACTACAAGGGTTAGCAAAAGAACATTCATTCCCCCTGCATTTCATGCAACCGTGTGGGGGTCTACCGAGCTTTCGGCAACCTCACCTTACATCCTTCATTCACGCAAACCCTAAACAAACCGAAGTTTTAACTACTGAATCTAGGTCAGGACATCGTTAAAGAAAATCCAAATCAAAATCAAACCGGTCCACAATCAACGTATGCCAAGCCAAACAAAGCGAATACGTCACCAAAGAAGTCCAAATAACTCCAGGCAAGCGAGAAATCGAAAAACTATCGAGAGGAACCGACAACAGTTGTTATCGTTCCCGCGACAGAGAAAATCCTACAAGCTAACGGGAGTGGTTCGTACATCCGCCACCCAGCGGCGGGGTAAGGTAGACCACCTGAACCTACCTGTCGCGTGTGCCGCGAGATTTGAAATTCTGTCGGGAACGTCGGAGACTATAGCTAAGTATATATGTCAGGGAAGTTCATGTACAAAACATAGTATGCATACAGTTAGGTTCACAGTGACCTTTACTGTTCGATAACCTTTTAGATATTCTAACATTTTTTAAAACTTTATTTTCATTTTGGTAGTGCGTATATAACTTCTCCGAACACTACAGTCATACAAACTATAATTGTCTTAGATTATTGTATTGTTGTCTGCGATTGGCGATGAAGCATACATGAAATATGTAAAAGCATTTTTTTACCTTGTTTATTATCGTCATATGTTCATAATAAAAAGATTATTCAAGGAATAATTCCATATCAGTGAAATCAACTTTTATCTATGCGAGGCCAACCAGCTGACAAAATGTATGTATGAATATGAACATCAAACTATGGTACCGTTCACGGCAACATTATCTTTAAAAATTCTAATTGTACTAGTCATGGCAAGGATAATGGCTAAAATAACATTCATTGTCAAAAAATATGGTTAACTTGGTAGTAAATAATAGTTTAGAAGGATCATACGTACACTGCTTTATGGAGTAATGATAGTGGCCTAAATTTAACGACCCCAAGGATTGCATGTGAGAGAGAGAGAGAGAGAGCAAAATTGGTGGAGGAATAAATGGGAGTAGTTTGATGGCGTGAGTAAACGTGTGTATGTTGTGGCGATCGCCAAGGCGGTCAGTGGCAAGCGTCTGTTATGAGAGTCGGGAGAAGTGAGGAAGTCTGTGAATAGAGCCTGCGGTGAGGAGTCAGTTTTTGCCACCAGTCTTGAATATTATTGATGTCAGTTATTTTGTGTGTTTTGAAGTTGTGGTTAATGTTGTATGTTTGGAGTTGTTGTGCCTATGTTGCTGAAGTTGTTCTTGTGTGTTGGAGGGTTGTTAATATTGAGTGTTCTGTTGTGTTGTCGATGAATTGTTGAGTGTTGTTGGTGAGTTTATGTGGTTCCTTGATGTTGTAGGTGGTTGTATTGGCTTTGTGTGGTGGTCTTTTGTTGGGTTTGTTGTTGAATTGTTGTATGGTTGTAGTCCTTGTTTGGTTGTTTGTGTGTTGTGTTACAATAGCTAGCCTAGACTAGCTACAAACAGCGGACAGCACAGCACCTACCTAACCCTGAGTATCTGGAGTCTTGAGGAGAGTACATGTGTTTATGTTTTGGTGTGTTCTGTGTTCGGTAAACCAATTGTCCTGCAGGTAATTATTAACGTAAAGGGGAAAGTGTGGCTAGGGGAACTATTTGGCAGCTGGTACGAGTATAGTAACTGTGGGGAGCTTGCTATGCTTTTTTACTTTGCATGAGATCCCGCCATAGGAATTTTTGGCGCTCGAAAAGGGACTGTTGGTGTGGCAGCTGCAGGTTGATTATAGTGAATTGAGTGATAGGTGAAGAAAATGAGTATGGAAGTTTGACTGAAGTGGAGAGGCTGAAAGAGTTGCAGTTGTTGAGGGAAGCTAAGGAAACTGTGGATGAAGAGAATGAGAGGTTGAGGGTAGAGTGTGAGAAGCTCAAGAGCGAGCCAGAGGAAATGAGAAGAGAATGCTAAGAAGTGCGAGAGTGGAAATGAAAGGAGTGAAAATGAGAATGGTTGAGAAAATGAAGGCAAAATTCGGAGTAATGATGAATACAGTGCAGGAGACGATGAAGGGATTCATGGGATAGGGAGCAGTAAGAGTTAGGCTTACTTGGTCTTGTGACCGGCCAAAGGTACTAAAGAAAGTGGAAGAGCAAGTGGATAAGAGTAAGAGTGACGAAGGTGATTTGGATGTGATAAGCAAGGGGAAGAAACAGGATAAGGATAAACCTGAGGACAAGAATAAGAAGGAGGTTGAGGAAAAGAAGACTAAGGGAAAGAAGGATAGTAAGGATGACAGACAGAATGAGACTAGACCTGAATAAGTTGGGGAAATGGCTGAGAGTTATTTGGAAAGCGTTGAGTGGAAACAGGTAGGTAGAAAATAGGATAAGAAGAGAGTAATCAAGAGCATGGATGTTAGTAAGGAAGTTGATTTGTTGTATTTGGAAGAGGTTAAGAGGGATCAGAATGGAAGTAGCGAGAGTGAGAAAAAACAACGGTTTATATGAGGGAGGTACCCCAATGTGCACAGTATGAGGAATATGGTAGTAGGGATATAGGGGGCTTTTTTAAGGAATATGAGAAGTTTTGTGTGGCTATGTATGGGGATGACAAGAGAGTCTGGGCAAGAGAACTAGGTAACTTCTTGATAGCATCTTTGTTCAGTATGTATGGGGTAATGATGAGTGTAAGGAATGTGCTGTATGAGTGTTTGAAAACATAGACTGTGGAACAGGCGAAGAGGATACAGTAGCGTTAAGTATGGAAAAAAAAAACATGATTTTGAAGAGGCAAGAATGATTGATGGTGAGTTGTTGCCAATGTATATGTGCAGGTGTATGAATAAGAGTAGAAGTGTTAGTGTTAGGACTGAAGTAGCTAAGGGTAAACCAGAGTTTAAGAGCTATAGGGAGGCAAATGGCAGAGCAAGCAGTCGATAGGAGCATTAGAGCAAGTAATAATAATAATAATAATAATAATAATAATAATAATAATATCCTTTATTTCAGCTCAGGGCCATATACATAGAATATACAAAATACAGACAGTAACATACACAATCTAGATACATGACACATGAAAAAAAAAGATTAATCGACACTTACCCACAAAATAGCTGAGGTAGCATAAAAGACTAATCATAATACTGGTAATAACAGTAATAATAATGGTGAAAAAAAATGCATTGAGAGTTATAACAGTTAGTGCAGAGATTATATAACATGAATTTAAGCTGAAGACCTTACGTCTAGAGGACAAAAAACGGAAATTGAATGTAAAAAAAACTTTAACTTGATAGTATTCACAGTAATAATGAAAAATTAAAATATCAGCAATAAATATAATAATAATGACATATTGGTGGCAAGTGTCGATGAGACGTTGGAGACCTTGGCACTGATGGAGAAATCAGAACCATATCATCGGCGTAACAGAGGTTGTTTATAGTTGTTTCATTGACAGTGCATCTGATTGGGAGTGAGTTCAATTTGACATTCAAGGCATCTGCATACGGATTAAACACGTATGGAGAGAGAATGCCCCTTTGCCGAAGCCCGTTTAGGGAGCCGAAGCTGTAAAATAATATGTTACCCATTTGACACAGAATTGCTGTGTGGAGAACCAGCAAAGTAAAATACCAATGACATATAGGGGTGTGCCTCTTTTATACAGCTTCAGGAAGAGCTTTATATAGTTTACTCTGTCAAATGCTTTTCTCATATCCACAAAACAAAGGAAAACAGGAGAGGCTGATGATGGGTAGTAGTTCAGCAATTTTTTCAGTATGTAGACGCAGGTGTCGGTTGAGTGGTTTGCTTTGAATACGAACTGATTGTCAGTGGTGTGTAGAATCAGCTGCATCCTTTAGCTTGTTTTTGATTACTGGTATCAAATGAACTAAGACAACAGATTCTGGAAGAAACTGGTGAATTATGCACGCACTGAATAGGGCAGCTGGCAAAATGTAAATTATCAGATGGCAGAATTTTAAAACCTCTGCAGGAAGACCATAGCAGCTGGGTAATTTATTATTTAGTAGGCTGTTTATGGCATCGCTGATTTTACCTGGCATAATACAGTCTACAAAATGAAATTAAATGTTGTCAGTAAGGAGGTTATCTACCTCCCTTAGGAAGTCTTGATCATTTATGCAATTCAGGATATTATTGAAGTGATTGTCCCACATACTTGCAATATCCTCGTCTCCGAATCCTTCCCCTACTCTCTGTGATAGCTTTTCAGTTTTGGGATTTCAGGACTGGATATCTTTCCAAAGACGAGGATAATCACCACATTCTAAGTTTCTACACATTACATTTGCTCTTAGTTGTTTTGCATTTAATCTGCAGTGCTTAAGAGCAAGTTTGAACTGCGTTCTCGCCTGTCTCATTAGTAATGCAGTGTGTCCATCCCTCGGGCTACCATTTTGCCTCAACAGTAAAAACATTTCTCATGAGTATGTATACAGATCTTTAACCAAGTCATTCCATCCAGGTATATTACGAGAATTACCTTGACGAAATCTATAGGCAGCCCTGCCCGAAACAAGCATAGCGGATATTATGTTCGAATAGAATTCATTCAGATCCCTCCTGTGGTGGTCATTTCTACAATTTGTGTTAGTACAAAGTAAGGCGTCTGCTGGTTTAACTATTCACAGCAACATGGTTTCGTGGTCGCCCTAAAGTATCTGGTTTTCTGTTGGTTTTTAAAATCCCAGTTTACCGCTGGTGGGCGGTCAGTTAGGGGGTTCACGGTATGGAGGTATGGGGTACTGAATGACACCTGTAATGGGATGTGATCGTAACGAATATAGTAGGTCATAATAGAAACATGAAGTTGCGGAGATGTGATGCAGAGATCCAGCCAGGAGGTTGTAATTGCCTACACTCTATTATGTATATATGAATAGGAGGAGGGAGAGAGGAGCATTACATTGCTAATTTAGAGAGCATGATTTTGACAGAAGCAAGTAAGTTCATTATAAAATTGTTGTGTGGGGTGGGAATTAAGGTCCCCAATTATACAAATATGATCAGCAGGAGAATCGTGAATAACCCCAATTATACAAATATGATCAGCAGGAGAATCGTGAATAATACTGTGTAACTCCCCTAAGATCATGCAGTAATGATCAAAATTATTATTTCCCCATGGCATATAAGCACTAATTATTAGGATTTTAGAGTTCCCTACTGTCACTTAAAGCCCAAGCAATCTGTCACTCCTGTTGGTCATCACCATCATATTGTCTAATGATCTGTGCCACAGGAAAGAAAGGCCCTCTTTCAAGCGTTCTGACGTCTTCATGTATTGAATCGCAGATGACAAGGTCATGTGGCCAGAGGAGCGTTTCTTGCAATGCAATGATGGCTTTGAAGTTTTTGCAGAACATGTTTATAATAGAAGAGGAACGTTCCATTTGACGCCAAAAATATTCCAAGAGATTATGTTTAATGTATCCATGGCTACTCACAAAGATGGGAGATGAATGCGCTGATCATTTGGGTGGACGGGGAGTTAGCCAGGGAGAGTGGACAGTCACTCGCCGTGGCTGGTTGGCTGGCACTTGCAGTGGAAATGACTCTGGTTGGGGTGTCAGTAAGTTCCCCTGGGGGTGGTTGGTCCCGGATTAGTTTATATCTTGAAACTAATATACTGGGACCGAAATTCTCGCCTTTAAGAACGTCGAGGTGGTTGAAATAGGGCCAGGTTAATCTGTAAGCCACTTTATGTTTACTTTTGCATGGGAGTTCATGGGAGATGAGTGGGTCAGAGCCAGTGAAAAAATTTACTCTCTCCACTATGGCGTCTAGCGTCACTGATGAGCGCAGATTGTGAATTACTACGTGACTTCTCTTCTCAGGTATTGGGCAAGGTGAAACATGATTGTTGGGCTCCAGTCCAGTGGCCAGATGAGAGGTTCTTTTCTTTCTGCTTGTTTGTATCTACCACCCGCCAGACCCCCGCCAGATGGGGGGTTGGGGGAGAGAGATAAGGCTGGGAAGAATCACGAGGGCTGGCATCACTGGAGATGTATCTTCCGCTGGAGGCACTGGGGAGGGAGAAGAAGTTGGGGGACCAACAGTCCCCTCATAATGGTCTATAGGTGATGGGGGCACTCCCGTGTTACTGGGAGGTGAGGAAAAACTGGATGCCGCATTCAAAGGAGCCTGGTGGCTATCTGTGCAATTGTCTATTGAATCCTGCACTCCTTTGATCGCATCCCAGATCTGTGTGACATTATTTGTTCCCACAGTTCTAAGACTGTCTAGGATTCCTGTAGTCCTTTAATCACATGCCAGATTCTTGAGAATTTATCATTTGTCTCCTCGATTTTTTCAGAGTTTTTTCCAATTGTTTCTGAGAGTGATTTTGCTGTATGGAAGGCATTTTCTGCCGTGTGGTACACTGCAGGTAGGCTTAGGTCAGCAGGCCCCTTTGGATGCATATTGTAAGGGTTATCGGCGATATATGATATTCTCTTGAGAGGGGACAGGTTTTTCGTGGATCGCTCGCTGAGAATGCTCTCTGGTATCAAATCTTTGCATTTTGTATATGCAACGTTAATTTCCTCATCGGAGAAGACATCACTGACAGATTGTACAGCAGATTCGACGTCGTAACGGTTCGATTGGTATTGTATAAGGTGAAGACAACTGTTCGCAATTACGGAATTTGTGTGTGGGGCACAGGCACCAGTAAGTTGCCAGGTTGGAGGTTGGTCGGATGACATTTTTGTGGTAAAGGAAGGGTCAAGCACTATCACATACGCTGCATTCTTTTACCCATTTCCAATGACCAAAATGCCTCGAGTAGCTGTGATTTGTAAGAATTCTACGGCACTGATTGGAGTAGAAAGAATATTAGTATAGCTGCAATTGAACAACACTCTCCGGCTCACCTGGCGGGGTATTACATGAAGACACTATTAACGCATTGCTTATTATAAGAGGTATAATCACAAATGGCGAAAAACCCTTCTTCTCTGTAAAGAAAGGCGAGAGAGACCTCCAACACATCTGGCCCCACACACACAACCAAGAATGTAAGTATGGTGAAACCTGCGAGAGATAGGAGTGCAAGTGTCGGAGGGTTAGGGTCGGGTCAGTTAGCTGTGAGCTAGAGCAGAAGTGTTACATATATGGGAAGCCAGGACACAAGATGGAGTGTCAGTGGGTGTGGGGAGCATGTTTTGGGTGTTGGCAAACGGGCCATTTAGTCAGTGAGTGTAAGAGATAAGGATATAAAATGTTACAGGTGTCGAAATATAGGGCATATAGCTAGTGGATGTTGGGGTACCCGTATGAACTTGGTTTGCGGCAACTGTGGAAAAAATGGGCACTATGCTAGGATGTGTAGAAAACTGTGTGCGAAGTGTGCTTCATGCGGAATGGAAGGTCATGTGGCGAGTGTGTGTAGGCGAAAGAGAATTGATTGATTGATTGTGAGTTATCTGGCGTCACAACTACCAGGGTAACCGACGCCGAGGGCGAAAGAGGATGAGTCAGTCTGTGAATTCGGGAAACTAGGTGTTAAGAGGATTCAGTTGGGTGGGTCCTCTAGTGTGCGACAGTATGTTTGGGAGTATACGATGAGTGACTGGTTGAGAGTGAATAAGTGTGACCAGTGTCGGTGATCAAATTGGTCTGGGAGATCAGCAGTTAGTGTTGGTTGTGTATGGAAGTAAGCAGAAGAGTGTAGAGAAAGGGAATGGAAGGAAGAAGTGTGAACGGCATGGTAAGGGTGTTAGTGTTGGGGTGCAAATAGTTGATAAAGCATGTAATTCCAATGACTTTGAAGGAATGAATGACACTTATATCGTATGTGGGTTTGAGTTAACTGGGAAGAGACCTCAGTGGGATGAAAACCGAGTAGTAAGGAGGTAGTTGATAGTATGGATAAGTCTTTGCAAGAGAACGACAGAAGTATGGATGAACTGAGTGGTTTGGTAGCAGAAATAGGGGAGATGTTGGGAACAGAGAGAGAAGATGTCAATGAAGTAGTGAATGAGATTGTGGAGGATAGTAGTGAGGGAAACAATGGGGATTTGACTGGAAGTAGTTTGGAAGAAGTGAATGGTGACGTAACTGAGAGAATTTATGAGGGTCCTCAAACAAGATCCAGGGGGTCTGCATCTGAACATCTTAGGGTGTGGTGATTTAGTCTGGATATTGCGAGTGTAAGGAGACATTGTCAAATGTAATGAGGGAGGTAATATGGAGGAATAATGATGGTAGTTTAAATTTGACATCATCTATGAGGGTTGAGAGAGAGAGTAAAATTGGTGGAGGAATAAATGGGAGTGGTTCGATAGCAGGAGTAAGGGTGTGTCTGTTGTGGCATTCGCTGAGTATATCAGTGGTGAGCGTCTTATGAGAGTTGGGAGAAATGAAGAAGTCTGTGATTAGAGCCTGTGGCGGAGAGTCACTCTTTGGCAGCAGTCTTGAATATTATTAATGGTCAGTTATTTTGTGTTTTGAAGTTGTTGTGCTTGTGTGTTGGAAGGTTGTTAAGCTTGTGAGTTCTGTTGTGCTGTAGATAAGAGTTGTTGAGAGTTGTTATTGGTGAGTTGTTGTGGTTCCTTGATGTTGTAGGTGGTTGTATTAGCTTGTCGTGTTGTTTTTTTGTGTGAGTGATTGTTTGTGCAGTGGTCTTTTGTTGGGTTTGTTGTTAAATTGTTGTATGGTTGTAGTCCTTGTTTGGTTATTTGTGTATTGTGTTACGACAGCTAGTCTAGCCTAGCTATACCCAGCAGACAGCACAGCACCTACTTAGCCATGAGTATCTGGAGTCTGAGGTGAGTACATGTGTTTGTGTTTTAGTGTGTTCGGTAAACCAATTGTCCTGCGCATAATTAGTAACATGAAGGGGAAAATGTGGCTGGGACGCTGGGGGAACTATTCGGCAGCCGGTACGAGTAAAGCAACACTGGGGAGCTTGCATGCTTTGTTGCTTTGCGTGTGATCCCGCCACAGCATTGTTAGGGCTTTGTGGCGGTGAAGAAACAAACAAAACAATGTTTTCCTTATTTTATATATGATCTAGTAAAAACACTTTTCTTACTGTAAATATTTCAAAATCATATTACAAACCTCAAAAAAATAAGTAAAATGTAAAGTTGCATAGTAGTTCTATGCAAAGCTATGTTGCGTCCAGTGTTACCAATTTAGCATTCATAATGCTAACTTTCATTTCCTTGAGGTAATTAGCAAGAAAATTTTCCATCTAGCATCTGGAAGAGAAATTAGCAGTTTTTTTTTCAATACATTTAGTATATGTATTTTGTCATCGAATCTTTGTAAAGCTGAGTTGAATTTTTTCTTTTTTATTCTACAATGTTTGATATACCATGTACGAAAAAACAACAAATCTTGCAAAACCATTTTCAGAAGTTGAAAAGAATTAGTTTCGAAGTTATTAAGAATTATGTAATGTAGTGTACAAGTACACTATGCTAGAAACATGTTTGAATTGAAACAGAGAGCAATAAGTTTAAATTGGATGGTGGCATTGTGGTGTATGATGTGATTTTTTTTAGAAGTTTATGTTTTTATGGTGTTTTTACTTTGCATGGAACCAGTGGTTATTCAGCAAAGGGACCAACAGCTTTAAGTGACTTCCGAAGCACGTCGAGAGTGAACTTCTATCACCAGAAATACACATCTCTCACTCCTCAAAGGAATGGCCGAGAATCAAACCCGCAACCACATAGGTGAGAAGCAAACACCAAACCAACCACGCCATTGAGGCGCAGTTTATGGAAATAAATCTAGCAAGAAATTGCCATTCCCAATTGGCAACACTGGCCTACCCCATGTTTGTCCAAGTTTTGTTTATGGTTTTGTATTGAAGTGTAGCGTTCGCCGTATTTCTTAAAATGTACTCATATAAATGAGTTAACAACGTGGCATCCAAAAGCACCGATTCTTTTACATCTTATGGGAAACAAGTCTTAACATCAGATGAAAGTTATCATGTGTAATACATTTACATGTGTTGTGAAGAAGGGAAGAGATGTTCCACTGCATGATGTTGGTAGCATTATCATTATTATTCAGCCAATTGCACTGCAAAATCTTCGCCATCTTTTTCAACATAGATCGTTGGTGAGTACCCATATGATTTACATAATTTTGATATTTCTCTTACCTCTCTCCCTCCCTTCCCTTGTAAAAGAAGCCCACGTGAATAATAGCACGTGTATGTAGGCTTCTAGCTGTCATCCATAGGCTAGTAGGCTACATAGGTGGTATACTATATATATATTTTTAAGATTAATGTTGTAAAATAACAGTATTGAATTTAGTTTAGGGTAATAGTTTAAGACACATTTGGTGTTTGAACTAACGTAGGCAGTTTTAAGTGATTTTTGAGGGGTGGCCAACTTAACGCAGGTGTTTACTTATCGCAGGGGGTTCTGGGCCCTATCCCCCGCACGTGCCAATCATCTAGTGTTCTCCAGTTGAAGCCTATTAGGGTGTCTACTGTTAACCCTTTAACGCCAATTGGACATATCAAACGTCGACGAAACTTGTCTGTCAGGTGCTGAACCGACATATGGTCCGTCGGCAAAAAAATTTTTTTTTTAATTCTCGGAAAAATACTTATAGGCCTACTAGGCGAAAACTTTTGAATCACGCGCCTTGGGGGATGCTGGGAGCTCACGGATCAAGCTGTGTTTTGTTTACAATCGTTACTCAGGCACGCAAGCGCAAATTTCTTTCTTCTCGCACTAAAAAGCATTAGCGACTCATCTCAGAAATTATTTTGTCACTTTGACATAATTTTTGCACCATTTTATATTAGCCCTTACATAGAGTATTATATATGAAAATGTGCGCAATTTCATGTAGAATACAACAAAAAATCAACTCATGGTTGAAGCTTTTATCAGTTTTGAAATATTTTCATATAAATAACAATAAGTGCCAAATTTCAACCTTCAGTCAACTTTGACTACCGAAATGGCCAAAAAATGCAATTATAAGCTATAACGCTTATATTTTAGTAATATTCAATCATTTTTTCGTCTGAATGTCGTAATGTTTGCATCACTTTAACCCTCTTACGCAGACTGGACGCATTTTACGTCGACATTTTTTGTCTCTCGTGTGCCGACTGGACGTATTTTACGTCGACTTACAAAAGTTTTTTTTAAAATTCGCGGAAAAATACTTATAGGCCTAACAGCCCTAGAACTTTTGAATCACGCCGCCGTTGGGGGATGCTGGGAGTTCACGGATCAAGGTGTTATTTTGTTTACAATCGTTACGCAGGGGCGCAAGCGCGAATTTCTTTCTTGCCGCACTAAAAAGTATCTGTGACACATCTCGGAAATTATTTCGTCACTTTGACATAATTTTTGTACCATTGTAAATTAGCCGTTACATGAAGTATTATATATCATAATGTGCGCATTTTTATGTAGAATACAACAATAAAATACTCATGATTGTAGCTTTTATCAGTTCTGAGATATTTTTATATAAATAACGATAATTGCCAAAATTTCAACCTTCGGTCAACTTTGACTCTACCAAAATGGTCGAAAAACGCAATTGTAAGCTAAAACTCTTATATTTTAGTAATATTCAATCATTTACCTTAATTTTGCAACTAATTGGAAGTCTCTAGCACAATATTTCGATTTATGGTGAATTTACGAACAAACTTTTTCCTTAGTCCGCGCGGTAACTCTTCCAAAAAAAATCATACATGCGATTGTGGTAATGTTTGCAACCATTTTAAAATTAGCCGTTATAAATAAGTTTTTATATATGGAAATGTGCGCAATTTCATGCACAATAAAACTAAAAACAACCCATGGTTGTAGCTTTTAACAGTTTTGAGATATTTTCATATAAATAACGATAACTGCCAAAATTTCACCCTTCGGTCAAATTTGACTACCAAAATGGTCGAAAAACGCAATTTTAAGCTAAAACGCTTATATTCTAGTAATATTCAAGCTACAACAATTACAGTCTAGTAATATTCAATCAATTATCTTCATTTTGCAACAAATTGGAAGTCTCTAGCACAATATTTTCGATTTAAGGTAAGGGGAATTTATGAAAAAAAATAACATTTTCTTTATGTCAGCGCGTAACTCTTCCGAAAAAATCATACGTGCGATGTGGTAATGTTTGCACATTTTAAATTAGCCATTACATAAAGTTTTTATATATATGAAAAGGTGGGCAATTCCATGTTAGAATACAATAATAAATAATTGAAGGTTGTAGCTTTTCTCATTTTTGAAATATTTGCATA